>NC_040080.1:2577998-2890498 GCF_003369695.1 Bos indicus x Bos taurus | reverse complement strand
TTCTGCTGTTTTGAATTGGATGGCACTGTGCCTACAGGCCCTCTGCCCGTGTCCCTGTCCCTGCTCGGCCCTGCCTGATGCCAGCCCGTTTTAAAATCTCCTCTGAACCTCCTTCCCGGACTGTAGAGGAGAAGGCAGATGCCAGAAGATGGCCCCAGTGCCGCGGTTTCAGGCGTTGAGTCAGATCCTGCCTCCTCCCTTCCTCATCCTAGTGCTGAGGCGGCGAGACTCGTGGGCCGGGGTGGGGGAGGGCAGGGCCTGCAGAGGCGGGCACCAGCACGTGCAGGGCAGACGGGCCTTTCTCCTCCCCGCGAGGCTTCCCTCCGAGTGGACACAGTGAAACCTGGACTTGGCGCAGAGCGGGCCAAGCAGCCAGCTGACCGCCCCCAGGTTCTCGGAGTTGCTTCTGGAAGGCCAGGCCCATCCTTCCAGTGCGTCCTCAGGGGTCAGGCCGGAGCAGGAGAGGTGCTGGGCTGGAGCCAGGGCCTCGGGAAGGGGCTGGGCGTGTTTATGTAGCAACTCGAAAGAAACAGACCACACAGACACACGCGTGCACACAGACAGCTGTGCTTTTCCCAGCATTTCTCCTCTTAAGGCTCTTCCGGGTCTGCCTTCGAAGCTGGGGTGGATGGGGACATTTTCTGGTCTTGTCTCTCTGAAGCACACTTGTCCATCTGTCTGTCTGTTCCCTCTTGGACTGGTTCTAGTGCTTGTGTGTGTGTGTGTGTGTGTGTGTGTGTGTGTGTGTGTGTGTATGTGTTAGTCGCTCAGTTGTGTCCAACTCTTTGCGACCCCATGGACTGCAGCCCACCAGGCTCCTCTGTCCATGGAATTTTCTAGGTAAGAATACTGGAGTGGATTGCCATTCCCTTCTCCAGAGGAACTTCCCAACCCAGGGATCGAACCCAGGTCTCCTGCATTGCAGGCAGATTCTTGCTCGTGCCGGACACTAAAGTACAAGTGAGGCAGCGCCTCCCGCCTCGGGACCTTCGGGCGCGTGGGTACAGAGGCAAGGTGCCCCTTCTATGCAGCCTTAGAAGGTGTGAGACGGGGGTGGCTGGGAGGGTGCTCCGCCGTGCAGGCCGCCTGCAGACTCTGTCCTCCTGCCTCTTGTATTCCCGCAGGCCAGCAGTGGGGGGCTTTGCGGGCAGAGGTCTGGGTGCCAGGCCGCGGGGGCAGGCACCGCCACAGGCCGGCTGGGCCCCGTGCGCGGCCCACTTTCCGGGAGAGGACCCTGTTTCCCCAGGCCCTTCCTCCCCTCTGCCAGCATCTTTGGGGTACAGCAGAATGGCGCTCGGCCCTCAGGGGAGCCAGCCTCCCCCGGGGAAGGGTGCGCAGCGCAGCGTGGGGCCGGGAAGGGGCAGGGCCTCCAGGCGTGGCTGCCAGTCTCCCCCGTGCCTCGCGGGGACTTTCATGAGGGACGCGTCCTGGGCTGGATGACCCGGAATCATGTCCTCAAGTGGAATCTGCAGGGTAACTGTCTCTCAAACCCTGGGGCCAGAAACCCCGGTGGTTTCTCTATTCATGGACTTGTGTTGCAGGGAGATGTGATAATTGATGAGTATCTGTGGAAATGGATACGATTGTGTCCTCTTTAATGAGCTAACAATTTCATGCCGAAATCTCAGCAGCGCTATTGTTTAGAAGACAAGGAGACATGCAAATGAGGCCAGGGCTCAGATTGTGGTGGGAACAATGCAGGCAGCCTCTTTATTGGACTCATTAATTAATTCCCCATCAGCCAGTTTCCCTGGGAATGAACTGGAAAAATAATTAAAATGATACATGAGGTAAGGAGTTTAGAAATTCGAAAGGTGAAGGCGAGAATTAGTTTAATACATAATTAGACATATTATTTGTGACTGCATTTTTTTTTAAGCATGTTTCATGGAGGCAGTGGGGTCCTATTTTTAGTCCTGGGTAGCTCATAAATACCATTTCGGGCTGTTTTTCAACTCAGAAAGGCTCATAAATTTTCTTAATGACATTAAGTGGCTAATTATATTGTACATTGTTAAAATAACTCCAACTGCAAAATCGAATAATACAACAAAAGTTTCAGAAGCAAGTTTTTAGAGGAGTTAATTTGGCTAAATTACCAAGTGAAATTCTGGGTGTTTGCACCCAGCTGAAAGAACCTCAGCAGAGCATCCCCAGGCTCTCCTTACTTGTGCTGTGGGTTTGATCCCCGGATGAACCTTGCCACCAGCCAGCCTGCCTGCTGTTGAAGTGAGCGGGCCGGGTGGGAGGTCCCCCCCCCGCCCTGTCAGGCCCTGGCTGACCTCTGCGTCCACAGTCCCCCAGGGCAGGCTAACCCGACAGAACGTGCATTCCCGCCATCCTGACTCTCAGCCCTGGTTGCAGTGCTCTGGGCGTCGGGCTCCCGCAGACAGCGGTCGAGTCCGTCTTTGAATGCTGCAAGCATGCTTGAGCTCCACCAGCCTTAAGCTCCTGGCCAGCATTGCCGCCCCCATAGGATCCCACCGCTGGGAGGAACCACTGCTGCCCTGACCGCCCCCGTGTCCACCCACGTGCTTCCCTGGATTCAAGGTTACTGTGAATTGCACCCCAAAGACGTCCCAGCGATTCCTTTCCTGGGAATCTGAAGATGTAAACGTTTCTGTTTGTTTCTTTGGCTGTGCCAAGTCTTAGCTGTGGCATGCAGGGTCTAGTTCCCCCGACCGGGGCTTGAAACCGCGCCCCCTGCGTTGGGAGCACGGAGCCCCACCCACTGGGGGCAACAGGGAAGCCTTGGTATCAACATTTTTTAAGGTTACCGATGTTAAATTTTAACCCTATACTGAGGCTTTTTTTTTTTAATGAGTGACTTCAAACTCACTTTGGAAGCCAGTCTCCTGAGCTCCTGGAGAAAAGAACGTGAGCCCTAATGAAAGAATAAAACTGCTCACGAGGGCCCAGGGCGGCAGCCGCCGTCGTAAGCGCCTGCGTCACTCCTTGGCTCTCGGGGCCGTCCGGGCCCACCTGCACCTTCAGCAGGTCCTCGGGGGCTCAGGGCCGGCCGCGGCCTCCCGGCCACGGAGCCGCTGCGGGTTGGCTCCTGGGGCCGGGCCTCCCGCTGGACTGCTGAGTCCGCGGCCGCCCGTGTGGTCCTTGGTCCCTGGCGCTCCTCTGCTGCCGTTTGCTGCCGGCCCTCTCTCCTCCCCGCGCCTCGTGACCTGCAGGCCTGCCCCCAGGGGCTTCCCTGCACCCTACCTTGGGTCTTGGCTTTCACCGTCAGAATTAAAGGGGGAAACCCTTAGCCCAGGGCTGGAGGGAAAGGGGTCCACCTGCCACTTCTGTTCTTTCCTTTTAAACGGAGCTCTGTCCGTTCATCACCCCGTGATGCGATCTGTCAGCCCAGAAACACTTGCTGATGCTTTATGGCTATGGTTTGCTGAAGTTCTGGGAAAGAGGAAAACAAACCGGCGAGTCCTAATAAATAAAAGTTATTTCCTCATTTGAATCTCCCTGTCCAAAGAGCCCTATGATGCGGACATCAATCTTCCCTCCGTGCGGCCTCCTGGTGAGTCCAGGGGTTGGGGGGGCGGGGGGCTCTGATGAGAAGCGCGTTTGGCCGGCTCAGCCTCCCTCCCCTGAGGCCGGCTGCCTCTCCGATTGCAGATGACAGGCTCAGTTTGGTGCTGGAGCTGCGCCCTGCCCCCGGGCTTTAAGAGTGTCACTGGATGAAGCCTCAGGCTTCTGGGTGCATGGGGACGGCGTGGGTATTCAGAGACCCTCTGCGCGTGCGCACAGAAGTGTGCTTGCTCGTGGAGGGCACACTGAGGTGGAGACATGGGCTGAGGGGACACGCCTGAGCTCTGGGAACTGGAGGGAAGTGGGGGCAGAGCCCAGGAGGCTGGGGAGGGGCTGGGGGGGGCGGTGTTGCAGGGAACGGAGGCTGTGCAGCTGCCTGGAGAGACTAAGACTCAGGGTCCCTCGGTCCAGCCTCTGTCTCCTTCCCTCCTCCCCAGCCCGTGGGTCCTGTGTGATCCTGAAACAGTCCCCGGAGCGTCCCCACAGGGCCTTCCTGGCTTCAGGAGTGCAGCGCCCCATCCCACACTCAGCTGGAAGTGACCTTCAAGTTGGCTCAGCAGAGTGGCGTTTTCCACCAGGTTTCAGATGTAGGCACCGCCGCTTCCCTTCCCCACAGCGCTTTGCTGGAGCCCTTTAGTGCCCCTGCTCCTTCATGGGGTCACTGTCCTCACCCCTGCACGCACTAGCCTCCGGGCGGGGCTCCATGCCCACACACACGCACAGCCTGGCACGCCGGCGTCGCCGAGGGCTGCACGGGGAGGTGGTGGGGACCGCTTAGCCTGGTGTCCTGTAGGGCACGCTGGTGAACACTTGCCAGGCCTGGCTCCAGGGGAGGGTGACGCTGCCCTGTCGCCCCCTCCCCCCCCCCCCCCCCGCCCCCGGGCTCTGTGCCTCTCCTGAGCCGTGTCTTGCAGTCTGGGTCTGCAGGCCGGGCTCTGCTCTGCCAGCTGGGGGCCAAGGGGCGGACCTCTGCTGCAGAGGGACCCACAGCCCCGCAGGAAGGACAGATGGCCCCAGGCAGCCTCCTGCTCCTGGGGTCAGATCACAGTGTAGCACTGAAAGGTTCTAAATTTATTAAAGGCTTTCTCTGGGGGCTGGAAATATGCGATAGATTTTCTATCCCTCTCAATTCTCTCTTAAAATTTAATGCTGCCATAAAAATGATGGATAACAAATTATTCCAGGAAAAATGATACCGAAAGACTCTTCTAACTGTTGAAGCAGAAGTGTAGACTCGGTGAGGAAATATATGTGACCCAGAAAACTCACAAGGAAACAGGAAATCATGCACTTTGTGGAAGCCACAACTGCATAATGTTGTTCCAGGCTGCAGAACACAACAGTTTTTATTCACGGTATTGAAGCACTGAGTCTATTCTGTGCCGTTGGAACCTTTATTAACACAAGAACCTCATACCTTGCTGGGGATCCATCCTGCCGGCTTTTCTGCTTGGAACATCACAGAATCCCAGCAGAGGAGCAGGGAAGACCAGACCCCAGAGTCGAAGGCAGAAAGTTCCCGTTACTCACACGAACCTTCCTTGGCCCCTTTCGGGGGATTGTTCTAGAGAGTTCTGCCAAGATGGTGTTGGGGGTTTTTTGTTTATTTTTTAAATTACTTATTTGGCTATGCCGGGATTATTTATTCACAGCATACAGAATCTTTGGTTGCATCATGCAAACTCTTAGTTGCCTTTGGGAGGTCTAGTTCCCTGACCGGAGATCGAACCCAGGCCCCCTGTGTTGGGAGCGTGGAGGCTTAGCCGCTGGACCACCGGGGGAGTCCTGCCAACATAGTTTTGAGCCATAAGAGGCTGTGGTTAAAAGACTCAGTTCAGTTCAGTTCAGTCACTCAGTCGTGTCCGACTCTTTGTGACCCGATGGACTGCAGCACGCCAGGCCTCCCTGTCCATCACTAACTCCCGGAGTTCACCCGAACCCATGTCCATGGAGTCAATGATGCCATCCAACCATCTCGTCCTCTGTCGTCCCCTTCTCTTCCTGCCCTCAATCTTTCCCAGCATCAGGGTCTTTTCCAATGAGTCAGCTCTTCGCATCAGGTGGCCAAAGCACTGGAGTTTCAGCCTCAGCATCAGTCCTTCCAGTGAGCACCCAGGACTGGGACTAGTTAAAGGACTAGCAGTTCCCAGCCGATCACAGTGCTGGTTGTGGGGAGGTGACCTGACAGCCAGGCCACAGGCCGGCAGCTGGGAGGGCGAGACGTGAACAGAGCGGACACAGGCACTCAGACCCCTCTGCAGGCTGAGGAAAGCTGCTGCTAAGTCGCGTCAGTCGTGTACGACTCTGTGCGACCCCACAGACGGCAGCCCACCAGGCTCCCCCGTCCCTGGGATTCTCCAGGCGAGAACACTGGAGTGGGTTGCCATTCCCTTCTCCAGTGCATGAAAGTGAAAAGTGAAAGTGAAGTCACTCAGTCGTGTTCGACTCTTAGCGACCCCATGGACTGCGGCCCACCAGGCTCCTCCGCCCATGGGGTTTTCCTGGCAAGAGTACTGGAGTGGGGTGCCACTGCCTTCTCTGGAGGAAAGCTAGTGAGGGGCAGACAGCCCTTTGCTTCTCGGTGGGCCTCGGGAGCATCCCTGCATGGGGGTTACATATTGAAAGACAGCGATTCACACTTGACGTGCCGACTGTGTCCTCCCGGAGCGGTGAGCGTGGTGGTGCTGATGTCCCGGGATCCTGCCGGGGTGTGGCTTAGGTGGAGCTCCAGGCGGCACTGGGTGGGATGGTACCTGTGCTCACTCTTGTCTCCCCCACACGTCGCCACGTCTACTAGGAGAACTTGGGGACAGCCCCGGCGGATGTCAGCCATTTCCAGTTGGCGGTGTCACCATGACAACTCAGGAGGCTCCAGAAGCAGGCTCATTGTTAATTCTGAGTCTTGACCCTTCCCGGGCAGCCCCATAGTCTTTTCTCTGGAGAGAAAGAGGCTCATTTGTGAAATGTGTCTCTCATTGTTCCCAAGCTACATCTACTCAAGTGAATAATTTAGCTTTTTGTATAGGTTTGGATGAAGAGTCACACGCAGTCCGTCTAATACTCTCTCTTTACACACTTCAGCATCAGCTTCTTTAAGCTGCGCTGTGATAGCTGCTCAGGGGAGAGGCGGGACCCTGCAGGCGGAGCTGCCTCAGTCCTGTTGTCCGGTTCCTGGGGGCCTCAGAAGCTCCATCCACCCGGGCAGCTGCCCCGCTGCTTCCCACCTAATCCCCTCCACTGGCGCCTCTCCTGCCATCAGAGGAAGCCCAGGGGCCTCGGCTGGATGTTTGGGAGCTTCCCCCTCCAGCCCCCGCCTGCACTTCCAGCCCATCCATCAGGACTCTGGGGAGCATCTGCTCTGTGTTGGGCTGGCCAGCGGGAATGGGGAGGAGCACAGAGGCCAGTGAGATCCAGCCCTTGTTCCCTGCGCGCCACCCCCCCCCCCCCCCGCCCAGAGCTCACTGCCTGCTGGATAAATCAGACTGAAGAGGGGGCAGTCCAGAGCCCAGGGGCAAACCCAGGAGTTCTAGAGAACTCAGACCCCACGTCACTTACCGTGTCGGTCCAACACGGCCTTATTTAAAGCGTGCTGAGCTTTAGATGCCCTGGAGAAGGAAATGACAACCCCCTCCAGTGTTCTTGCCTGGAAAACCCATGGACAGGGAGCCTGGCGGGCTGCAGTCCATGCGGTCACAAAAGGTCAGACACAGCTTAGCGACCAAACAGCACTGTGCACGCCAAGTCGCTTCGGTCGCGTCCGACTCCCTGTGATCCCGTGGACTGCAGCCCGGCAGGCTGCTCTGTCCATGGGGTTCTCCAGGTACAAACACTGGAGTGGGTTGTCATGGCCTCCAGGGGATCTTCCTGACCCGGGATTG
The DNA here is from genome assembly GCF_003369695.1 of Bos indicus x Bos taurus. Classification (NCBI taxonomy): domain Eukaryota; kingdom Metazoa; phylum Chordata; class Mammalia; order Artiodactyla; family Bovidae; genus Bos; species Bos indicus x Bos taurus. Next base: position 2,883,086 of record NC_040080.1, on the reverse strand, counting down.
AACCCACGCCTCTCACGCCTCTCGCGCCTCCTGCATCGGCAGGCAGGCTCTTTACCACTTGCGTCCCTTGGGAAGCCCAAACAGCAGCAACAGGAATTTGAGATACGGCGTGTCAGGTGACCCGCAGATCTCAGGATCCTCAGGTCACCCAGAAACGCTGACTGTCTATGAAAGACAGACCTGTACTGCAGGACCCCAGCGGGACAGCAGAGACATCCCGGAGGCCCAGGGAACAATAGAGGGGAGGCGGGGAGGGGGCTCTGCCAGTCTCTAGGCCTGGATCTGAGCAGACACTTGGGGCAGATGGAGTCTGTGGCCCTCGCAGGTCAGGAGTGCAGAGCCGGGCACTTAGGTGCAGCCAGACTGACAGGCCAGACACTTGGACGAAGGATGAGCCGGAGACAGCCACACACACCTCTGCCTCAGGCTAGGCTCTCGGGTGGGGGTGGAGGAAGGGATGCTCTTCCCTGTTAACTTTCTACTCCGGGCAGCACTTAGCACTTAGATGACAGCAGCTACATAATGTGGGAGCCAGAAAATGGAGCCGTTACCGCAGAAAGACATTAATGGCTATTAATACCCCTGCAATACCTGACGTAACTGTAGCTGGAGATTTCAGTTGTTCTGTCCCAGTGACTGATAAAATAGGCCCAAACCTGTAAGATACAGGAGACAGATAGAAGTGTCATCAGGTACTTTGCTGGGGTTTGTTAATAATCCAATGAGTTGGGATACAGGAGACAGATAGAAGTATCATCAGGTACTTTGCTGGGGTTTGTTAATAATCCAATGAGTTGGGATCTCTAACCACATTCTTCTCAAGTACACAGTGGCCAGTAACCACAGCAGTTTATTTCCTGGGCCGTAAAATAAGTCTGAAAATTTTAAAGAATTGAAATTGTACAGAGTGTGTTATCCAACCATGATGGAACTAAGTTAGAAAGCCGTAAGAGTGATGTCTAGAATTCTCCAAATTTGCGAGAATTAGCATACTTACCAAGGAATCCTTGAGTCAAAGAAATCAGAAGGAAATCAGATAATATTGTAACTGAATGAATAATAAAAATGTAACATTTGAATTTGTAGTATGCACCTAAAACGGTGCTTGGAGAGCTGCCACATTGCTGTCAGTGTACCCATCAGAGAAGAAGAAAGATCTAAAACCAGTCATTTTAGTTTCTCCCTTCAGAATCTTGAAAAAAAAAAGGAAATTAATTTCCAGGTAAGCAGAGGGAAGGAAATCAAAATGAAAAGGGCAAAAATCAATACAATAGAAGATGGGCCAACAGTAGAGGAAATAAAAATAGAAAGTGGGTTTAATAACAGGTTCAGCAACACTGAAAAATCTCCAGCTACGCTAATCAAGATGAAGGGAAAAAAAGAAAAAAAAAAGGTCAGATGAGAGACCACTATGGTGAAGAAGAGGAGACATCACTACACATCCTACAGATACTTAAAAATGATGAGGGGATGTTATTAACAACTTCATAACAGTAACATTAGCAACCTAGAGGAAACGGACAGATTCCCGAAGGATCACAGGAAGAAATAAGAAGCCTGAAAAGCCCCATGTTCATTTAAGAAATGGCTTTTGTAATTGAAAACCTTCCTACAGCTGCAGGCCCAGATGACTTCACTGGTGAACTTTTCAAATACCTGAGGAAGAAATAATACCAATCTTACAGAGATTCAGAGTGTAGAGGAAGAAAGAACACTTCTCAGCTCTTTTTATTAGTCAGCATAACTCAGATACCAAAATGAGACAAGGACATTGTAAGAACAGAAATTATAAACCGATACCTTACGTAACAAACGTTGCAGCAGTCTTTGACAGAGCCTTAGCAAATTGCATCAAGTAAATTATCAAAATAATGGTACATCACAATCAAGGGGATTTATTGCAGGCATGCAGAGTTGGTGTAACGATAAAAAAATCAATGTAATTGATCACAGTACCAGGATAAGGGGGAAAATTAGACGATCATGTCAAAACATGCAGAGAAAGCATTTGACAAAATTAGACACCCACTCACTAAGAAAACTCTCACTAAACTAGAAACAGAGGGAAGTGTCCTTGATGATAAAGGGCATCGAAAAACCTTGCAGCTTGCCTCATGTTAATGGTAAAGTTGTCAAATGCTTCCCCCTAAGTTGAGAAAAGGCAGGAATATTTCCTCTCACCACTTATATTCAGTATTGTACTTGAAGGTCTAACCAGGGCAGTCAAGAATGAAAGTGAAATAAAAAGTGTAATGATTGGAAACTAAAAGTCCTTAGGGATTGCGTATATAGAAAATCCTAAAGAGTCTGACAAAAGGAGAAGGAAGAGAGGATAAAGAGGAAGGAGAATAAATAAAGATGCTGGATATGGATTAATATGCAAAATGAACAATATCTGTGTATTCACAATGAAAAATTAGAAGGTGAAGTTTAGAGACCAGTACCACTTATGCTAACATGAAATTCATTAAAATCCTTAGGTTTAATTTTAACTAGTGACACTTAAGATTTTTACACTAAAAATTGCAAAACGTTGCTGAGAGAAGTTGAAATACTTGGTGAAATAAATACACCATGTTTACAAGCTGAAAGACATTGTTAAGATATTAATTCTCCCCAAATTGATGTGAGAGTCAGGGCACTCTGAATCACATTCTACCAAGCTTTTTTGTAGAAACTAAGAAGTTTACTCTAAGATGTATCTGGAAGTGCGTAGGACCTAATATTGCAGAATTCACAGTATTTTGTTGAAGGAGAACTAAGATGGAGGGCTGAGCGTCCTGATTTCAAGGCACACCACAAAGCTGCAGTAATTAGGCCAGTGTGGTGTTGACATGAGGCTGGATAATAGATCAGTGGAACCAGGGAGAGTCCAGAACAGGGAGAGACACGCTGGGAGGAAATATTTATCATGCATGTATTTGACAAAGGACTCCTATCTAGGGCGTACAAAAATTCCCATGGCTCAATATTACAAAGACAAATAGCTCAATTAAAAAATGGACAAAAGACTCAGACATTTGACAACAGAAGATAGATGAATAGCCAATAAACACTTGAAAAAGTCCTCAACATCATTAGTCATCAGAGAAATACAAATCAGACCACCGTGAGACACCACTGCACACTCACCAGAGTGGCTAAATTCAAAAGATTTGGCAACACTAAATACTGGCAAGTACGTGAACTCTTCCTCTTGGCTGGTGGAATATTAAATGGTAATGCCATCAGGAAGAGTGGCAGTTTCTTATAAAGCTAAACATATATCTGTCCTCTGACCCAGTGGCTCCATTCCCAGGTCTTTACATGGGGAAATGAACATCGATGTTTTGTACACACACACACACACACACACACACACACACACACACACAACTTGTAGGAGAGTGGTCAGAGCGGCTTTGTTCACGGCAGCCCAGACTGGAAACAGCTCGAGTGTCAGCAGGAGGTGGGTAACAAGTTCATACGGGGGAGTGGTTTCAGCGATGAGGAGGATGAATCGAAAGTGCTGTGTTCCCGGTGAAAGCCAGTCACAAGAGTGCATGCTGTGTGCGTTCATTTAGGTGCGTCTCAGACCTGGCCAAATGGGCAGTAGGGAGGCGGCTCCCTACAGCAGGTTCCTCTGCCTGCCCTGGCCTTGCAGGATGCCTGGAAGGGCACGTTCTTTATTCCCACGGATGTTGATTCCCCCAGTGCATTTACTCGTCAAAACTCATCAGATCAGATCAGGTCAGATCAGTCGCTCAGTCATGTCCGACTTTGCGACCCCATGAATTGCAGCATGCCAGGCCTCTCTGTCCCTCACCAACTCCCGGAATTCACTGAGACTCACGTCCATCAAGTCAGTGATGCCATCCAGCCATCTCATCCTCTGTCGTCCCCTTCTCCTCCTGCCCCCAATCCCTCCCAGCATCAGAGTCTTTTCCAATGAGTCAACTCTTCGCATGAGGTGGCCAAAGTACTGGAGTTTCAGCTTTAGCATCAGTCCTTCCAAAGAAATCCCAGGGCTGATCTCCTTCAGAATGGACTGGTTGGATCTCCTTGCAGTCCAGGGGACTCTCAAGAGTCTTCTCCAACACCACAGTTCAAAAGCATCAATTCTTCGGCGCTCAGCCTTCTTCACAGTCCAACTCTCAAAACTCATCAGGCAATATTTTTAGGCTTCTGTTTTTCTCCTTATGTAAATTATACACGCAAAACAGTTAATGAAAATCTTAAAATACTGGCTAGAAATACTTTTTTAAAAAATTCCCCAAACCATAAACAAAACGAAACGGAGTCAAAACGAAACCAGAGTGAGGGGACACTGACACCGTTTTCCTGGCTCGCCTTGCAGCATCCGAGACCTTAATTCCCTGACCAGGGACCAAGCCCGCTCCCCCTGCAGTGCAAGTGTGGAGTCTTAACCGCTGGACTGCCAGGGCCGTTCCTGCTTTTTTAATCTTTCGAGCTTGAGCTTCAGTTTTGAGGCCTTACCAAGTTCTTGGGACAGAAGGAAATGTCCACCGCAGGCAGTGAGGTGAAGAGGAGAGCCGTCTGAATAAGTCAGGCGTCCCCAGAGGGCACTGTCCTCGGGATTGGGGTGCTCAGCAGCAGCCCCTGTCCACCCCAGGACCCTCCTGCCCAGCTGTGTGTGTGTGCGCCTGTTACCAGGGAGGGTTTAAGGACCCCCTGCTTAAGTGTAAAGATAAAATACCACACTTTAGCGAGGACCGAGGCTGTAGAGCCGTGAGACCGTCATATACACTGCGTAAACTAGTAAAAACTCTTCAAACACTAACTTGCCTTTTCCTGGGAAGTTGGAAGAAACCCATTCTTCTCCCCCAGGTATTCCACTCCTGGGTTATTTGCACTCAGAGCTACACTGTCACGAGCCACATGTGGCCGTTTAAATGAATATTATTGAGAATGTGAAGAACTGAAACATGAGTTCCCTAGTTCCACCAGCCACCTTTCAAGTACTCAGGGCTCCCCTGCGGCTGGTGGCTGCCAACTACACCGTGCAGACCTAAGGCCCTCCCATCACCGCACAGAACTCTGCGCGGGCTGCCAACTACACTGTGCAGACCTAAGGCCCTCCCATCACTGCACAGAACTCTGCGCGGGCTGCCAACTACACCGTGCAGACCTAAGGCCCTCCCATCACTGCACAGAACTCTGCGCGGGCTGCCAACTACACTGTGCAGACCTAAGGCCCTCCCATCACTGCACAGAACTCTGCGCGGGCTGCCAACTACACCGTGCAGACCTAAGGCCCTCCCATCACTGCACAGAACTCTGCGCGGGCTGCCAACTACACCATGCAGACCTAAGGCCCTCCCATCACTGCACAGAACTCTGCACGGGCTGCCAACTACACCATGCAGACCTAAGGCCCTCCCATCACTGCACAGAACTCTGCACGGGCTGCCAACTACACCGTGCAGACCTAAGGCCCTCCCATCACTGCGCAGAACTCTGCGCGGGCTGCCAACTACACCATGCAGACCTAAGGCCCTCCCATCACTGCACAGAACTCTGCACGGGCTGCCAACTACACCGTGCAGACCTAAGGCCCTCCCATCACTGCACAGAACTCTGCGCGGGCTGCCAACTACACCATGCAGACCTAAGGCCCTCCCATCACTGCACAGAACTCTGCACGGGCTGCCAACTACACCGTGCAGACCTAAGGCCCTCCCATCACTGCACAGAACTCTGCGCGGGCTGCCAACTACACCATGCAGACCTAAGGCCCTCCCATCACTGCACAGAACTCTGCACGGGCTGCCAACTACACCGTGCAGACCTAAGGCCCTCCCATCACTGCACAGAACTCTGCGCGGGCTGCCAACTACACCGTGCAGACCTAAGGCCCTCCCATCACTGCACAGAACTCTGCGCGGGCTGCCAACTACACCGTGCAGACCTAAGGCCCTCCCATCACTGCGCAGAACTCTGCGCGGGCTGCCAACTACACCGTGCAGACCTAAGGCCCTCCCATCACTGCACAGAACTCTGCGCGGGCTGCCAACTACACCGTGCAGACCTAAGGCCCTCCCATCACTGCACAGAACTCTGCGCGGGCTGCCAACTACACCGTGCAGACCTAAGGCCCTCCCATCACCGCACAGAACTCTGCGCGGGCTGCCAACTACACCGTGCAGACCTAAGGCCCTCCCATCACTGCACAGAACTCTGCGCGGGCTGCCAACTACACCGTGCAGACCTAAGGCCCTCCCATCACTGCGCAGAACTCTGCGCGGGCTGCCAACTACACTGTGCAGACCTAAGGCCCTCCCATCACTGCGCAGAACTCTGCGCGGGCTGCCAACTACACTGTGCAGACCTAAGGCCCTCCCATCACTGCACAGAACTCTGCACGGCGCAGAGGTCCTCACAGTGCCCTTGGCCAGCGGCTGCAGCAGCGCTGGGAGCTGTGAGACGTGCAGATCGCTGGGCACCTCCCAGCCGCCTCTTGGGTCAGGTGTTGGGGTGGCCCTCCCTGGTTCCGGAGCACAGGGTGGTCTAGAAAGACTCCTGGGTGTGCACAGGCATTCCAGCGGTACTGATCTGTAGCACCAGGAAAGGGAGGAGACTAAAGACCCGTCGGCAGTAGTGTGGGTGAAGAAACTGGAGCCTCGTTGAGGCGATGGACACCAGCAGTGACCTGCAGCCTGTGAGGCAGCCGCCGTGTATCTCAGGGACACGCTGTTTGTGTTTTATTTGGCTCCACCTTGGTTGCAGCACAAGGCATCTTCGATCCTCATTGTGGCATGTGGGATTTGTTGTTGTTGTTTCTGCATGCGGGATCTTTAGTTGCAGTGTGTGAATTTTTGGCTGTGGCACGTGAGATCTGGCTCCCTGACCAGGGATTGAACCTGGGCCCTTACATTGGGAGGACAGAGTCTTAGCCACTGGGTCACCAGACAAGTCCCAGGGACACGGTGTTCAGTGAAGTAAAAGTCCTCGGTTCACACACTTTGTGTTACATTTATCTAAAGTTCAGATCCAGAAGGAAACAACTGTGGTGCAAAGATTCAGGAAGTCGAGGAACCGATAAACACAGTCGGGGATGACGTTTACTCTCCAAGGGCTGCAGCCTCAAGCAGAGGGCCGGGCTGGCTATGGGGAAGCTTCCGCAGTGAGCGCTTAGTTTTTCTCTCCAGCAGTGGATGGTAAGCCGAAGAATTCTTGTTCCGCTGGTATGCTTTTATTCCCATGTATTTAAGACATATTTTGTATTAACTCAATATTTAGTTAAGCAATTTAGCTAACCAATTTTACTAAAAATAGCAAAATATAAAAGTATTTGGTTGGTCATGAATGAAGTTTTTCCAAAAAGTAAAATTGAGCACCAAAAATATTATTTTAAATACCCAGAGATTCGATGAATATTTCATTCATGTAATCTTAAAGTATATTTGTCAGATTTTGCTTGAATTTTCCTTCCTAGCATTTGTTCTTCCTTTGGGGACATAAAAGGATTAGAAATAAAATGCTGGGCAAAGCTCTGCCGATCGAAACTCAAGCAGAAGCAAAACAGGAATGATAAGATTAAGAAGACTAAGGGAAATTGTGTTGAGTTAATTAAAGATGGCCGTTTTATTGCAGTAAAATAATATTCAAAATATATGTCCTAAGTCACGGAGATAAGAAAACATAAAGCCAGGATCTGATAGAAAGATTACAGTTGTAATGGAGAGCTTTAATTCTCACTTATCAGTGTGCCAGTTACCAAACAGAAAAAAATAATGGCCAAGGATCCGAACGGTATAATTTTTACCGTTGAGTTAATCTTTACTTACCAGGAACCCAGAGAAGGGAGAATAGCTGGACTCTGTTTAGAGGAAGTCACACGGCCGTGTGCATCCCGCCTCCACGCAGGTGTGCCCTGGTGAACGTGCAAAGCATGTGAATCTTCATTTACACAGTGAGGATAAAGTCGTGCGTACCCCCAGGTTGAACGTTTTCAGCACACCGGTGCCGAGTGTGCGACGTCTGACGAGTGACGTGTCCGTGAGCCTCCGCCCTTCTGTCCCTGTGTGAGGGGCTGGGGCCCAGACCAGGGAGCTGATCAGCCTCCTTTTCTGAAGATCAGAAGGGCTGCCCCTAACTAGGTAGCGGGGACAGGGGAATCTCTGTAGTTATTATTATCAGTATTATTTATTGCGCCTGAGTGTCAATATACAGTTATCTCAAAACAAATGGTTTAGTGAGAAAACAGCCCCGAGGCCCTTGTCCCCCTGAGCGTCTGGTGTGTATGCCGCAATGCTCGTGTTTGTTGTTTAATCGCTCAGTTGTGTCTGACCCTGTAGACTGCAGACCGCCAGGCTCCTCTGTCCATGGGACTCTCCAGGCAAGAACACCGGAGTGGGTTGCCGTGCCCTCCTCCAGGGGATCTTCCCGACCCAGGGATCAAACCCGCATCTCTTACATCTCCTGTGTTGGCAGGCGGGTTCTTTACCCCTAGCACCACCTGTACACGTGCGTGTGTGCGTGCCAAGTCGCTTCAGTCGTGTCCAACTCTTGTGACCCTATGGACCCTAGCCTGCTAGGCTCCTCTGTCCATGGGATTCTCCAGGCAAGAACACTGGAGTGGGTTGCCATGCCCTCCTCCAGGAGATCTTCCAAACCCAGCAGTCAAACCCATATCTCTTAACGTCTCCTGCATTGGCAGGCGGGTTCTTGACTACTGGTGCCTCCTGTGTGGGTGGAGTTGTGTTTGTACAAGGGGCGAGGTTCTCCAGCGCCTGCCCAAGGGGAGCCGTCAGCCGCTAGTTGGGTCCGGGAAGCTGGTAGGAGGGGCGGGCAGACCACGGGGAGGGGAGGACAGGCCGCAGCAGGTCAGCAGCTGGGCCTGTAAGAACACCCAGGGGCTGATCACTGCTTTCACCAGCAACACGGGCTCTTACCTGCTGGCCCAGGAACAATCCAGAAGACAAGCTGAAGGAAAAACAAAAGACGGTGTCCACAGGGCCTACCTGTTAGAGGGCTGCCTGTGATCGCAAAGGGCCCGCAGCCCTGTGGGCGTCCCTCAGCCTGGGCAGCTCGACTGATGCTTGGGGGCTGGCGCACGGCTCCTCACAGTGGGCGCAGTGGGGCGCGCTTCCCGCGTGTGGCTGCAGGGTTCGCGGCCACATCGTTAATGGCAGGGAAAAGGCACAGACTGCGTGGGCTCCATCTCTTGTTGGTCAGTTGGTTGAGAAACTATGAACAGACACATGTACAGACAGACCCACACACAGGTTTTTGTGAGCATACGTGCATTTACCTATTTTGCAGACAAAAGAGAAAAGTCAGTGAAAAGGTAAGCCAGATGCCGGTGGGAAAGGTGTGACTTCGGGGGAGGAGGGGTGGTGTTTGGGGGCAAGTGTGCCACCCGACTTTTCCAAACGCAGCTCGGTCGAGGTCTTTACTGTGGCATCACGTTCCGCTTTTCACAATTACAAAACTCTAAGCAAGTGGGCCTTAAAAAGCATGAACAAAATTAAGGTGTAAAAAACAGACCTCGCTGTATCTCTGGTTGGTGGCCCCAGTGACACGGAGAAACATGACTTCAAGGAGACTCTTGAGCAGTTTGCATGCTCAGCCCTCGCAGCAGACATCTCAAACACAAAACAATTGCCAAAAAATTTAAAACCTGTACTTGGCAATCAGATTGGTAGTGTTAACATTAGTGCTATCTGGAAGCTGTTGCTTATGCACACACATTACACATAAATACATACATTAGGGTAAAGCAAATAAGTAGTTATGATAATGTTATAGGAAATAAGATTTTGCACCTAAAAGGAAAGAGAATCAAGCATAACGTCAAAGAAGGAAAAGCTCTGGAATCTTAAATACAAGTCAAGACTCAGTATGAACCTGTGATGTGTTCTCTTTAAAAGCAGTAAAATCCCTTCTTCTGACTTTCTCCACAGAAGATTACTGGGTCCAGTGACGAACCCCGGGGAAGCAGACACCGACCCCCTGGCGCCTCCCCCACCCCCAGCTGGGAGCCTCTGTATCATTTCCTGTGACGAGGAAGGAGGCTCCTCAGGGTCAGGCAGGAATGTTCTAGAAGACTCTGCAGCATCTCATCATATAGAGTGCTGGGACCTCTCCTAGACTGCTCGGAAGCCCAATTTAAAGGGGTCGGAAATGGGCAGATTGAACATCGGGAAATATTGTGACGGCAGTGAATTAAAACACACCAGATAATGTTGGAGTCTGTGAGGTCATCGTGATTTCTAAATTAAACCCTCACCAGCTCGCCTCTGAAGGTTGCCCATACATCACCTGGTGAACACAAGGGATGGTTCCTGTGTGCTTTTCCTTGTTTAGCTCACAGGAGGTTCTTTTCTCTATCGTCAGTGTTTTCTGCCAAATCTGGGAATTCCCTAGAGAATGGCTGTTAGGTGAATGTGGATTCTTTGTGCTCAAATTTGTTTCGAAGCAATAACAGTCTTATTCGCAGCCTTATTTGCAAGGGGGCTGGTGTAAATCCTGGGCTTCCCTTGTTAATTCAGCTGGTAAAGAATCCACCTGCAATATGGGAGACCTGGGTTTGATTCCTGGGTCAGGAAGATCCCTTGGAGAAGGAATAGGCTACCCTCTCTAGTATTCTTGGCTTAGCCTGGTAGCTCAGCTGATAAAGGATTTGCCTGCAATGCAGGAGACTCAGGTTTGATTACTTGGTGGGCAAGATCCCCTGGAGAAGGGAAAGGTTACCCACTCCAGTATTCTGGCCTGGAGAATTCCATGGACTGTTTAGTCCATGGGGTCGCAAAGAGTTGGACACGACTAGCAGTTTTCACTCACTCCTGGTTTAAGTCTTGGCCCCAGATTGGTGCTTGAGGCCTTTTGAATGTTCGGTCATTGGGAGCTGACAAGCTTTGTCCATAACTGGGAACGGGAACACGGCCTTCCTTCCCTTAATCAGTGTTTTGGTCATTTTCTGAATGCCGCTGTGTGTAGAAGCTCTGGGCCAGCTCCTAGGGGAGACCCAGGAGAGGGCAGGGTGGGTCCTTGTCCCTGGAAGTTCACAGCGCAGGCGGCTCTCAGACCTGACTCTGTGACAGCCTCCTGGGAGCTGGTTAAGAATGAAGAGTCTGGGCCGGGGACAGGAGACTGGGGCTCTGCTTCTGCATCTCCTGGGAGCTGGTTAAGAATGAAGAGTCTGGGCCGGGGACAGGAGACTGGGGCTCTGCTTCTGCATCTCCTGGGAGCTGGTTAAGAATGAAGAGTCTGGGCCGGGAACAGGAGACTGGGGCTCTGCTTCTGCATCTCCTGGGAGCCGGTTAAGAATGAAGAGTCTGGGCCGGGGACAGGAGACTGGGGCTCTGCTTCTGCGTCGCGCTCAGACTGGACATCTGTTGGTCCGTCTGAGCCTTGTCCACCCGGAGGCACATCTCCTGGTGCCAAGCACTGAGCAGTGTGAAGACACGGGGATGTGAGGCCCGGCTGCTGCCTGCAGGGAGCTCTGCGCCAGCCGGACGTCGTGATTTCTCAGGACGCGCTCACACCCTCGCGTCTCGGGTGACTCCACCACAGGCTGTGCCACGCGCACCTCCCCACCACCGTCTGCTCCCGTAGTCCCCTGGCTGAGTAACCCTCGGGACCCCAGTCCAGGAGGCGGAAAGCCCGACGTTTCGGCCCAAATCCACGTCCTTTGGTGCTGTGTTGTAGCAAATGAGTGGTCTGCCCCTGTCCAGGTGGACACAGGCCCCACGGGGCCTGCAGGCCATGATTGCTCTGCTCTGGGAATCCACCTCGTTCATGTACTGCAGAACGAGAGTTTACAGAGACCCCCTCACGAGGCCGCAGGCCATGCGGGCATGCTGACAGAGGTGGGCGTCCAGAGACCCCCTGTCTTCTGGAAGCGCGTGTGTGGCCCTCGCTCCCTTAGGATCCTGCCTCTGCAGTGCAAACCCTGAGGCCTGTCCTGACATCCTGGGGCCTGAGAACGTGTCTGCTGGCCCAGCACTTGCTTCTCACGGAGGAGCCTGAGGTTCACCGGGAACTGAGCCGTCTGTCTGTCTTTAACAGGGTTCACACTCGGGCTCACAGCGAGACAGGTACTGGGGTGTCAGCTTCGTTCTCAGGCTCTGTCCAGGTGCAGAACTTGGTGCCATGCCCATCGAATGTCACCCTCACCCCAGAGAGTAGACACACACTCTGCCCCACCTGGATGAGCCCGTGGCAGCCGAGGCCGGGTGGGAGCTGGGGTGGGCCTGCTGCCCTGTCTGGGAAGGCAGAGAGGCCCCCATGGACCCGTGTCTTCAGCAGGGAGGGCCTTCTAAGGAGCAAGCTGCACACGCATGTCCTGATGTGTGGTGGGGACTTGGCAGTGAGCCCCGGAGGGAGACTGCATAGGCCTCAGAGTCAGCCAAGGGAGGCCACGGGACAGGGCGGGGAGGGGAGGCCGAGGTGGGCGGCCTTTGAAGCCCCGAGAGCGGGGAGGTGCCTCTGGAGAGACCTGGGGGGAGGCAGGGCTGGGCTGTGGTGGGGGTGTAGGGACCGGTTCTGAGCACGCTCGCCAGACAGGCAGGGTGTACCGCCCACACTCTCCCGGCCATGCCTGTGGATGGCCAGGCGTGCCGGCCTGCTGGTCCAGCAACCGGCAGTGCTACACGTACTCGCAGGGCTGTGATAGGAGCCTGGCTCGTTCACCAGAAGCTGCAGCTCACTCCCTCTCTTTCTGACCTTTCTGCTCTCCCAGCTCGGTTCCGTCTACAGAGAGAACTGAATCTTTGAGTTGTTGGCTGGTGTCATGTCATTTCTTGCTTCAAAGAAAAAGTAATCGGGACCCACAGCAGGATCTTTTTCCCTTTTAACTTGCCAAGAATGTCCTTGACAGACGTTAAGCCGCGGCACAGACCCTCAGGCTGGACAGTGTAGCAGAAAGGCCTGTAAGGTGGTGCCCGCAGACCTGCAGTGATCCTCGGTCTCACGAAGCCGCCAGGCCGTCAGGGGTGTGGTGTTTACGTTTGGGGGTGGGGGGCCCCTCGCTCGGGCAGCCGAGGTCACTGACTTGTGGTGCTGGCTCTGGCTTGTGCAATCCATGGGGTTTTGGCAGCAGCATTCAAACAATGTCTTTGATTTCATCCATAAAGGAGACACGTTTGCAGCAGGCAGCACGGCATTCGTGATGCATGAACGTGTGGTTCCCCCTCCCCCAACGTCTCCGGGAGGTGCCGGGTGGTCCGTGCCCCAGGGGGCAGAGTGTCATGCGGTCTGCTCCAGTGCCTGTGCTGGGGGCTGTGCCAACGTATTTAAAGCAGGGCCACTGTTTGGCTCTTAACTGGTTTTCACTGGTGTGCCTTGTCTGCATTTAAGGATCAAATCCTCCCTTGTGACTCTGAGCCATAGAAGCTTGTAACTCCTTAGGGACCGTCGACTTTTCTTTTGACTAACTGAGTATGTAAGCCACTCGTCTGTCGTTTCGGAGGACCGAGGACGTAGCACTAGAGAACACCTTTCCGACTGCGGATGGGTCATGAGCTGGGTGACGGTTAATTTTGAGTGTCAGCCAGGCTAGGCCATGATACCCAGATGTTTGGTCAAACAGTGTTCTGGATGTTTCTGTATAACTTGGATGAGCGTAACCTTTAAGTCAGCGGACTCTGCATAAAGCGGACTGCCCTCCAGAGCGTGGGTGGGCCTCATCCAATCAGTGGGAGGCCTGAATGAAACAAAGGCTGACCTCCCTGGAGCATGAAGCCGTTTTGCCTCCAAAGGGAAGGCCTTTGCAGTTGAATAGCATCAGGTCTCCCCCGGGTCTCCAGCCTGCTAGACTTCCCCAGCAGATTTTGGTCTTCCCAGGCCTCTACAGTCAATCTGTGTGTGTGTGTGTGTGTGTGTGTGTGTGTGTGTGTCTCTGTGTGTGTGTGTCTCTGTGTGTGTGTGTGTGTGTCTGTGTGTGTGTGTCTCTGTGTGTGTCTCTGTGTGTGTGTGTCTGTGTGTGTGTGTGTGTGTCTGTGTCTGTGTGTGTGTCTGTGTGTGTCTGTGTGTCTGTGTGTATCTGTGTGTGTCTGTGTGTGTGTGTGTCTGTGTGTATCTGTGTGTGTGTGTCTGTGTGTGTGTGTGTGTGTCTGTGTGTGTGTGTGCTCGCGTGTGCTATGTTATCCCAACACACACACACACTTCCCTGTGGTCCTGTTTCTCCGGAGAACCCTGATACAGCATCACCCAAGGAGTGGAATTTTTTAAATTCATTAGGAACTTTTAAAGAATTTTTCATATTCTTTGTTATTTGATGCTTTTTTTCCAGCTTTAAAATGTTCCTCAGAGTTGGGAATTATTGATAATGTCAGAGCAGCCACAGGAGGGTCACCTTCCCTTTCCCAGACCAGCCCTCCCTGTTGGAGGAGCATCCAGCCAGTGACTCCCGGCATGAATCTGATGGGCCATGACCTTTGTCACCCAGCCATTGGGAATGCCCTGAGACGTGGACAGACACATGCCAATAAGTATCTGGCGAGAGCTAATAGAGATTGGCATAGAGATAATAGATCAGTCACCGTGAGGCCGGCTGGATGGGCACCAGCTCATTTATGCCTCAGGATCCGGCTGCATAATGAAACGTGATTTACAGTTCCATTACGGAACCAGGCCCCAAACACGCGGGTGTCGGTGTGAATTTTAAGATGGCCGTGCTCTGCATCCATGGTAGGTAATTGTGTAATGCACTGGCCTAGTGATGAATATTTCAAAGGAAGTCATCGCGGAGGTTTTGCTTGCACAGCTGAAGTTGGTGCTCTTGAATCCGCACAGAGAACCGGGAACGATTCCCGTCATTTGAATGGCCTCAGAAATCCATCTACGTAAATACACACGCTCGGGAAAATCTCTCGTGCCAGAAGGCCACTCGGTTTTATTTCAGGGCCAAAAATTATAAGGAAAGTTTAATGATGCAATTAAAGGTGAAAAATTGTTCCTTTTATCACCGTTTCTCTATTATAAAAAATGGAAGGAAAACTGTTTCTTTGCCTGATTGCCTGCTTTTCAAAAAGTGTGTCGTGCGCAGCTCATTTGCATTTAGCTAATCGTATAGTCGTTTTGAACTTCCATTCTATCATTTTATAAGCAAACCTCGATCCACTGCAGAGCCTGACACGCAGTTTGAAGAAAACTCACAACGTTAGGAGGCATCCAGGTCCATCCTCCGCCTCCAGCCAGTGGCTAGGGGAGAACGGAAGGGCCGAGAGACCCAGGGTCAGTTGGACCGCATTACGTTCTCCTCCTCTGCTGCTGCTGCTGCTAAGTCACGTCAGTCGTGTCCGACTCTGTGCGACCCCATAGACGGCAGCCCACCAGGCTCCCCCGTCCCTGGGATTCTCCAGGCAAGAACACTGGAGTGGGTTGCCATTTCCTTCTTCATCTCCTCTGAGCTTCTCTCAAAAGTCAAGGCTTCTCCCCGGGAGTGAAAACGGGCCCGCAGCCCTGCCCCGGCTGACGGAGGTCAGAATCCAAGGGTGAGGGCCTCCGGGGCAGAGTCAGTGACAGCAGGGACCCTGCGGCCATATGACGCCCCGAGTGGGGCCGGAGCCCCAGGGGTCAGTGGTCCCGCACCCAGGGACCCTGCGAGGGGCCGTTGCCAGTCGGTCGCCAGTGTTTTCCTTCTGTTTTGATCATCAGAAGTCTCTTTAAACTCTTCACTGGAGTCCAGGAGGTTTACGACGTGGCGTTGGTTTCTGCTGTGCAGCGAAGCGAGACAGTTATCCCTGCGCATACGGCCCCTCTGTTAGCTTCTTTCCCATATGGATTGTTGCAAAGCACTGAACAGAGCTCCCTGTGCTGTACAGGAGGCCTTGTTGCTGTTCAGTTGCTAAGTCGTGTCCGACTCTTGCGTCCCCATGGACTGTAGCCCGCCAGGCTCCTCTGTCCATGGGATTCTCTAGGCAAGAATACTGGAGTGGGCTGCCATTTCCTCCTCCAGGGGATCTTCCCGACCCAGGGATCAGATGCGCATCTCCTGCACTGCAGGTGGATTCTTTACCTCCGAACCGCCGGGGAAGCCCACGGTAGGTCCTTATTAGTTATGTGTGTATTTTAAAAGTCTTCAGTGTAGAGAGAAGCACAGCTTACGATGCAGCTCACGCCTGTGTACTCACTACCCAGGTGTGTCAACTCTGACCGTTTATCATTTTTGTTTCCGATTGTTTATTACTTATTTAAAAATTTAATTTCACATATGCCATTCAGGCTTTCTTCCTTATTTTCCAGAGATAACCACTACCTTGAAATTGGTTTTTATAAAATGTCTACATGTGCTTTTTTTAATTTTCATTTTCTCCACATACATATACATCCATAAACAATTTGTATGCTCTTAATGAATATTCTGAAATGTTTTATAAACGGCATCACACGTATTCTTTTGCGACTTGCTTCTTGTGTTCAGCTTTATTTTTTAATACTTACTCATCTTGGTGGATGTCGTTGTATTTCATTTATTTTCACCTTTTATGGTTTCACTGCATGAATGTGTTATAACTTATCCATTCTCCTGTTGAAAGACATCTGAGCTGTCTCTGAGTCTTTTGCAGTTGCCAGCAGCACTCAGTCTTCTCACCCTGTGGCTCAGGGTGTGCCCGGTGTAAGACGGGGCTTTTCTGGGTTACAGGAGGTGACCATCTCGACATTGCATGCTCTCCAGTGAGGCGCGCCCCTGCCCCCAGCACGTGCAGAATTCCTTTCAGCCCACGTCCTCCCCTGAACTCTGCAGTCTCCACAGTTTCTAGGCTTTGTCCGTTTGAAAAACAGGAGCTGACTTCTTCCTTCTACCCACCTTGCTCTCTACATCCCTGCTTACCCGTGAGTGTGAGCAGCTTGTCCCAGGGTGTTCACATCCTTGGCCCGCTTTTCTTACCAGGTAGCCTGTCTTCTTCTGTCTCATAGGGGGATTTTATAAAAAGACGCATGCTGTGGCTCCTGTCCTTTGTCAGTCATACGCGCTCTGCAGATGGGGTTTGCTCGTCTGTGACTTGTACCTTTACCGTAATTCTAGTGCCTTTGTCACACGAAAGTTTAAAATTTTTGTGTTGTCAAATTTACTGGGTTTTTTTCTTTTTTAATTGATGCTTATGCTCTTAAGGTTTTGCCTTTGCAGGCTGCTTTGTAATCCACTTTGAATTGGGGCTTATGGCATGAGGTAGGGATCTAATTTTACTCTCTCCTTATGGATAGCCAGCTATTTCAGTATCATTTATCAAATAATCCTTTCTTCCCCAGCTGGTCTGCCCACCCTTGTCTGCCAAAGACAGATGTCCACATTAGCATTAGATTTTGGATGTCTGATCCGATTAGAATGGGAATGGGGCTCTGAGTGGTCATTTCCAAGGCTCTGGGACCTTCTGTGAATTGTCTTTTCCTCAGCTAGAGAGGTTTATGGTTTTTAAATGTGGTGTTTGTTATAGGAGCAGTGTTTCTCCTTGGCCTCCAGAATTTCCCGGCCTCAGAATTCCGAGGGTGAACATTTGGTAGGAGACTCTGCTTCCAGGCTTGTTTTTCAGAGAGGTGATGGACAGTGCACTGCCCGTCCAGCCGCAGCCCTGGCCCCCCTTGTGGCTGTTCCGTCGTGCCGACGTCACCAGCAGCGTGTGGTCTGAGCCCCTGCCACCCCGGTGCTGAGCAGCAGAAGCCCGGCCACTTTCTCTACACATGAGCCTTGCAGGGTAAAGTGCGGAAGACCAAGCAGGAATTTCATGGCGCTCACGGGAGCCCCTGGCGGTGCGATCCCGTCTGGTCCTAGGGTATCTTATCAGCGCAGCTCCGTTTTCTTAATTAGCGAGTAAGACAGGGTGACGCTGAAATGATCTGAAACATGATTTGCCAGAATGTTCTCTTGTTGTATTAGCCAGAACCATCAGCATCTTGAGGAAAATATCCCTGACCCGTTTGTTAAAGGGTTGGAGTGTTTGCTCTGCAGACTGCCTGGTGGCCCGAGGAGGCTGGAGCGTGGCGGCCCGAGGAGGCTGGAGCGTGGCCTCCAGTGCAGGGAGGAACGGCGTGTGGTCGGGGGCACTTCCTGTGGACCGGCGAGCCCTGCCCTTGTCCAGCGGACGTCCTTCCCCTCCTCCACGCCTCGGCCCGCTCCCCCACCTGTGGGCCAGTTGAGTTGGGCCCCGGGAGCAGAGCCCAGGCTTAGACAGGACTGTCCAGACCAGGCTCACCTGGTTTCTGAAGCCACCCGGACTCGCAGGAGTTTTTCCTGAGTGCTGGCTCTGGGCCCAGGGCTGTGGCTGCGGGTGCACGTGGCAAGCGCAGGGACAGGCCGGCAGGGGGGTCACCTGGGGCGGAGGCTGGCCCTGTGGGATGGGGCCCTGGATGCCGTGAGGGGCCATTTCCTCCCGATCTCCGACGGGGGGAGGTTTCCAGCCGAGCAGTGGCGGGATCACAGGAATGGGGGGCTGAGACTGTGGCAGGGCGCCCGTCCGCCTCTCCCCGGGGCTGCAGGAGGAAATGAGAAGCTGGCGTCTTTGCCCCTCCTATCCCAGCATAAGCTCCCACGCACGAGGCCTGCTTGTGGGTCCCGTCTCCTGCCGAGCAGCCTTGCCAGCTCCCTGGCTTCCTTCTCCTCCCAAGTCATCTGGAGCCTGGGGAGGTGGGAGAGGAGGGTTTGCAGCCTGGCCCAGTGCATGGCGGCTGGAAGGCCTGGACTGGGGCAGACCCTCCCCAGAGCCGGCTCTGAAATGGCCCCCACGCTGTGGCTCCTGGGGTGAGCGCTGGGGGTGCCCACTGTGGTCATCGAGAGCCCTGCCCTGGGGGCTTCCCGGGGGCATGTCCTTGGTCCCTGGAGAGTGCCGCGTGCTCCTGCATCCCCCGGGCTTGTTGTTAAACAGCTGGTCCACTTGGCTGATTTCACACCAGTCGGGAAGGCCCCTATTGTAGGTGCTGGATCCCGAAGATGATGGAGACCCCCTGTTCCTAGGGGGCCCCGGCCGTGGGCTGTGTGACGTGCTGCCTCCTCGTCTCTCCCACTCCGGGCAGCCGATGGGGATATTTATTGTCCAGGTTAAGCTTCATTAAAGCAGAAGCCCACTTTCCATTAGGATATGAAATTTTTATTTATTAAATTGCTATTTTAGTGTAATTTACCAAGTCATTGAAGACAAACAATCCACTTAAGTGAAGCTGTAAACCTCCGTTTTCCCCGAATGCCGTGTTCCCGTGAACACGTGGCTCACACCGCACTCTGCTCGTCAGCTCTGGAACGTCGTGGCGGCAGTTCCGCACCGTGTTGGCACCGGGGACTGACGTCGTGGAAGATGATTTTTCCACGGACCAGATGGATGGCTCTGGAGTGCTTCGAGCACATGGCGTTCATTGCACACAGGAACCTAGAGCCGCTGCTGACTGAAGGCACAGACCCACAGCCCGGGGTCGCGGACCCGTGTTATGGGACACAGACTCTGCAGCCCACCCTCCTGAACGCTGAGTGAGGGGCTGGCACCTGCCAGGTCATTCCCAGGCCTTTGCCCGGTGGCGGGGAGCCCCCGGCAGGAGATTCATCTGGAACCCGTCCAGGGGCCGAGCAGCTGCTGCCACTCGCCTTTGTCAGCCGCGGCCGTGGCCGTTAGGGAAGAAGGAAGGAAAGCACCTCCCGTCAGGACCTCCGAGCGCAGCCCTGCACTCACGCGGATTTGCAGTCCCAGTTCATTTCGCTCACTCGTCTACAGTATTTCAGGCTGAAGGTTTAGTTGAAGCCGGTCTTGGGATAATAGCGAGGGCCTTTGGCTTCTGGCATAAGTAAATAAGAATTTTTTTTTCCCCCTAAAGAAAAACATTTTCGATACACATCTCAAAGACTTCCAACAGATAGAAGTTACAAAGAACATGTCGACAAAAAAACGAGTGAATAGTCAATCTAAGAAAAAAGGGTCTTCCCAGGTGGCGCTCGTGGTAAAGAACCCACCTGCCAGTGCAGGAGACACAAGAGATGAGGGTTTGATCCCTGGGTCAGGAAGATCCCCTGGAGGAGGAAATGGTAACCCACTCCAGTATTTTCCACGGACAGAGGAGCCTGGTGGGCTACAGTCCATGGGGTCGCAAAGTCAGACATGACTGAAGCAACTTAGCATGCCTTTTATTCAGGCCACCCTGAAGATAATAACCTGGGAGACAGTCTTTCAGAAAGCTCTGAGGACTGTTCCTCCCATTAGAAGCTGAAGCACAGGTATGTATTAGTAGATATTTGAGAGAAGGAGTTCCACATCAGATGACAGATGGACAGTTTGCCTGCTCCAGATCTGCACGTACGAGGCAAGCAGTAGGTCATCCTGAGCCTCACAGGGTTAAGGCTTGCTGTCTCGCCTTTTTGGTGCCGGGAGAGAGTTGCTCTTGGCGGGGAGCAGGCGGTCCGTGTCTCCTGGGGGTCTGCTTCACGTGTCGAGGCACAGTGCACGCCGGCGAGGAGCAGTGACCTAGGCAGAGAGGGATTTGTGTCAGACACTTTTTGTCCTGCCTTAACAGTAAATTTATTTCATCACACACAAGCTCTGAGAGGGGGAATCCCTAACGTCCGAGGAGGCAGGCTACCAAGAGTGAGACTCAGCAGAGAGAACGGGCTGCAGAAAGAGAGCCACAGAGACCGCAGAGTTCAGAGTTACCTGTGATGTGCTGGAAAACAAGTTCAACATGTTCAAAGTGATGAAAAAGGAACACAGTGAGCGCGAAAGGAGGAGGAGAGGGTAACTCACAATTTACAAAGCCGGCCTGAGAAGCCACGCAAGTTTCAAATGTCACAGATGAGTCGGACAGGAGTTGTGATCCAGCTGAAGAGACGACCAGTGAACTGGAAGACAGAGTGGAAGAAAGTGCGTCTCCTGGAGAGATGAGAGGTGGCGCTTATGAGCAGAGAGGTTGAGTGAAGTGGAGAACACGGAAAAGGCCTCACCGCCACCGCACCTAGGTTCTGAGAAAACACAGAGAGCTGGAGGGGGATGTGGTGGATGTCTGCCTGGCCACATGGGTGACAGTTTTCCAAAACTGATGGAAGCTCCCACGCTCAGAGTAGCTCTAGCAGAATAAATATTACAAGGAAAATGCGCAGCATCCAAGACAAGCAGGGTATCACAGAAGCAGCCGGAAAGAGGAGCTTGGTTTCCTACTGGGGAATGTGGCTCATCTCAGAAGCAGCCGGAAAGAGGAGCTTGGTTTCCTACCGGGGAGTGTGGCCCAGGACCTTGGGGAGTGAGGCCCAGGACAGCCGCCCTGACCTCCTCACTGTGTCTGGAACCTGCCAGGCAGCCTCGAGCCTCAGGGCCTTTGCCTTCCCCCCCCACCCTGATGTCTGCACGGATGGCCCTCTTTGGGTCTCTGTTTGAATGTCACGTTAGGCGACTGAGCGCTGTATGTAACACACCAGCCCCTCCCTGAGTGCCCCTGGTGTTTCCCATCCTTCTTCCTCACCTAGTATTTTTTTCCCAGAGGGTGTCACCATCTTATGCAATGTGGATTTTATTTTTTTTTACTTAGTAAACTGTTAGCAGCATCGTGCAGCTGTCACACCGACATGGCATCACAGTGCAGGGGGCACCCTGGGCACCCTGGCTGCGAACCTTGGTGGCGTTTGTCTGAACTGAGGCAGCGGCCGAGGAGGGGCTTGCAGCGTTCCTGCCGTCCACACTTGGCGGTCACCGTCATGGCCAGGCAGTGCCCGGGCGGGGTGCCTGCTCTGCTGCCTGCCTCCCGGCCGGGGCCAAGAAATCAGCCTCTGTGGGGAAAGCAGGGGCCCCCCTCCCACGGGGCTGCGTGGAGTGGGGGCCCCTGAGACTGGCCTTCTGTCATCGCTGCCCATCATCCATGCAGGAAAGCCACGGGGCCTGCTTGCCCTGCACGTCCGCTGTGGCTGGCCGCCAGATCAGAGAAAACCGTCTTTGTTTTAATGAGACGAGAGTCAGGAGCGAAGGCCTTGCGTGCTGGCGCGCCGGCTGGCCGGCTCCGTGTTCCTGGCCGGCCCGTGGGGGCCGTGCCCTGACCTTCTCCTCTGTTCTGTCTTGCAGTCGGAACCTGAGGGCTTCGCCAATTTCCACCTGTACGTGTGCGCTGCTTTTCTCGTGAGATGGAGGAAAGAAATACTTGAAGAAAGAGATTTTCAAGTAAGTAAATGTCTTTTCAGGAAGGCCCCAGGTGTGATCCCCTGCCTGGGGAGAGAGGGGAGTTAGCTTTAGTTCTCGGGGTTGTTTGCGGAGGAGCTTTGAGACGCGCCACCCATGGTCAGCGCTGACCTGCAGGCTGAGACCCCGCGGCGGGGGGCGTAGGTCACGGGGGGCCTGGGCTCTGTCGACACCAGCTTGCTAAGCACACGTGGGCCGCTGGTGTGCGTACCCGTCACAGTGGCCTGGGGGCCCCTGGGAGCCTCACGATGGCTGTGGGAGTGGGGCGTTAGGGAAGGGGCAGGCACACCATCCGACAGCCTGGCTGCCGGGCACCCGGGCGCTGTGCGACCCCGGGCTGGTGTCTTAGCCTCTCTGACCCATGTTCCCGCAGCCGCTCAGTCCCCGTTCCTCAGAGGCTCTGTGCTTGCTCGACCCGGGGGCTCCAGGCGGGCTGAATGCCTGCCCGTCCTCGCCCCACATGTGCCTGTGTAATGTGTGTGGCGTTGACCCCCGGGAGGCCCGGGCCATCGCGGGTGCGGTGAGGAGGCCATGGTCAGGCTTTGCACCCCCGGCCCCTTAACTTCCTCGAGCCGCTCTTCCCGCTGAGGGAGGGAAGGAGGCCCTGCCTCCTGGGTGGCAGCGTAGTGACAGCGGGCGGCCGGCCAGCCTGTGGTCCCTTAGCCCCCTGCTTGTCCGACACCCTGCGGGCCTTGCTTGTCCCGCTGGGGGCTGTGGGGAGGACCCGGCCAGCCCCCCTGACTGCCCAGGCCTTCCATCCTGGCCACCAGGAGACACTGGGCAGGGAGGTTCTCTGCCCGGCCCACAGAACCCGGGGCCCAGCCTGCCCTGCCTCCACGTGGGCAGCGGGAGAACAAGGTCATTTTTCCCTGCTCTGTTCGGGCACGTGGAGGTGCAGGGAGAGGCAGGCGCTGGGCCGGGTGACCGAGTGCGGGGAGTGGATGCAGGCGGTGGGTCCGGGCTCCTCAGGGGCCACCGTCCACGCAGGCACGGGAGAGCCTGCCGGCCAGCCGGACCATTCACATAAAGGGAGAAGGCCTGGCTTCCCTGGCGGCGGCGGCCAGCATCCAACCCCGCGCCCCACCAGCGCTCACCTCGTGGACAGATGACGCAGGGGCCCGGGTCCCCGGCTGACGCCGTCACAGGGTTCTTGCCTCTGTTTCGCTGGGGCCTCTGGCTGGGGAACAGTTCCCAGAGGCCCCAGGCAAATGTTGCTCCCTCCCTGCTCCCCTGGGGGCCCGCCTGGTGGAGGGAGGCGGGCAGGAAAGAGCCGGGGGCCGTGAGAGTGCTCGAGAGTGCCTGAGCTCAAGGCCCGTCCCGGGGACAGCTCGAGACCCCAGTGCTGGGCGGCCACTGAGCCTCTCCGGCCTGAGAGATGGCTGAGTTCCGGCTGGGGACAGGGGCCTGAAACCACAGAGTGACCTCACACAGGGGCCTTGCCCCTCTGCCCGCCGTTTCTGCCACCTGCTCCCCAAACGGAGGCGGTGCTGCCAGGGCCCAAGGCCGCCAGGAGCTGCCCTGGATGCGAGGGCCCCTGAGCTGCGTGGGAGGAGGTGCCCGGTAGGACAGCATCCACCCCTCCTGGCCTGTTAGGACTGGAGGGCACCACTGGGGCAGCTGGTGGGGACTTTTTGCAGCCTCTCAGAGCCCTGCTCACTAACCTCGATGTTCACCGGGGCCAGGGGACCGGCTCAGCCTGGAAGCCGGCGTGGCCACAACTCTGAGGAGTGTCGAGAGTCGCTCTCCCCTGATCTCGCATCAGACTCAGGCCTGGCTGTCGTGGGGATGGATGGGGGCCAGGCTGTGAACGCTCAGTGTGATGTGGGGAATTGAACTAAGTGGGAAAGGCAAGGAGAAGAGAAAACAAATTAAATAAAGCACCTTTGGGGCCCTGGTGGGCACAGGGCAATCGTGTGTGGAGTTGTGACATTTCAGGAAAATGATTCTGCATCCATGGGAGGCAGCCCGGGTGTCCAGCAGCATAAATCCCCGGAAAAGGCTCCAAGAGCCTCCCTCTGCGCAGATCCGTGGTTGCCGCCGCGTCGTCTCTGGGGACTAGTCATTTCCCGGGGTGGGTGTCTTAAGGAGGAAGGCCCAGCTGTGCAGGCGCTGCAGAGCGGGGCATGGGCGTGGCTCCTGCGTCCAGTTCCCAGAAGCTCAGTGAAGTTGGCCCAGGCCAGCGGTCTGGTTGTGTCCAGTTCCACGAACGTCCATGAGGGTTGCTGGGTGCCCTGGCTGGAGGGAGGTCCCTTGCAGAGTGGACGGTCACCCCTGCCCTGAGCTCTGGGAGCTCGCTGTGCATCTGTCGAGCAGGGGACCGCGTCCCATCTCTGTCTGCACACCGCCCACAGGCTGCGCACATAGGGTGTCCAGAACCACCTCCTCCCCGCACCCGTATCCTGCCTCCCACCCGCTAGAGCCAGGGAGGCCCGAGCCCGTGTGGAGGGCCTGATTCTCCCCTCCCGCTGCCTTTTTCTGACCAGGTTCTGTAGGGTCTTTTGGGGGAGGAGCCTCCCCACGTGCAGTCTTGTCCCCTGGAGGTGCGCCTGGCACACTGACCTCGCCCCAGCCCCAGTGGGGTGTTTCAGAGTAGGACTCGGGGCCCAGGGAGGGTGGGTGGCCTAGGTCCCCACCATCCCCCGCTCAAGCACGCGTGGCTGAAGTCGCCTTTGGAAGTCAGGGTTCAGGCCCTGAGCGGCTGTGTGCCCCTGTGTGCGCCTCCTCTCCCACGGGGATGCGGGCGAGCTGGGAGGTGGTGCTGCCCGGCTCCTCAGCTGGGTCGTAAGTGCAGCTTATATAAAGCAGCTGACAGCGAGCATTCCCAGAAGATCGTTCTGTTTTATCCAGAAGCCCAGGCTGCTTCGTTTGGCATTCCGGGACGTGGGGTCGGGGCTGGAGATCTGACTGCAGCCCGTGTGCAGGGCTGAGTGGCCCTGGCCCTGCTGTTGGCGGGTCACGGGGCGAAGCACCCAGGAGGGTGGTCCCTGCTGCCTGGCCGTCTCTGGGGTGTGTGACCCGCAGCGTGGGAGCAGAGATGCTCTGTGACCTTGGAAGCTCCCCGACATGGGAGCTGGCATCGTGGTTCTCGACGTACAGGAGGGCACGTCCCTTAAGCGCACAAAACGTCAGCATCCTGGTCTCATTTTTCTTCAGTCGGGAGAGCAATTAACGTTTGGTGGACAGAGCGCGGGGCTTCCGTGGAAATCATGGACCTTCTCCGTGGGGCCCTTGGGAGCTCCGAGGTCTGTAAACGTTTCGGGTGAGGTCATCAGTGGCTGCGTGTCTGTTGATGAGTGACCCGCCTCGTGGGGAGAAACGGCTTCCCGTGCATTTGTGGTGACTGTAGCTACGGGAGGCTGTGAACGAGGGCAGGGCCCCATCTGCAAACCCCAGTCGGCCCGCGGGGGGCTCAGTGAGTGCGTGGTGGCCACTGCGTCCCCGCGCCCCACGTCCTGGCTGTGGGAGGGCCCGCGGTGGGGCTCTGCTTGCCCGGGCTCTTGTCACCCCGTGACTGCTGCTCAGCGGGGCCTGAGTGGGGAGGGGCAAGGGCGGTGCCCGCGCCCGTGGGGGTCATCTGTCTGCTCTGATGTCCCCACTGCCCCCTGCCCCGGGCCCTCCCTGTGCTTCTGTCTCAGGACTCCTTACCCCCATGGGGGCAGGCAGGCCGGGGTGGACAGGGCCTGTGCCGGAGATGGGAGGAAACCGAGGATTCACGGGTCGGGTACCCGCCTGCTCCGAAAGGGGAGTGCGTTGGTGAGGGTGGGGCTGAGTGTGCGGGTCAGGGTGGGTGCTGATCAGATGAGCCTGAGAAGGAATGACGGGGTGCCCCACCCGCCTTTGCCCCCCGCCCCCCGAAGCCCTTCCCTCTGCCCTGAAGCCAGGGGGCGGACTCAACGGGAAGGTTCTGGAAGGATTCCCGCCCTCTGTCCCCCAGGGCCCTGTCGTCCAGCTCGTCCTAACTCCTGGTGGAAACGGAGGCGCCTGCCGTGTGGCGGGATGTCCACGTGCTGCGTCTCAGCTCACTGCTTCTGTCCCGCCTGCATTCGGGGCTCCAGCCCCTCCCGGACAAGTCCACCTTCGTCTTGGCCTCGGTGCCCTCGGGCCCCTGATGCACTAATCAGCTCCCGGCCTGGTCCCTTCTCCTGGGTGGTTGGAGCGGCCGCGGGGCAGGGTGGACAGCACTGCTTCTCTGCCGCTGAGTGGCCTTCCAGGGGTTAACGCTCCGGGGTTCTGTGTTCCAGCCTGTGTTCACTCGACGTGCCAAATGTCAGGAAATGCCAGTGTGAAGATCGACTGTCTCTCTCTCTATTGTTTCAAGGCATTTTAAAGACAAAATTGGGTCAGTTGACGAGCGATCTTTAAGCGCATCATGCTGTCCTGTGCTCCCTTGGGTCACGCGTGTTCAGGGGTTGGGGGTGCATGGCCGTGGGTGGGCCAGCTGCTGGCACCGTCTTGACCGGGAGGTCCAGGGATGCCTAACCTCTGCTGCGAGCTGCCCCGGGTGAGACGGTGGAGCTCAGGAGTGAAGACTTGCTCGGTGCTGGGCACGTGGCAGGGCGACAGCTGTGCACTCACGTCCCATGGGTGGGCGGGCAGGCAGGCGGCGGAAGGCAGGAGCGGTCAGTTCTGCACTGTCGGGTCCTGGCCCGTGGCTGCCCTGAGGTTCCAGCAGGGAGTCCTGTCCCCGAGGCCGCTCTGCCCCCGGCGGAGGGGAGCCTGACCTGGGCCAGCCGTCCGTCCACAGGGGAAGGACGCTGGGGAGCTGCAGGCATGCTGGGCCAAGCCCTGTGGAAGGCTGGTGGGCCCGGCCTGTCCTCCAGGCTGGAGCTGGACGCCTGCAGGGCAGGGGCCGTGTTGGGCACACAGAATCGGAGCTCCGCCAGCTGCAGCATCCGGTGCCAAGAGACGTGCCTGGTGCTGGCGGGCAGGGGGTCTTGCCAGTGAGCCAGCTGGGGCCAGGGTGACGCGGGCGTAGAGGCTGAGGTTGGGTCTGTCCCCTGGAAGAGCAGCAGGCTCTCCGTAGTGCTGTGAACCCTGCCCAGGAGGAAGGAAGTGACCCAGTGGCTGCGCGTGGAGCCGGCCTGGGTCCCTGAGCACCGTCGTGACCATGGCCTCAGCGTCTGGCTTCCTGCCGTGGCCGAGCAGCTCCGTTGCTGTCGGGGGCGGTGGCACCGAGCATGTTTGACGGAGGCCACGTCCTCCCTGTGGGCTGTTGAAGTAACTCGAGTGGCCGCGACAGCACTGTCTCGGCACCAGAGGAGGGGCTGGGCCTCAGAGAGGGTGACCGTCCACGCTCTGGCCGGCCTTGTGCCTGGCTGTGATCTGCGTGCCTGGATGTGGAAGGTGCCTGAGGGCGCTCCCTTTGGGACAGGACACTCTCGCCGCTGCCAGCCCCTGCCCCACGTGGAGGGAGGCCTGGACCGCTGACCTGAGTGGTCCTCCTGAGGCCTGCCTGCCCACCCTGCCACCCCACCTCCTGGTGCTGTCTTCCCGAGGGCAGCCCCCCGGGGGGGCGGGGGCCTTGTCGCCTCAGCTGTCCCTCCCCTGCCCCTGGGCTCCTGCCCCCACCCTCCCAGGGGGCTGTCGTCACCCAGGAGGTGTGTGTCCCCACCTCGTCAGGGCTGTGCGCTGGGGTCGTCTCCCGGGAGGTGTGTGTCCCCTGCCTCGTTGGGGGCTGTGCGCTGGGGTCGTCTCCTGGGAGGTGTGTGTACCCCGCCTCGTGGGGGGCTGTGCGCTGGGGTCGTCTCCCGGGAGGTGTGTGTCCCCCCTTCATGGGGGGCTGTGCATTGGGGTCGTCTCCCGGGAGGTGTGTGTCCCCCCCTCGTGGGGGGCTGTGCCCTGGGGTCGTCTCCCGGGTGGCGTGTATCCCCCCTCGTGGGGGGCTGTGCCCTGGGGTGGTCTCCCCGGTGGCACGTGAAGAACAGCGGTAAGATTGAGCAGTGGGCTGCGGAAAGTCGATTCTGTCCAGTACCGTCCGCAGACACAGCTGTGCTCCTGTTGAATCGGCCCACTCTGCTGTGGGCTCCGCCCCCTCTGGGAGATGAGCCGCTGGAACCTGAGCCCCGGGACCTGGCCAGGCCTGGTGGCCTTGGGGCTGCTCCCAGGCCCCTAACTTCTACCTGGCGCGCCGGCGTGTGGCTGTGTGCCCGCTGGCCACCAGGCCCCCCGGCCCCGAGCTGAGTGTGCAGGTGCGCCTCCCTGTGTGGACGGCCGGCGCGGGCGGTCCACACGCACTCCCCAGGGCCTGACTCTCCCCTTTCTCTCCTGCAGTTCTGCCAGGGTGAGCACAGGCACGCCCTGCTGGTGATCCTCAGGCTCTGCAGGGCAGGCGGGGCCCTGCTGAGAGGTCCCAGTGACCCCAGCCCCTGCACGCCCATGATCTGAGAGCTGAGATGAGTCGGTGCTGGCTTCTTAGTGACTCATGGACGTTAAGGAGGTCCCAGGACCCCAAGGACTCTTGCTGGTCCGTCCAGCAGTTTCCCTTCCGGGCTGGCCATTCCCATCAACTTGTGGATGA
Organism: Bos indicus x Bos taurus; assembly: GCF_003369695.1. NCBI lineage: Eukaryota > Metazoa > Chordata > Mammalia > Artiodactyla > Bovidae > Bos > Bos indicus x Bos taurus. The sequence continues at coordinate 2,854,484 of NC_040080.1, read as the reverse complement.
GGGTCAGTAGAGGGTCTTCAAGAAGGGGGAGTGTTATGGGGTCAGCACTGTCCCCGTGTATTCTCACCCCAATCCCATTCTGCAAAATTAAAAAAAAAAATTGTTAAAGCTATCTATTTATCAGTTCAGTTCAGTTCAGTCGCTCAGTCGTGTCCGACTCTTTGCGACCCCATGAATCGCAGCATGCCAGGCCTCCCTGTCCCTCACCAACTCCCGGAGTTCACTGAGACTTACATCCATCGAGTCAGTGATGCCATCCAGCCATCTCATCCTCTGTCGTCCCCTTCTCCTCCTGCCCCCAATCCCTCCCAGCATCAGAGTCTTTTCCAATGAGTCAACTCTTTGCATGAGGTGGCCAAAGTACTGGAGTTTCAGCTTTAGCATCATTCCTTCCAAAGAAATCCCAGGGCTGATCTCCTTCAGAATGGACTGGTTGAATCTCCTTGCAGTCCAAGGGACTCTCAAGAGTCTTCTCCAACACCACAGTTCAAAAGCATCAATTTTTCGGCGTTCAGCCTTCTTCACAGTCCAACTCTCTTTATTTATGTATATGTATTAAAACCCAGAAAGTTCGAAAAGCCTTTTTACCGAAAACAAGCCACTCCCTCTCCCCGCCCCCTCCCACGGGATGGGCAGCACTTTGGATCTGCAGGTGTTGTCGTTAGTATTGTTCTGTGTGTCTGCCTGTCTTTCCAAATTGCTGTTTCTTGATTGGTTTGCACAGCGACCCCTCAAGCAGCAAGGGGAGCGGGGCCTCCGTGCTTCTGCCTGGGCCCCGGGTCCCCAGGGTCCTGGGCGGATGGCAGCCCGGCTGCGCTGCTCCCTGGGGCGGCGGGAGCTGCTCATGGGTTCAATGGGTCCCCTTCCGTCGTCCCTGGACACGGCTGCTTTCCCTGGACTGAGTGGCCGAGTCGCCCAGTTCTCTGAACTCGTCATGGAGTCGTCCCCGTACGGTTTATCAGAAGCGGCAGCTTCTCCGGAAGTCCAGCGCCTGGACCCTGCTGCCGGCGTCCCGCCCCACCTGCCTGATGCCCCTGCCCTCTCGCTGGGCCGGTGCCCCTGCGGCCTGACCGCACAGTCATTTAGGTGACGTCTATAAAACGTAACATCCTGCTCACTTCATGACCTGTTCAGCTTCACCTTCGTATGAAGGTGATGAAGTTTGAGCATCCTCGTGGGTGGGAATTTGTCACTTCCCCGCAGTCCCTGGCACACACCAGGACTTCTTAGCCGCGGTAGATGAATTCCTGGCCGTGAAATGACCTCAACGTGAAATCTGAAAAATCCTTTCATGTCTGCGTATGGAAAGGTATATTTAATGTGAGGCTTGGCCGCGTTGTAATTGTTCGTCACGCGGCATCTCTGAAAGTGCCCAGTCGGGGACCAGGCAGGTTGTGAGCCCCTCTGCCGAGGGCAGCCCCAGAGCCTGAGTGTGAGACAGGCCCCAGAGTCGGCCTGGCGGATAGAAGGGGCTGCCGCGCCCTGGGCTTTGGTGTCCAGCTCAGCCGCCCCCAGGGGTGGAGTCGGGATCTGCTGGGGAGGGAGTCTGGGGTCCTGGGAGGGGTGTGCCTGGAACCCGCTGGAGCACTGGCGAGTGCTCCCTCCCCCTCCTGCCTGTCCCCTCCTCGCCCTCCTCCCTCCCTTTCTCCGGGTGGAGGGTGACGCTGCAAGCCCAGCAGGGATGCCCTTTTCCTCGGGGCTGGATGCCCGCATCCCCGGGTCCGCCCACTGGTTCCTGCGGGTTCGCAGTCCAGCCTCCGTCAGGACCAGCCTGCCCTGCAGGTGAGTGGAGGGCGGCCCAGAGCAGCGGCTTCTGCCAGGGTCTCTCTCCCTGCTCATTTCTGCCGTGAGTTAGTCTTGCCATTAAAGAAAAAATTACACCCACCATTCAAATCATTAATTGAAAGGCCCTTATTATCTCATTAATGGTGTTTGATATCTAAGGCAGATAGACTCGGAGAAGCTCATCTGTTCAGTCCCCGAAGTAATGTAATTACATCTCGGGCCTTATTAAAACGTCTCCCTCGCAGCCCCTCAGCCGTCACGCGTTCCATCTTGCCGCCTCGCAGGACGCCCGAACGCATCTGTGTGGAGACAAGCCCGCCCAGGCCTGGGTGGGCCCGCGTGGACGCGCCGGCGGGCCCGGATGCTTGGAAGGCTTCCTGGCCACGGCAGGTCTGATGCAGGGTTGTCAGGTGGCGGAACTTGGAGGGTGGCGCGGACCCCGTGGCCTCAGCGGCCACTTGCGCGGGCTGCAGAGGCCGCGAGGCACGCGGTGCTCCCAGGAAACCCGGGGCAGGAAGAAACGACACCGCTGCTGACGGCCTGGAGAGCGCATCCCGCCCGCCCTCCTGCCGGCCCGGGGTTAATGGTCACCCCCTCCGGCCGCCTTTGTGGAAGGAGCCCCTCTGTCTCGCGGGGCTCTGGGTCCCCTCTGCTCCTCCAACTCTGTGCTGGTTTCCACGTGACCGTCACGCACCCCGGGCCCCCGGGCTGTGTGTTGGGTCGGGGGATGCCGCCTGGAGGGGAGCAGGCTCCAGCCAGCCTGCCTCCCAGGCCGCAGAGCGCGTAGCAGAGAGGTGGGCGGGGATGGGTTTGGGCTGCCCAGGTCACCAGCGGAGTGGGCACAACAGGACCCAGGCAGGGGAGGAGGAGCGAGTGGCTTGGGGGGCCTCTGGCCCCCCTTCCAGGCTGGAAAACGAGGCTCAGAGAAGTGAAGGAACCGCAGGGCTTGGATGCCAGCTTCCTGGGGCTCCTGGCTGCGACTGCCCTGTCTGGGCCTGGGACATAGGGCATGCTCCCACCACCCCTCTTCCCCCAGCCCTGCAGGCCTGGCTCACCCATCCCAGCCCCGGACAGCAGGTTCAGCACGAAGGTAACAAGCTTGGCCACAGGGTCCTGGACTCGCCAAGGCCTCACCCCTTGAGCCTCATAAATAATAGAGAGAAGATGAAACGAGATGGAAGCGTTAGAAGAAATCTGCCTTGCCGTCCACTTTCAATGCTAAAAGCCCTTGATCTGTGCGGAACTTTCATTTTGTTATCCTAATTAGTTTGCGGATTTTCAGGGCAAACACGGTAGGATTTCTCGATTCAATTTTGGGGTGTTTGTTTTTTGAGACAGAGCTCACAGCAGTTGCATTGATCTTTTTAATTCCTCATGCAAAGAGAAAATATTTGCTCTCCCCTCGTTTGGTGTGTCCGATCCTCCGCCGGGCAAGCGGGGCCGAGGGGCCAGCAGATGGGACACGGGGGCTTGGCGGACACCGGACCCCTGCAGCAGAGAGGCAGGGCCCCTGCTGCCCCTTACCAGGGAGCCGCGGGCCCTACCACGGCCCTGTCTTTCCTCCTCCACTCAGGCAGGCTTTCCTGGGGCTCCGTCTGCGGGAGCTGGGGTGCCCCCAGCCTCACGCTCTGCGCTCAAAGCGGGGACCCCTCCCCGCTGAGCGCCTCCAGTCGCCAGCGACCCTCATAGCCAGGAGCAGATCCTGGCCCTGTCTGGGGCTCAGCGTCTTGGTCTGAGGGATGGGGCGTCCTCATCCCCTGGGAGCCCCAAGACACTGCATGTGAACCCCATCCTAGTCGAGGAGCTGGGAAGCAGAGTGTGGCAGGGTCACCCCCAGCCCTCTCCCTTAGCGAGGCAGAGCTGCCCAGGGTCGCAGCCTGTGAAAGCAGCAGAGGGTGGACCTGCCCCTGCCCTGTGCTGGCCGTGTGCTCTGCGGGTTCTCACGGAGGACACACAGCCTTGCGGGCAGCGGCGCCTGCCGCCGGGCGTGACACAGGTGTGTTTTCCCGGAGAGGCTGCAAGTATTGTGGGTCTGCAGCCCCTCCCCCGGGTGCGCCGTCCCCTGGGCTTGAGGGGTGGGGGTCCAGGGGCCGCCTCTTCTCGTCCCCCTCCTTGGGGGGCCCCTCCGTGTTAGTGGCCCACCGGGTGCCTTCCAGCTGCCTGTTTGCCGGGAGCCCAGGACAACAGGCAGCCGGCTCTGGAGTCTGTGGGCGTCTCACCCGGTGGTCCAGCCTGGCTCTGGGCCCCTTGGCCTGGAAGGTGCGTGAGTGCCCCACCGAATGTTTGCCAGAAGTTGACCTCGGGCGTGTCACTGCTGTGTCCATGCTGGGGCACCTCTGGGCTCAGGCCTCCAGAGGCCGCTCCCCTGCATAGCTGCCGGGCGAGTGTCTGGGGCGGGGGTTGCGCGTGGAGCCTCTTGGAGGACACGCTTGGCGCTGGCGTGGGTACCATGTGTGCCCACAGCTCACACACACCATTTCTGGGTGATACACCCGGGACCCCCGTAGCTCAGGCATTGAGGCCCCGAGCGCCTACATCCCTGCCGTGGCAGGGTCTCTGTCTGTCTTGTACACAGATGGGGTCCCAGTGACCCACAGTGTCAGGGGTGAAGCCACCCGCCCCAGGGTCTCAGGGCAATGGGCAGCCTCTGTCCATAGGCCCCCTCCACCACCCTCAGCTCCTTCGGAGGAGGGGGCTTCCCAGCAGGGTCATGCTGGTGTGGGCTCTTACGGTGCTGCTTACCAACGCATACCCTGGTGCTCAGGTGTCGGGGGAGGCGCTGGGCTCTCGGTGCCCGGCCTTTTGTCTCCAGACAGCCCCATTGTCGTAACCCTCATTCCTGCCTGAGCGGGCATGCCAGCCTGGGAACCTGTCAGAGGCAGGCGGCGCGTCACCTCCCGGGCCCTGATCACTCTTGATTAGATTCGCACTCCTAAATACCCATCTGCAACTCCATCTGCAGTACAGTCACTCTCAGGGGACGGCTCGGTCACGTTGGAGACGGCGGGCAGAGGGCAGCGAGGCCCTCAACCAAGCCCAGCGACTTGATGCGGTTTCTCCTCCGTGGGAGCCTGGACCTAACTTGACCAGAAGTTGAGCGCGTATGTTCAGGAATCAGTGGAAATAACCAGCTGGCTCAGGTGCTGAGTGTGTGGGATTGCTGCTGCTTCCCTGGTGGCCGGTTGGCTCCGCTTGTTCTAAGCTGGGTCTCCCCGGTCGCGGGCTCAGGGCTGGGGGGCTCAGAGGTGGGGATGGGGCTTCAGGCTCTTCACCTGGAAGCGACCCTGGCGTGGGAGCCAGCCAGGCCCTGGGGAAGCAGCCGCTGCCCGACCTGCCCTCCCCTGCAGTCCAGCCACTGGCCATGGGGGCCCCAGGGCTCCTGGACGTGTCAGTGTTGCTGGTCCGGGCCTGGGCCTGGCGGGCCACTTGCCACGTGCTTCTCAGTGCGGTGGTGGTGCGTTGGTCCTGGGGGAACGCGACACGCCCCCCCACCCGAAAAACACACCTCTCCTGATGAGCAGCCAAGTGGCAGCCCTGAGTGGGTGCTGAGCTGGAGGGCCTGGGGTTGAGACCCCCGCCCCCGGGCGCGGGGCCCTCATCGCGTCACCGGTCACCTGCCTCAGGATGTGTTTGCAGTCGTTTGCTCAGTTTGATCCGTAACGGTGCCGACTGAACACGAGCCTCCTCGTGCCGTGAGGCCCTCTGCCAGGCGCTGGGGCACAGGCCGGGTCCAGCTCAGCTGTGGCCCCACAGATGCAGGCTGAGGTTGGCTGCTCACGGGGCTTGCGGCTTCCAGTGGGAAGGATAGGGCCATGGCCTACTTTTAGGGCCATCCCGGATGGTGTGTTTAAGGTTTAATCTGTCTTTCTTCCTGTCTGCTCACGTGTCCACCCGCCCATCTTATCCACCCAGCCAGCCAGCCAGCCATCTATCCATCCATCCATCCATCCATCCACCTGCCCACCTACCCACCCACCCATCCAGCCAGCCAGCCATCTATCCACCTATCCATCCATCCACCTGCCCACCTACCATCCATCCATCTGTCCATCCATCCATCCATCCACCATCCATCCATCCATCACTATCCACCTATCCAGCCAGCCAGCCATCTGCCCACCTGCGCTCAGCTCAGCATTTACTGGGATAAACGCCCTGCTCTCAGTCGAGCACCAGGAAGTTTCAGGTTCCTGCTGGGCGTAGTCCATCTGAGCCTTTACCCTCAAGGAATTGACTCATGGTGAAATCAGGTACAGGCCACAAGGCTGCCGCCGCTGTGGAGATGTCATAAGGAACCACAGGCCTCCCCGGAAGGCGGCTCTGGGAGGAGAACACCAGACTGAAGCCCTGGCCTCTGGTGGGGAGTTGAGGGGGCGGGGCTCTTCTCTTGGAAATTGCACCTCCGTCTCCCAGGAGGGCTCCGTGCCGGTGGATCCGGGCCTGGGAGCCACCTCTGCCCCTCGCCACCCCGTCCCATCCCAGCTTGAGCCCGGCAGGGTCCCCTCTGCCACCGAGGCCCTTGGCGGAGCAGGTGGGGGTGGGGGTAGGGGAGAATCTCCTCTTTAAACACCTCTCTGAATTGATGAAGACAGAAAAGAAACTTTTGCCCCTAAAAGTCCATAAATCTTGGGTGCAGAGTGCTTGGCAGTGACCCTTTAACATTCTTGAAAACAAAAGGGATGCGTCCTAACGGCCAGCGATTTACAGCTTGGGTGTTACTGGAATCTGGAGGTAAAAGCCAGCCTGCAGAGTGCTTCATTAGTTTTGAACGGTTTCCAGGAATAAGCTTGCGTTTAAATCTCTGGGTCGGGGCCCTGGTCCTGTAGCTGAGCGGATGGTGCCCCCCTGGGAAGGGTGTTTCTGCAGCACCTGCTGTGAGAAGCAGGGGCTGGAATCAGGGCCTGGATGCAGGGTTCCTTCCTGGCCGCCTCTGCCTGCAGGGTCCCCTCCAACGGGCACTCTGCACATGTGTGAAGGGCCCTGCCCCACGGACCCTGCCCAGGAGTCGGTCCCAGGCCTGGCACAGACTGTAGGGTGAGTGCCTCGGCGTCAGGAGACACGGGCGGGCCTCGAGGCTCGCTGCCCTGCACACGTCCACCTCCTTTCCAGCATGCTCTGCCCCATGGCCCCTCCCAACCTCCTGCCAGGGTTAGTCCTCTGGAGGTTTCTGAGGCCCCTGCCCGTGGCCCTCCTGCTCCTGGTGAGGCTGGGTGCCTGTGGACGGAGCGTCTCAGGGCTTCGTGTAACTTGAAGAGATGGGAGGCCCCCGGCCTTCCAAGTGCCCAGTAAGGATGCTCCGGAACCTCATTGCCTTTGCTTCTCTTGTAGAAAAAGAGCCTGAAGCTCCCCTCGCCTCCACCCCAACCTTCCCGAGCCCGGGCCGCCGTCTCCTTACCTGAGTCAGAGTCCTGCCTCTGGGCCTCCAGGGCCGTCGGTGGGGCCACGCGTCTTGCGTGAGCCGTGAGGGGACGTGGTGACCCTGGAGTTCGTCTCCAGAGCCTGCGTTCACCCTAGGAGGTTCTTTGTGTCTGGGGGGTAGGGGGCCCTCTTCTGTGGTGAAGCGGTCCTTGTCTGCAGCGTAGACAGGAGAGTGAGGGCAGGGCAGGGCGGCCAGAGCCCGCCCAGAGCCCAGAGCCCACCCGCCCGCCTTCCGGGCGGTGCTGAGGGTCTCTGGAGAGGGGGGGTTGGGGCGGGGCGAGGAGACCCCCAGGAGGCGGGCTGTGGGGTGAGGGTATCGTGCCCGCCAGCAGGAGCTCCTCCTGGGGCCTCTGCCTGTCAAGCCCTCTCCCCCACACTCTGCTCTCGGGGACTCTGGGCTTGTCACCTTCGGGTGCTCGACATCACTGCAGGGGGACGCGTGCGGGTGTGAGGGGCCCTGCGCAGACCCGACTTCCGTGGCTGAGACCCTGGGCCTTGGGGTTCAGGGGGTTGGAGGGTTTGGTCCTGGTGAGCCCCAGCTGTGTGGACAGAGATCCTAACGGGAAGGGGCGCAGACGTCTCGGGGGCGCCGCCCGCCTGCAGCACCGCGTGGCCGGCACCATCATCCGCTTCCAGCCGGGGCCCTGGGGCCCCAGGCCCATCCTGGAGGGAGGGCGGAGCGGCTGGCTTGTGGAGAGCAGGGTGGTTGGGGGATGGTTTTCTTTTCTAGATGTTGCTGTGATGCTGCCCTGCAGGTTAGGGGGCAGGGTGGGAAGGCGGGGGCCAAACGATCACCTGCCAAAAGGTGGCGATGGGCTGGGCTGGGGGGCCGGGGCAGGGCTGGATGTGGGAGGGAAGGTGGGTCCTGGGCGCGGGGGTCTCACTGCTGTCACAGGAGCCAGGAAGTGGGGGGACAGGTGTAGTTTGCGGGCGTTTGCTCGTTGTTACGGCTGCAGGGGAACACACTGGTGTGGAGGGTGCAGGCAGCCACGGGACACTCGGGTGGTCTTCAGGGAGAGGCGGGGGGTGCAGACCTCGGTGATGGTAAGCCTTGCCCCAGAGGGTCCCTAGGGGTGAAGAGGGCCCAGGGAACACAGCCTGAGTGGCCAGGCAGAGGGAGGGTTCGCCGAGGAGCTTGGCAGAGTGGCCAGAGGTGAGCTGCGGGCGAGGTGGGGGCGAGGGGTTCTCAAGAAGCAGGGTTCAGTAGGGAGGACCCGCCCCGGGGAGCCACTGAACGTGGGGAGCAGACCACACGGGGGGAGCCACGTGGCTGACAGCGTCCCTGCCCCAGAGGCCAGAAGAGCAGCCCCGGGGACGTGGGAGCTGCCAGTCCCCGTGCAGGCAGTGCCCCCGAGCTCCCCGGGCCCTGGCTGCGGGACCACAGCCCCGCTCCCCTCTGTGGCCCCCTCCCCTGATTTCTCGGGGTGAGCAGCTGGCGCCACCTCCAGGCCCTGAGCCCGCCCATTTGAAGGGGCGTCTCTGTCACTTTGCAGATAAACGTGGGCCTGGGGGCCTCCTCCTGTGAGTGGGCACGCTTCCCAGGCAGGCATCCCCCAGTGAGGACAGCTCCTCCCTGGGCGCGCCGTCTGCAACCAGCCCCCAGCCCGCAGAGCCGAGGGGCCTCTGCAGGACAGAGCGGCTCTGATCGCCATGCCAGGATTTTAAGTATTCTCCGTGTGCGGGTCAGACGTCTCCCGGGCACGTGCAGACATGTGAGGTGCAAAGCAGCTCAGTCAGGGCGCTCCTGTCAAGCTTGTGTTTTCGGTACCTGGAGGGGTTTTCTCTTTAGACATCCTTTTTTGGGCAAAGAGACGCAAAATTAATTGAAAGGACGGTGCACCTCCCGGAGCCGTCGGAGGGCCCCCAGAAGAGCGTTCTCCCGCCGTGTCACCTTCCGTTCCCACCTTCCAGGGGCTGTCAGCAGCCAGCAGGCTGGCCTGGCAGTTGGCCGTCCAGCCCAGCCGGCTGTCAGCGCCCTTCTATTTTTAGCCCTGGTTTGGTCCTGCAACTTGACGAGATTTTTCAAACTAATAACTGGATTGTCAAAGGAATCAGCTGTCACAGGACCGTCTGGGGGGGAAGGGGCAGGAAGGAGGAGCCGCAGCCTGGGGGACCCAGTGCCGCCCGGGAAGCAGGGCCAGCCTGCGGCTGCCCACGCCCCCACCCCAGCCAGCAGGGTGTTGCCCCTGAGACAGCTGTGTGCCTGTCGTCCTGGATGCTGGGGTCGGAGTCTGGCGGGGACACGGGATGGGACGTGGCCAGTGGGGCCCCCTGAGCGAGCATCCACCCGGGAGGAGCCCTGGGCCGGCGGACTGACCTTCTCAGGTGCCCCTTCATGGCCGCCGCGAGTCAGGGTGAACTGTTCCCTTTGATCTATTGGCTAAAGGTCACCGGGCTAGCTTGAAAGGTTAACAGTCAGGGAACTAGAGAATCTCACAGGCGATTTTCATTTCGGGCCTCTGGGCGCCTCCTGCGGCCGTGTCTGCAGGGTGGGTTCACCCGAGGAGGGCTCAGGGCCTCTGCCTTAGTCCAGTCCCTGCACCCCACCCAGGGGACTCCCTGTGGTTTACCGTCTGGTCAGCTCTCAGCTCCAGGAGGGGGACCAGGTCAGGTCCTCAGCCATCAGACCGCCAGTCCAGGGCCGCCTGGTCCCCCTGAGACGTCCTCCTAAGAGCTGGAGGTGGGGGGGTGTCGCACTGGAGGGAGGCGGTCTCCTATGAGCACATGGCCTCTCAGAGAGGCTGGGTCCTGCTCAGGTCAGGTTCAAGGCTCAGGAGGGCAACCCTGGGGGGTCACAGCCGAGCACCAGGCAGAACTGAGCTGTCACTAAGTCTCCTGGGGCCCTAGCTTCTTCTTTCCGGCTCTGGGGGTGTGGGAGGCCCCGGGACTGGCCGTGGACACAGTGGGGAGGCCCCGGGATTGGTCGTAAGGTCAGCACGCAGCGTGATGCTTGGCACGGAGTGAACGTACTCCAGGGCGGCCCGTGGCTGACCGTGGGAGGGACGGCCCTGGGAGATGCTCTGCGTGCTGACCCGCGTTCATGCTTTTCCTCGTCTGTGGTTGTCGCCATTTGGGGGGCAGAACTGGCCTGCTCCTGCAGACCTCACCACGTGGCAGTCGGCAGTCCAGGGCAGGGTCCCGTGTCCCCCGCGCGGCAGGAAGGTCCTGGCGGGAGGAACAGGCAGTGGGAGGTGGCGCAGAAACGGGAGAGCCACGCCTGCGGGACGGTCACGTGTGGCACCAGGACGAGGTGCCAGGTGCTTCCCGGGTCCCTGGCTCTCGGCGCCGTTTCCACCCAGTCCCCCCACCCCCAGGGCTCCCAGGGAGACCTGGCCCGGGGCACTGAACCGTCAGAAGGCCCCCATGGCACTGCCGGCGGATGTCACAGACCGCTTTGGCACAGTCCAGCCTCGGCTCCCCTCCTGCCGTCTTGGTTGACGTGTGCTCCCCGGGAACGCGGCTTTGTGTTGAATGTGCACTCAGGCCCACAGCCCCTGCGAAGGCGGGAGCAAAGCGGCCCAGCCCTGCCTGGCCGTCAGGCGTGGGCGGTTGCACCGGGACCAGGACCCTTGCCCTGCAAAGCGTGCGGCCCCTGGCCGCTAGCCCGGGGGGCGGGGTGGGAAGCCGGTCCTGCGGGCCAGAGCAGCACATCCGCCTGCAGTAGGCACCCCAGGCTCCGCATGCATCCTGGCCACGGCCACTCTGTGCACACTCGCCCTGAGGCTCCAGCAGCCGTGGCCAGGCCAGGGCGGGGCGGTGGTGGCCACGGCCACTCTGCACACTCGCCCTGAGGCTCCAGCAGCCGTGGCCACCCGGGCCGGGCGGGGCGGGGCTCCTGTGTGCCCTGTGGCCTGGGCGCTCCTGCCCACAGTCCAGTGCTGGAAGGAGCCGGCCGTCGGCTCTGAGGATACGGGGCCCCCAGGCCCCCCAGACGTCCGAGGGGAGTGGTGACGTGATGGCGGACAGCGGGACGGCTCCTGCACCGAACTGAGCTCAGAGTCTCAGCCTCTCGGGTCCCCGGCCTGGAGGTCACCCCGTCTCTGCGCCCTTGGCTTCCAGGCTTCCTGGTGCCCAGGCTCTGATGTCACCCAGTGCTGTGGGGACAAGGCCATCTGCGGTGCGGGCGCTGAACCACCCAGGCCTCCCCCACCTCGGGCGCCTCACTTGAAAGGCTGAGGACTTGGGAGAAACGCCTGAGACCCATCCTGCAGGAGTCCTGATCCTGGGTGTCCCCCCGGGGTCCCCAGGGGGCACCTGGGACTGCCCTTCTGCGAGTGGCCCCAGCAGCAGGTTCGCCGGCCAAGCTGCCAACGGACCATCAGAACACGGTGGAAAAGTGGAATAAAGCAGCTGGGCCTGTGTCTGTGGAGGGGCTGCTGTCTCTCCTTCCCAGGGAAGGGGAGGACATGGTCCTCAGCACATGGGCCGGTAGCCCCATCCTGATTCCTTTGCCGTCTCTGTGTGTGGCCCTCTCTTTTTGCCTGCTGCATGGGCAGGGTGGCGTTGACCTGGGTGCCTTGAGGCATGTCTTCTGCCCGAGGGTCCACAGTGCGTGGCTGGTGAGGCCGTCACAGCCACTGCCCACGAGCAAGAGGGCCACACTGGATGGTTCAAAGCAGTGCTGTCCGCTGGGGGCAAGGTGCTGCCCACCAGGCTGCTGCTGCTGCTAAGTCGCTTCAGTCGTGTCCGACTCTGTGCGACCCCATAGACGGCAGCCCACCAGGCTCCCCCGTCCCTGGGATTCTCCAGGCAAGAACACTGGAGTGGGTTGCCATTTCCTTCTCCAGTGCATGAAAGTGAAAAGTGAAAGGGAAGTCGCTCAGCCGTGTCCGACTCTTAGCGACCCCATGGACTGCAGCCCACCAGGCTCCTCCATCCATGGGATTTTCCAGGCAAGAGTACTGGAGTGGGCTGCCATTGCCCACCAGGGGGAAGGTGCTGTCCACTGGGGGAAGGTGCTGTCATCGGAGGGAAGGTGCTGTCCACCGGGGGGAAGGTGCTGTCCACCGGAGGGAAGGCCTGCCGTGTGGGAGAGCTTCAGGAGCGCTGGGGAGATGAATGTATTAATATTCCATCTAACCCAGTACATGTACAATGTTATCTTTCAAACTGTGATCAAGGTAGAAGTTAAGAAACATTTCCCAGACTTTTGTTCAGACCGCAAAAGAGATCTAGGCTGTGTTCTATATGGACCCACGTCTCCACCAAGACCCCTGCAGTGGATGGGCAGAAGAGCAGCAACTAGTCACACGCCCAGCCCGGCCCCCGCGCCGAGCTGAGCACTGTCTGCCTGCTACTAGTCTGTCTGTCCATCTGTGGCCTGATTGCCATCTCCACGCACACACCAGCCCCAGAGGTGTGAGCCCAGACCAGGCCGTGTGACAAGCACGTGCCCTGACGTGGCCCGGGCATGGGTGGTCCTGGCACGTGGCCCGCAGAGTGAGGGCCCTTTCTGCTCCGGGAACAGAGCTGCGCTTCCTCAGCGCCTGTTTGTGCCGTCTTCGTCACACACGATGCCGTTTGTATTAGACGTGAGAATCTTGACAGTCCAGTCCAGGCACATTCAAAGGCAGTGTCCTCCCTGGCTCCTTGGTGTCCCCTCAGAATGATCTGACATGGCCGGCTGGAAGGTCAGCGTCCTTTACAGGAGTGTGTGTGCGAGCGATTGCCCACGGGTCAGCACCGCGTGCCGTGTGCTTCGTGGGGGGACACGGGGTCACCTGGGCCTGCTGGTCCCGGAGGAGACAGATCACCCGGCGGCGTGGGTGAGGACCCCCGCTTTGTGCCTCCAGAGTTCCAAGGGGCTGCGGTGGCCGGGGGCAGGCTTGGCCCACCTCTGCATCTGACTGCGACCTTGCTGCCTGACACACGGGAGCTCCGCAGGGGACCGCACAGACAGAACCAGGGCCTGAGAGGGGGTCCCTACCCACCCTCGCGGACCCCAGGGTGTGCCGTTTTGTCCTTCCTGGGAGGGTGTGCACGTAGAGATAATTGTGCTTTGCAGATGGTAACGTAACGCCTCTCTCTGGACAAATGAAATCGTTTTGGCAAGAAGTCCCAGAAGCCGTAAACATTATTTGCTCTTTAACATCAGAAAGCTCACTTCTTGGATCCCAACCAGAGGCAGAGGCAGGAAGGATCGCCTGGAAGAGGCATCCAGCAACAACCCAGCTCAGGGCCCGCCCTGTAGCCTGCCTCCCTCGCGCCCCGCTGCCTGTGCCTGCGGGCGATGCCCACATGGTGATGCCCGCATAGCAATGCCCGCATGGTGATGCCCACAGGGCTCCCACGGCCGGGGTGGCCCCAGCGGGGCCTCCAGAGGAGACCCCCTGATGGAAGGGGCAGCCAGCCACGGTCCGCATGCTCGTGAGGTGGCATCTAGCGTGTCCGGAGGACGGTCAAACCACTCATCACCCCGAGAACTGGGCCGACCGGAGGTTCGGGCCCCCGTCCTTAGCACCCGGCGCTGCGGGCCCGTCCTCGGGGTGGCTGGCGCTTTGCTCGCGGCTGAGGCCTCCGGGCTGTGCGGCGGGGCGGCACCGTCACTCCGGCCCTCCCAACGGCCGCAGACAGCGCGTGCCAGCGTGGGAGAACGGTGGCAGGCGGCGGGCGCGCTGAGCTGGGTCTCTGTGGCCGTGGTGGCATCTCGTGGGCACAGTCGGCAGAGAACCATGGGGACCTGAGCCAACCTTGACTCCTTCTGACCTCAGAGCTGTGAGCAAACCGCCTCCCGCTTTCATCCTGTGATGTGGTCACCGTTTACGGAGAAGTTAAGGTGAAAACAAATTGCCCTTGCGGTCCTCTGTGCCGGGCCCTCCCTGCCGCCGTCTCGTTCCCTGGGGGAGCGGGCGCCCGCGCTGTGAGCCAGCGACAGCGTCGTGACCGATGGCCCTTCCCCAGATGGCATGGCTAACCCTGGGCCGCCCCGGGGCTCCCCAGTCAGAGACACCGCCGCCCAGCACGTAAATAAGGCCTTTTTAAAAAAGAAATCTGTATTTAGGGAGGTATTTGGCTGTGTTCTCTGCCTCCCGTAAAGGTCACTCGGATAGATCTTTCCTTCTTCAAGCTTCGCAGGCCGCGGAGCGCCGTGCATTTCTATTCTCTGTCCATCCAGTGAACCTGGGGGACTAAATTAGATTCTGAAATTGAGTGTGCAGGGAGTCGCTGAGTTACCGTAACGGGAGGGTATTGCTTCTCACCTTGCAAGTAGCGAGGTCATGATAATATGAAGCGAAGTGGATTAAAAATAAAACCAAAGGTATTTATTTACGACCTGCTCAGAATTGGATTGGCATCCGTGTAAGTTGCACCTAATGCTGAGAGACAGCAGATTGATGCTGATGTGTCCCCGGGGACACTCTGCCAGTGAAATTTGCTCCGTGAATTCAATTTAAAGGCCCCCAGAAAGGGTCCAAATGCGGGAGGAAATGGGGACGAGCAGCTCCAGGGAAGCCACATTAGCGGCGCGTCCCGGCGCGAGGCTCACAATTCGGGAGGGGGGAGACGGCCCCGTGACGGGGGGTCAGGGGACAGCAGCTGGCACAGGCCCCCGTGTCAGCGCCAGGCACTGACGGTCTGTTGGGAGCTGAGACCCTCTCCTCGGTGGGGAACCCGCAGCCCCGAGCTGGTCAGCAGCCTGCCCGGCCCACCAGCTAGAGGGCAGCACAGCCAGGACCTGGGCCCGGGCCTGGCCTCTGGGTGCCAGCCCTGAGTGCCCAGGGGGTGGGCTTCGCATCCCCCGGAAGGTCCCTGGACCCCAAAGCGCTGGGGCAGCCGGCGTGTGAGGCCCAGTGCTGGGCGGCGCTGCCCTCCTCCTCCCAGCGGGTCTGGGGGGTTTCCTCCCAGCTGCAGGCCTTAGGGCCTGTTGGGGTCGACTTGGGGGGACAGGGTTTGTGGGGGCTGGAATGTTATCCCAGGGCCCCTCCTGCAGGGCCCTGTCCCCCCACCCTGCCTGTCGCCCACTCTGACCCCCTGTCTCTGCCCCCCAGGAGCTGGTCGCCCCCTGGGCCCCCTCCCCCCACACCACTGATCACTCACGTGGGCCCCCCACTTCCCAACCCTGCTGGTCACCCCTGGACCCCTATCCCCTGACCCCGCTCCCCACCCCCTGGCCCCCACCCCCCATGACTGCTGTCTGTCCCCCTGGGCTCCCCCACCCCACTGGTCACCCCTGGGCCCCCCTCCCCCCAGCCTGCAGGTTGCCCCCCAGGCCCCCCGCCCCTGCTGACTGCTATCTCTCCCCCCGGGCCCCCTCCCCCAAGCCTGCGGGTCACCCCCTGGCCCTCCACCCCCGCTGACCGCTGTCTGTTCCCCCAGGAGCTGCTGCTCTTCCTTCAGAACCTGCCCACCGCCCACTGGGGTGACGAGGACGTCAGCCTGCTGTTGGCCGAGGCCTACCGCCTCAAGTTCGCCTTCGCGGACGCCCCCAATCACTACAAGAAGTGAGGCCAGCGCACTGCAGTGGGCCTCCCGTGCCGGGCAGCGCCCCTGCTGCTGGCTGCAGGCCCCAGCCGGGGAGGAGAGGCCTTGCTGGAGCCGCTCGCCGAGACGAGGCACCGGCCACGGTCAGGCCTGGTGAGGGCGGGCGGCCTCCGCCTCCCGAGATACCAAAGAGACCAGGGAGCAGCTGGCCACGGGGCCCTGGGGGCCAGCGCCCCGCCCCTGGCCCTGGAGCACCCTTGCCAAATGCCCACCTTGTGGCGCCCCCGCCCAGGGCAGCCTGGGAGGCAGCCCCCCTCGGAGGCCTGCTGTCCAGGCGCCAGGGGCAGAGGGAGGTGGCAGCCGCCTCCTACCTGCTTGGAAATTTAAAAATTCTATTCTGTTGAGTGACGAGAATAAAGTACAGACAAAGCTGTTGAGTGAAGCGTTGCACTAAGTCACGAAACCTCTCTGCCCTCCCCGGCCTCGGCCTCAGGCAGGCTTCTATAACTTGGTCACTTCACTGGGCCACGTTCCCGCTTTCTTGGCATAAACTTGGCTGGAAGGCCGACAGCGAGCCCAGGGGCACTCTGACTGCAGCCGCCAGCTGCCCGGAGCAGAGAGAGGCTCCGAGTTGCCTTACTTTGCACCCATGACCTCTGGAAAGAGGGAACCAGCCCAGGCGGTCTGCCGTGGAGCCCATGCAGGCGGGAGCCCCTCCACGAGGCAGCGTCAGTGTTGGCTGGCGCTCAGGCTCCCCTGGGCCCCTGGACAGGCAGGTGCAGCCGCTCCTGCCCCGTGACCAGGGGCCCTAAAGGACGCCGTCCCTTCTGCACCCCTCGGAGCTGGAGCCGCCCGAGCCCCTCCCCGTGCCATGTGTCCAGGTGCGAGTTGACTTGATCTGCTGGTCGTGGGGCGGCTAGCCCAGCTGCAGACCGGCCCGCCCCAGCCCGCCTGTTTTGCTCCCCACAGCTTCTCTGCCTGAGCTGGGGAGGACCCAGCAGGGTCACGTGGCCGCTGGCTCCCTGGACACCCCTGTGGGGCCCTGGGCTGCAGCTATAGCTCCGACCCCCCTGGGCAGGCCCCCGACCTCAGCGGCCACTTCTGCCCTCAGGCTCCCGTCCTCTTGCAGCATCTTTTTCCCATTTCGTGCCGGCTCTCGGGGCGGTGGGTCAGCCAGGACACCACCCCGTCTTTGCACAGCAGTTGAGGATCAGGTCACACAGATACATGTGTGTGATGGTACGGGTTTCTTATTTTATGAAAAGGGTTCCTGGGTCATTACATGTGCGTGGAAGTTAGCACAAAATATTGTGCAAACACCAGAAGCCCCAGGTCAGCCGGGAGACTCACTAGCCTTAGGCCAGACAGAGAGCACCCCCCGCCCTGGCATCAGGGGCTCCCCCACCAGCTCCCACAGCCCTGGCCCTCTGCTGCCCTCCCGACGGGCACCCAGTTCTGGGGAGAGCCCCCCTGCTTGGCACAGGAAGCCCGTCCTGCTTAGACCCCGGGCACTGCCCACCGCGCTCAGGTTGTCCTTGGGGCCAAAATGCTGGGCACACGACAGGTGCGTGCCTCTGGCGGTGGCTTGCTTTTCAAATAGGAAGACTCTACACGGTCCAGTGAGGCCCTGCGCTTATCTTCATGTGTGTGTGAACCTGAAGCTGAATGTGAGGGGTGTTGGTGGGGGTCCTTGGAGTCTGAGCCAACCAATCTGAAGTGATTAAAGACTGTTCTTTCTGGAATACAAGGTGTGAAACGTGGAATAAAGGTGCAATAAAACCCCAGCCTCGGCCTGTGATTCACGACTCCCCTGAGGGGGTGGGTGTCCCTGCCAGGCGCCGGGCCCTCGGCTGTCTGCTTTGAGGCCGGGCAGGAGCCCAGCCCTGCAGCAGCTGCCGTGCCTTCTGTTCAGGCCACGGGGTCCCAGGCCTTCCGTTTGGGCCGTGGGGTCCTGGGCCTTCCATTCGGGCCTGGAATCCCGGGCCTTCCGTTCAGGCCAGCTGCAGTGTGCCCAGCCTGGCGTTGGGCGCAGCACCCGCATCTTGCTGATGCCCACCAGGGCCTCGGGGGACCTGAAGGTGCAGACCGACAGGACTCAAGACTCGAGCTGGACCCAAAGCCTAGGCTGCTCCGTTTGGGTGTCGGGGTCCAGCTGACCCTTAGCTGAGCCACTGTCCGTCTGTGGGCAGCAGGGACCTCCCCATCCGGCTGTGGTCCTTCCAGTGTCTGCTCGGGGCAGACACTGGGGTCCCGGGCCCACCGCTCCCGCTCCTGGGACCCAAGACACGCCCACCCGTCCTGCCCCCCTGCCCAGGGTGTCCCGGCCGCCCGTCCTCCCTTGTCGGTGAAACAAGGCCCCGTGAGCCCCGGCTTCTCAGGGCTGCTCTTGTGCCCCGTCCTCCGGGCTCCCCGTGTCTGCCTTCTCCCCCCTCACCGGGGACCCTGCAGGGCAGCACTTTGCTGTCTGTCTCACCCCAGGGTAAGGGTCCATCCCCAGGGGTGAGCTACAGGCCCCTGGCGGGGGGTGCTGTGTGTGCTCCACCCCGCGTGAGCCTGGCCGGCCGGGCGGACCCCCGCAGGCCGAGGCGCGGGCTCAGGGCTGCGGGGTGGAGACCCACTGTCCCCGCCACGGGCGGGGGGCGGGAGGCGTCAGGCTCAGGTCCCGGCCCAGCCTTGGTGACAGCTGTCACTGGTGTCATCGATGGTGTTTGTGGCCCAGCGGTCGGCTCCTCAGGCCCACCTGGGGATCCCCGAGCCCCCATGGGCAGCTCAAATCCCAGCCGTCCGGGACAGAGCCCTGACTTGGGCAGCAGCTGGCCTGCCGTGTCTCACCCTCACCCTGCCTGTGGGCCCCCGAGCCGAGAGGGAGGGCTGGTGGGCCAGGTGCCAGGGAGGGCAGGTCCCGGGCGATTTGCGCTTCTGAAGGGACGCGCGGGTGGGAAGGGCTCTTTGCTGGTGTTTCCTGTGCATCTGAAAAAGAATCCCCTCGTGTCTGAGTGAACTGCTTCCCCTGGCCATGTGGGGCGTCTCTGTGGGAAGATGGGCCCTGTCTAGCCGCTGCAAGCCTGGGCCTCCAGGCCCGGCCACCCTGAGTTGGAGGTGACCGCCAGCCCACGGCCCAGTGCGTCAGCTCTCAGGGCTGGTGTTGGGTGAAGCTTGCTCAAAGAGCCAGGCAGCCGGGCCCTCCCTGGGCTGCCTCCCGGGCGCTCTCTCCCCTCCTGCCCACTCTGGTTCTCTCGTGTCCCCTTCCCAGTGCTTCCCTGGACCCAGGGGCTGTGCCCCTCTCAGCTTCAAGGCCTGGCCTCACTCATCCTGTATACAGTATGCGGCACGAAAACACGCTGCAAACACCTCAAAACACAGAGAAAGATGATAACAAGCCTGGCAAACGCACCTGCGACCCAGGCGAGACGGGCTGAAATGCCATCACAGGCGCCGAGTGCTTGGAAATAACTGGAAATGATGACTCTTGAAAATAAAAACGGGCCCAGGACATAAAGTAGGCGGTTCACAAACAGAAGAGAAACAAGCACCTGACAAGATGCTCACATCATTCATTCATCATTTAGAGACGTGAAGACGAAGTCACAGACCATCTGACGGCCACGCGACCCCGGCTAAGGGTGTGGTAAGTTGTCAACGGCAACAGAAAACCAACCATCCACGCTGTAGTCTTCCTGTTTTTTCCTGGATATTTGGCAATGATTTTTATTGTTTTTACTTTGAAACTATGATGTATGTGAGAGTGTGTGTGTGTGTGTGTGCTCAGTTGTATCTGACTCTTCGCGACCCTGTGGACTGTCGCCCACCAGGCTCCTCTGTCCATGGAATTCTCCAGCAAGAACACTGGAGTGGGTCTCCAGTTCCTTCTCCAGGGGATCTTCCCGACCCATGGATTGAACTGGCGTCTCTTGCATCTCCTGCCTTGGCAGATGGGTTCTTTACCATTAGGGCCACCCAGGAATACACAGACGTATGCTATTGGGTTGGCCCAAAAGTTCGTTCGGGTTTCCTGTATGTGACGGAAAAACCCCAATGAGCTTTTGACCAACACAATTCTGACACACAGCCAGCAGACCGCACAACACACATCTGGGGACAGTGAGTTGTCACAACGCTGACGCCAGGAGCCGCCACTCTGTCAGGAAGCAGTGCGTGGCCGGCACCCCAGGCCTCCCGGGCGCCCCCTCCCCAGGCTGGACGCCACCCTGACTCCAGACCCCATGCTGTGGTTTTCTTGCCACTAAACTGTTCTCCAGAGGGACCAGGGAGAGACTCTTCTGCAACACCTCCCCGTCTGGGAGTGGTCCCTGCGGTCGGGTGGCTGCGGATCGTTCCTCCCTGCCTCTGTCCTTTGCCTTACGTGCGAGGGTGACAATTTCTCCACTCCACTGCGGACGGACACTTGGGCTGTTTCCCTTTCGGGGCTGTTGTAAATACTGCTGCCCTGAACATCAGTGTGTGCATCCGTGGGCAAACACCTGCCCGGTTCTGCTGGGTGTCTGTCCGTCTAGAGGAAGAATTCCACGGCCATGTGGGGTGCCTATCTTCCCCTTTAGCAGATGATGGCAAACTGTTTGCCAAATGTATTCCAGTTTCCACCGGCGTGCTGTGAGGGTCCTCATTCCACATCGTCACTGCCAACTCGGTGTGGGCAGCCTTAGTCTTCTCAGGGGACTCATTTATCTCCATCAGCCTGGTCCAAACACCAGTTCAGAGTTCACGCGGTCTCTCTCCTAATGCCCATCATGTGGCCGAACCTGCTTCCTTCCTGCCGCAGCCAAAACAGAGACCTGCTTAATACACCTCGTTATGCTAATATCATAAGCATTTTCTCATATCATTAAATTATTCAAAAACATGATTTTAATGACTGCATAATATCCCGTTGCATGGATTAACATAATTTGTTTATTTCCTGCCTGTACACCAAGTTGCTGCTTTTTTTTTTTTTTCCATCTGCAAATGATGCTGTGACAAAAGTCTTCGTTCCTGAACCTTTCTCCACGGTAGGTTGTAGTAGTGGAATTCTGTCATTCTTGCCCAATAGGCGGGTCGACAAATTTGACCGCTGCCCTCCTGCCCTGGTGGAGACCCACTCCCCTGATTTACTCGAGAATGTCTCGGAAAATACAAGTTTAAGAAATGATTTTGGAAGTTAAGGGTAACTTTTAAAAGAATAGTCAGAGTATAACTTCCAGAGGAGGAAAAGGAAAGCTGGTGAACAAAACCGATCGAGTCAAGAGGAGATAGGAAGGGAGTTTGGGAGTGGCAGAGAAAAAATCGGGTGAGTTAGGAAAAATGAACACGGCCCAGGGATGTTCAGATGTGCAAGTGATCATAACAAAGACCTGGCTCACACTCACCCCTTCAAAGGGATGCACGTCGTACTTCTTAAAAAAACCCTGCCAACAATATGCTATTTACATGCGATACATCTAAAACAAAATGACATAAAATCTGAAATAAGAGGATGAAAAAAATAAATGGGAGGGAAATACTAAACCAGAAGGAAGCATGGCTGAGAATACCTGTGTTCCCCAGAAAGATCTGAGAAGAGTGCTCACAAGGACAAATGGTGTGTGCTGTGAGGAAGGGACGGCCTCAGTGAGCCGTGGGCCCACGCTGATAGGGCAGGAGACCCCAGTGGGAAGCGGAAATCCACCTGCCCACAGCGTAAGCAGACCGCAGCAGCCCGGGCTCCGCTGTCCTCCACTGTCTCCTGGAGTTTGCTCAAACTCACGTCCGTTGAGTGGGTGATGCCTTCAGCTTACGTTAGTCTCCTCTAAAAATTCACTTTGGTTTTAGCAGTCACTTCTGTTGTTTCTTTTCTACTCCAATAACTCCTGCTTCTCTTTATTATTTTAACCCTTGTGGGTTTTTATTTTTGCACCTTTGCTCTCTTTTTTCAGCTTAAGTTGAATGTTGAGCTACATTCTTTTAAATATTTGTCTTTCAATAAGACATTTACGGCTGTAAAGTCTCTGCTTACGGTTTTACCTGCTCCCCACACATTTTGACATTTTATTCTTTCACTATCATCTTGAAGGGCTTCCCTGACGCCTCAGATGCTAAAGAATTTGCCTGCAATGTGGGAGACCCGGGTTTGACCTCTGGTTAGGGAAGATCCCCTGGAGAAGGGACTGGCAACTCACTCCAGTACTCTTGCCTGGGGAATCCCATGGACAGAGGAGCCTGGCGGGCTGCAGTCCTCGGGGTCGTGAAGAATCGGACACGACTGAGTGACCAACGCTACTACTAACATCTTGAAATTTCCAGTCTGATTCCATTTTTATGATTATTTATATGTATAGTGGGCTTGGTTCTCTTTGGTTTTGACTTCTAATATCACTGCATCATGGACAGAATGAGGCTTTGGGTTTTTTAAAAGTTCCTTGCCGCTGCTGCTGCTGCTAAGTCGATTCAGTCGTGTCCAATTCAGTGCGACACCATAGACCACAGCCCACCAGGCTCCCCCACCCCTGGGATTCTCCAGGCAAGAACACTGGAGTGGGTTGCCATTTCCTTCTCCAATGCATGAAAGTGAAAAGTGAAAGTGAAGTCACTCAGTCGTGTCCGACTCTTCATGACCCCATGGACTGCAGCCTACCAGGCTCCTCAGTCCATGGGATTTTCCAGGCAAGAGCACTGGAGTGGGGTGCCATCGCCTTCTCCTTATAGCAGGCCAAATACTTGTAAATGTTTTTCGTGTGCTAGAAATAAATGCACAATCCTTTGTGGACAGAAAAATTCTTCCTATTACATCACACCTTCGTTTCCATTTAAATTCCTCTTTGTCGAGCCTTTTTCTTCCCTAGGTCCACATTTTCTGTAAGAGACATGTTAATCTGTCTGCTTATGCTGTGGAAAGGTGAATTTCTGAACCTCAGTCCCGCAGTCGAGTCCGACTCTTTGCGACCCCGTGGACTGCAGCCCTCCAGGCTCCTCTGTCCATGGGATTCTCCAGGCAAGAATGCTGGAGTGGGTTGCCATGTCCTCCTCTAGGGGATTTTCCCAACCCAGGGATCGAACCCAGGTCTCCCACATTGCAGACGAATTCTTTACTGTGTGAGCCACCAGGGAAGCCCATACACACTACGGGTTGAATAAATATCTGTTGAATGAAAACCAGACAAATTTCTAAGGGATAAAATTCAGCCATATTAAGAAACAAAAGGAGGCAAACTGTAGGTGCTTTGAAATAGACAACGGAGAATGCGGAGACATGCCATTGACTGGGAGGAAATATTTGCAAAAGACAAATCTGATACATGACTGCTATCTGAGATACAGAAAGAACTCCTAAAGGGCAACAGTAAGAAAGCAAGCAACCTGATTAAAAAATGGGCAAAAGACCTGAACAGACAGCTCAGCAAAGAGGACACACAGATGGGGAATAAGCACGTGAAAGCCCCACATCCTATGTCATCGGGGAAATACAAATCGAAACAGCAACAAGACATCACTACACACCTGTTAGAATGGCCGAAATCTGAAGACTTGACAACAGCAAATGCTGGGGAGGGTGTGGAGCAACACAGCTCTCGTCGCTGCTGGTGGGACTGCAGAATGGTGCACTCTGCTTTTAAATGTTTTAAAAAAAATTTAGTGAAGTACGCTTGAGTTACAGTGCTGTGTTAATTTCTGCTGTAAAACAACGTGATTCAGTTATACATATATATACGTTCTTTTTAATATCCGTTTCCATTATGGGTTATCACAAGATATTGAGCAGAGTCCCTGTGCTGCACAGCAGGGCCTTATTTATCCATGCTCTGTATAATAGTTCGCATCTGCTGACCCTAAGCTCCCGACCCTTCCCCCTCCACTCGCCTCCTGCAGCCACAAGCCTGTGACCCTAAGTTCCCGACCCTCCCTCCACTCGCCTCCTGCAGCCACAAGCCTGTGACCCTAAGCTCCCGACCCTCCCTCCTCCACTCGCCTCCTGCAGCCACAAGCCTGTGACCCTAAGCTCCCGACCCTCGTCCACTCGCCTCCTGCAGCCACAAGCCTGTGACCCTAAGCTCCCGACCCTCCCTCCACTCGCCTCCTGCAGCCACAAGCCTGTGACCCTAAGCTCCCGACCCTCCCTCCACTCGCCTCCTGCAGCCACAAGCCTGTGACCCTAAGCTCCCGACCCTCCCTCCTCCACTCGCCTCCTGCAGCCACAAGCCTGTGCTCCGTGTCTGTGAGTCTGAGTCTGTTTCACAGACAAGTTCGCTTGCGTCGTATTTTAGGTCCCACACAGAAGCAGTACCGTACAGTATTTGTCCTTCTCTGACTTCACTTAGTATAATAACCTCCAGGCCCATCCGTGTTGCTGCAAATCGCATGATTTCATTCTTTTTCGTGGCTGGCTAATATTCCTTTATACACATGTGGTACGACCACTTTGGAAGACAGTTTGTTGTTTTCCTACAAAACTAAACACACTCTTAACCATATGATGAAGCAGTTACGCTCCTTAGTATTGACCCAAAGGAGCTGAAAACTTATGGCCACGCAAAACCCTACAGACCACTGTGGATTCATAACAGCCCAAGCTTAGAAAGAACCAAGATGTCCTTCAGTAGACGTGTGGATACACAGTGGTCCGTCGGACAACGGAATGTTACTCAGTGCAAAAAAGAAACAAGCTCTTGAGCCATGGAAAGATATGCAGGAACTTCAAATGCATTAATAAATGGAAGAAGCCAGGATGCATACTGTACGATTCCAACTCTATGACATTCGGGAAAAGGCAAAACCATGGAGACAGTGAGAAGACCAGTGGGTATCAGGGATTGCGGGGGGCGGCGGGTGGCAGGAAGGATGGGATGAACAGAGCATGGAGGACTTTCAGGGCCGTGAAATCACTCTGTATGATACCATATTGGTGAATACATGTCATTAGATACCTGTCCAAACCCGCAGAACGTACAGCGCGAAGAGCGACCCCTCGTGTCAGCGGTGGGCTTGGTGATGGTGACGTGTCTGCGTAGGTAACAGATGTACGCCCAGCGGAGACGCTGACGGTGGGGGAGGCCCTGCACGTATGGGAGGAGGGGTTCATGGGGAATCTCTGTACTTCTCTCTGAATTTTTCTGTGACTCAAAAATCTCTCTAAAACCTCCAATCTATTAATTAAAAAAAAATCAGGACTTCCCTGGTGGTCCAGAGGTTAAAAGTCTGCCTGCCAGTGCCGGGGACACAGGTTCAGTCTCTGGTCTGGGAAGATCCCACACGCTGAGGGGTGGCTAAGCCCGCGCACCCCAAGTCCTGAGCCCGTGCTTGCGATGAGAGAAGCCCAGCCCTGCGGCGGAGGTTAGCGCCCCACTCGCCACAGCTAGAGAAAGCTGGGGCACAGCACCAAACACCCTCTGCAGTCAAAAGGAAGCAAATAAATATAGAAAAAAAAAAAAGTGCATCCTATGAGCAGCCGTGACCTATGAATTTGAAAACCTGGATGAAATGGAGAATTTTAATAAAAACACAAATTACAAAAATTGACTCAGGAAGGAAATAAAAACTGAGTAAGACAATAATCACTGAATACCCTGAACAGGTGATCAATCACTCATCTCCGTTTCCGAAGGTAGCATGCCAGGTGCCTTTACAGCCTGTTCTACGAAACCCCAGTGATCAGAGTTTAGCGAAATAACGCCTGAGGTGGGGGCTCCAGACCCAGCCCGGGTGGGGGCTGGAAGCCTTGGCTGCACCCGGCCGGCCTCGGACAGTGCCAGGTTAGCCCACGCTTTCACAGGCGGGCGGCTGACTTTTCGCTTCCAAGGCCTGGGCAGGGGCTCTGTATCTCCGAGGACCTGAAAAGGCCCCCAGTGGGGCTTTAACCGAGGAGTGGTCCTGGGGTCTCCTGATAGCGGGGCCTGGGCCCCCGGGAGCCACTGCTGGCTACAGCCTGACCCATGGCCCACACCCAGCAGGGATGGGCTGGGGGAGCCAGGCCAGGAAGCAGCCACAGACGGGGGTGTTTGCTGCTTTTGACGTTTTGGTTATATTTTTCCATCGAGACTGCAGGCTGAGAGTTCACAGGGCCCCAGGCCCCTGCACGTGCCTGGGCGTTTATAATTCAGCTTTTATCTGGAACTCATTAGCACTGGGCTGCCCCACGTTCCTGTGGTTTGGAACCGGATTCGGGTGTCACAGAAGAAAATGTAGACCTCAGAGTGTCCGGGTTAATTACAGCCTGTGATCAGGGCCTTAGTGTTCAGTGACCCAAACTGGGGGTGGATTTATCTTAAAAATAAACAGAAAGGGAGAGGGGCTCACTGCCAGGAGACCACAGCCTCCTCTTGGATGGAGGTGGGGGAATGGCTCTGCAGACCTCCGCCTGCTCAGAAATCAGGAGCCCGCGAAGACAGGATGGAGGGAGGGGGAGGAGAGAGGTTTCCAGGGGAGACCAGCTCAGACTGAGATGGAAAAACATCAGCGACCGCCGGGGACTTGAAGCTGAGACGCACCAGACGCACAGAACCAAGAAGACCAGGGAGAAGGGGCCGGGCCTCCTGGCTCCAAGGCATGGAGGGGGTGGATGCGGCAAGTCAGTGGGGAGGACAGTGGCCGCCCCAGCAGCGTCCAGGCCTGCGGGCGTGCGCCTGTCTGTCTCTCTGATACCAGGCAGACGTTAGTTGGGGGCAGCACCGTGGAGGGTGGCTGGGGTCGCGGCTCCTATGGTCACGAGAGCCAGGGCCTGGAATCGGTCACCTCCCTCTCCTCACCCACTGCTTTGTTCCTCCAGAGCCTCGGCTATACCTCCTCCACGATCACTTGTTCGGCAGCTCTGGGTGGTCCCCACCGGGCCTCTGATTGGCCCTTGATATTTCAGGAGCGGATGAATGATAACGTTTGGGACCTCCGGAGAGGCCATGGGACTTGCCAGGGCCTTGTAGCCCGTGCTTTTGAATTGCGGGGCTGAAGAAGACTCATGGACTGCAAGGAGACGAAACCAGCCTGTCCTAAAGGAAGCCCACCCTGAGTATTCTTTGGAAGCACTGATGCTGAAGCTGAAGCGCCAATACTTCGGCCACCTGATGCGAAGAACTGACTCATTTGAAAAGACCCTGATGCTGGGAAAGATTGAAGTCAGGAAGAGAAGGGGAGACAGAGGATGAGATGGTTGGATGACATCACTGACTCAATGGACGTGAGTCTGAGCAAGCTCCGGGAGACAGTGAAGGACAGGGAGGGCGGGTGTGCTGCAGTCCCTGGGGTCGCAAAGGGTCAGACACAACTTAGCGACTAAACAACAAAAACAGCAACACGGCCTGCGGGCCCCGGGCTGGCCTGGACTCCAGACATCCACGCAGCGAGCCCACTGGCAGCGACTAGGAGTCCTCTCTCTGAGGGTCAGAGAGCAGAAAGGCTGTCCTAGCTCAGCCAGTAAAGACGGCGACGTCTGAGCCCAGGGAGACCCCACCCCAAGCCCACTCCTCCCCAGCAGTGGCCCCCCTTGGTCATCCCTGTGGGGCCAAGGCTGCAGGGCAGAGACGGCCACAGCCCGGCCTTGGTCTCCCGGGTGACAAGGGGTGGGAAGCTGGCCCCCGCCCCGCTCTGCAGGCTGGAGTCTCTTAATTATCCCTCTTGGGCCACTGTCCTCACCCAGCCTGCGCCGCCGTCTGGGGATGCTAATGGGGAGAGGGACCCAGGGACAGCCGCCCTGACCCGGCTATTAAAAATAATTGGCCACCCACAATGCAAAGAAAAATCTGTTCTTCAGTTTGCCTGGGAAATGTGAATTATTCTCCTGTTGCCATAGAAACCAAGATAAGTTCTTAGCATCTTTCAGATATTTAATTTTGTGAGCCCAAAGATGACCCTGTGAGCTCTGCAGAGAAGCAGTAGGCAGAAGCGGGTGGTGGGGGGCGGGGAGAGACAGCCCTGGACGGGGCTGGGGGAGCCTGAGTCCCTCCCTGCCAGGCGCGTGCCCACAGGGCCGTGACCACAGAGGGCAGCACCCCGAGCTCCGGGGTAGGAGGCCTGGCTTCTGTGAGGACCCTGGGGCCCTGGGCAGGAGGGGTCGGTGGTCGCAGCTTTCTGGGACCCCTGACTGTGGTTGCTGTGCCTCCTTCAGAACAACGCCTTCTGGGTCTCAGGGCTGGTGACCCCCATGCTCTCCCTGCATGGAGGAGCCCACCTGAAGCTCCTCTCCTGGCCCCAGCTTGGCCTGGCGTCTTCCGCCTTTGCTGGGACTTCCCTCTGCACAGAAGGTCCTTCTCTGGATGAGAAATCCTTCTGTCTTTAAGGTCCACGTCAAGGGCTCTGTGCACAGCTCCATCCCCATCCCTGGGGACCCCTCTTCCCCCTCCAGACGTCCCACCTGGCACTGGTCCCCACACTGGCCTCAGGTGATAGCAGAGGACCTGCCACCTATGCGCCCTCCTCCTGGCAAGGAGCGGCCCCAGGCCCAGATTGCCTCCGAGGACGAAGCCCTGGTGTCAGCGGGAAGAAGCGGCAGGGGCGGAGCCTTCTGCCAGCACAGGAGGCCCCCCACCCGGCCCCAAGCCCCAGCCATCAGGGCTTCCTGTAGCTCTCCCGGGGTGACCATGCTCCCGGCCACGGGGAGCCAGGATGGTGCCCAGGCGTGCTCCGGTCACTTCAAGGGGACGTGAGCTTCATCTGGGGGCTGTGCAAGGAGGCAGTGGGGGCGTGGTGGTGGGCACACCTGCCCATCTCTGGCCTCATTCCCTGTCCTCTCCTCGCAACTCTGAAGACCATTTCCTGCTTTTATTCCAAAGAATTTGCTTAGAAGTGTCTGGCATTTTGCTAATGCTCGGGGGAAGAAGGGAAAAATGCTCAGCCTCAAAAACCACAACTTCCGTTTGAGCTGTTCTAAACAGCAAAACTTCCAAATTAGAGGCAGGTGTGAAGATGCAGGAACCACGTCCATTCCTGGTTTCAGAGGATGTGGGGCAGCAAGAGGAGGGCTGCCCTGTTGGCCTGGGACGGGTGTGTCCGGCGGGGGATGAGAAGGGCCCCCATGTGTTCTGGGCGTGACATTTTTGGGTCCACATGTGCTTTTCCACGATGAAGGTGGTGGAGGCCAGTAGGGATCTGGGAAGCAGAGGAAGCGGGGAGGTGGGGCGAGTCCTAGGAGCTGGGGAGGGACCGGCTCCTCAGTGTCCCTGCGCCTCGCCCTCTGGGGTCCTGGCAAAGTGTCCCGGCCACGCCTGTCTGGGCCTCCCTGGTCACTTCTGTTTATCCAGACAGGGTCCTTGGGACCAGGAGGCCAGCGTCCCCTGACTCATCTTTCCCTGGCCCCAGGGCAGGCAGGGGAGTGGCAGCTTGGCTCCCTTATGCCAACTTCTCTGCCCCTTTTACAGATGGAAACTGAGGCCCAGGATGGTGGGGGAGGGGGCCGGTGACTTACTCAAGGTCACAGCATCAGTGGAGGTGCAAGGCGCCTGGGGAGGTGGTGGGAGTGACCAGGGGGATGTGGCCTGGGCCTGGGAGTGGGCGGGCTCTCCCCAAGTGTGGGTTTTCCCGCAGAGGGTCCCAGCTAGTGGATAAGCCAGGTCCCTGGTGCCCTGAGTTGGACCCCCACCCCAGGCTGAGGGTCCCTGCCCTGCGTGCTCCCCGGGGCTGCTGGGCCAGAGCTGGGAAACTGTGCTCGTGAAAGATTTCCATTGATTTGCCAAATTAATGTGTTAGCTCTCCACGTCGCGGGAGCTGTAATGAAGTGTCAGCGGGATGAGAGGACTAGAGGAATGAATAAGATGTCTTTTATGGTGTCGTTACATCTTATAATAAGATTTACTTGTCAACTTAAAGTGTCATAATGCAGTAATTTATTTGGAAACCTAAGAAAGACGAGCAGTTCAAGATTCCAGGGTAATAATTACCCTGGAAAGGTGAGGATGCGCCCTCCCACCCACCACCCTTCTGCCCTCGGGGCTCTCTGAGCCCTGTGGGAGGGCAGTGGGCATCTTCCTTGCCTTCTGACCAAAGGCTTGGTGACTGGGTGCAGTTGGAGTGCAGGGCATGGCACAGCCCACCCCCTTCACCCCAGGTCCCCGAGTTCTAGCTCCTTCTGGTCCTCTTGGCTCATGCACACCCTGCTTCAGACCCTGAGCTGAGGCCCGAGGGGCCCGGGGACTTGTCACACTGGGTCTCTGCTCTCAGCCACCAAGGAGTGAATGAAGCTGACAGAGGGGCTCATCTGACAGGCGGACATGGGCGCCCTGGGGGCTCATCCAGGGTCAGGGACCTCTTTGCAGAGAATGGGACCTTACAGCAGGGCCCTGAAGGATGAATAGGAGTTTGTTGGATAGAATAGGGCATTACGGGGACAGAGAAGAGCACAGGCAACGGTGAGGGAGGGACCGACCAGAGGTCCAGCCTGGAGCAGAGCCTGGGGTGGGGGTGGGTAGGGAGGAGCAGAACAGGCTGGAGAAGGCTGGGACCAGCCCCTGCGGGCCTCGAACACCAGGCTCATCCGGTAGCAGTGGAACAAGGGAGTGTCTCGGCCCTCCTGGCGAGTGCAAGGGGCCGCCCCACCTTGACCTGAGGTGAGGGTGTCTTGCGGGCGCTGCTCTCAAGCGGGGTCCATTGGGGTTGGGTCCTGGACACGTGACCTTGGAGACGCCTTTTGGGTGAGGGTGACAGAAGCCATTCGATGAAGGGACTGGAGTCCGAGAGGAGATGCACGTAGAGGCCCGAGTGCTTCCATGGTCTTCAGACCCCCGGGTTAGGGTTAGGGTTAGCTTCCTGGGAGGAGGGAAGACGGAAGGGACTAGAACCTCCGAGCTTAGAGGGCTGGGCGAGGCCTGGGCGGGGCTGGGGAGGGGCGGTGCCTGGGGCGTGGCCCGAGCCGGGGCGTGGCGGGGTGTGGCCTTAGCCGGGGGCGTGGCGGAGCCCGTGGGGGAGTGCAGAGGATCTGCTAGGCTGGGCTTCCTGCTCCTCCATCAGACCCCTCCTGCTTCTCCCCCAAGTCAGGAGGGCTCTTTCCATCGAAGCTTCCAGTGGGGTCTCTGCACGAGCTGCCCGGGGTCCCGGAGCCCCTGCGGACCCCACTGCGGTGGACCGTTCCTCCCGCCGGGGTTCAGTGCGGCCGTTTTGCTGACCTGCGGTATTTCCAGCAGGACAGAGATGCTCTGCTCAGCCCTCCGAGGTCATTAATTTATACAAGCCGGAGGCTTCATCAGAGAGGGTGTCGCCAGAACGTTAACAAACCATAAATACCTGCCGAACCCGAGACGGTGACCACTCCATCTGCCTTCCTGGGGCAGGAGGGGCGCTGCCTGGGGGCTCGGTGTCTATCTGGGGGGCTGCCTGCTACAGGAACAACAAGGATCTGTGGGACCGGTCAAGGCAACAGCTCCACCCGGCTGCCCTGCCCCCGACCTCCTCTGTGGGGAAGAGGCCCTGGTCTTCCCCCTCCCTGGGGGCCTGAGCCTGGGCCTCTGTTCTAGGGGCCTCAGCTAAGAGCAGGCGAGGACCCTTTGCTGGAGACCTGCAAGTTCTCCGAGCCCATAGGCCAGGCCTATATTTCAGGCTGGGCTCCACGGTGGCGGGCGCCCCTGCCCACCTCATCCTTTGGTTCAGGTCACTAATGTTGGCCTTTGCAGTGACCTGAATCCTCAAGCGCCAGGCTTCTTCCTAAGGTTCCTTTCCCAGAGGGGATACCACGGCCAGTTCACTCCAGCCTGGCCGTCAAACTGGGGGACACCCAGAGGTGTCTGGGTGACACATCACGGAGGAAAGTAGGGGGCCAGGCGGCCTCCCCTGGACCTGCTCCCTCTTCCCGCATCTCTCAGAGCTCTGGCCAGCATCAGTGCTGGGCTGGGCTGCACTGACTGGTCCCCAGGGGCTCCCTGCACGGGGCTGCCTTCCCTCTTCTGGGGAGCCTGGCCGAGCATCCTTCCTGGTGGGCAGTTCAAGGACTGGCAGATCCTGACAGAGGAAGGAGGGTCAAGGAGGTCAAGAGCAGACTGCCAGTCTCTTTCCCTGGCTCTGGTCTGTGCCAGGGCCATCCTGTTCTGGAACCCAAGGCTGGCACCGGCATGGTGCCACCTGTCTTTTGCCCAGAGGCCGCAGGACCAGGCACAAGGGGGCCAGAGACCTAACACACGTTCTCTAACTACCCAGTGACTGAAATGTTATGAAATTGTGAATTATAACAGACTCAGAGGACAATAAAATAGCAATTTCGGCTCGCTCTTAAAAGGCTACTCACTTCAGGGTGTTTGAATGTCTGTGAATTACATCACTGGCCTGGTGGAAGTTGGTGACAATTCGTATTTGGCTCAGCGCGTGACTTCTTTTAAAAAACATACAGTAAATGAACGCTTCTGTGTGAAAAGCCAGCGGAGGATGTATTAACCCGGGAGCATGACTCAGAGGGCTCCTTACTCAGCGATGGGATCGCCACTAGTCCTGCTTCAGGGTGTGTGGCTAGGCGGCTCACCCCCCTCAGCTGGGATCCACCCTGCTCACCAGGGAGGAGGGGAGGTTCAAGGGCAGCCAATGGGCTGCGGGGCGGGGGTCAGGTGGGGCTGGCGGGCTCCTCTGGCCTCTCGAGGACAGTTGTCCCTGAGTGACGGGAGACTTGTCATAGGGTGCGGGCTCCCGCTGCTCTAGCAGGGGGTCTGGGATCTCTCCCCCACAGCCTGCGCCCCCCACCACTTCCATGCCTGCTCCACTGACCCTCGTGCTCTGGCTTGGGTTCTAGATTTGCACCCCACCGCCCACTGTCTCCTTGCTCAGTTGGCTCGGCACACCCAGGAGCAGGGCCAGCGGGCAGGGGCCCACCGGGAGGGGAGAGGCTCCTGAACAGTGGGTTGTTGAGACCCTGGGCCCCCTGCACCCTCCCCAGATGTGGGAGGGTTTCCGCCCTGATGCTGGTGGTGCTGAACCAGCTGGGGTCTCTGCCCTGGAAGCCGCTCCCCGTCTCCCGGACCTGCCGCGGTGCTGGTCTCCCAGCCCTGCCTCCCTCTCTTCCATCACTTATTCCATCAACCCCCGGTGGGGGGGCTGCCTCCTCACCCAGAAACACACCCCGCCCCCAGCCGTGTCCTTAGGCAAGAGAACAAAGGTCACCACTGCCCACATTTGTACGTCGCACAGGATCCCGTGCCCTCCAGCCTCCCAGAGCCCTGGACACCCCAGGGACAGCGACTCAGCGTCCTGTGTCCACTTGGAGTTGGGGTGTGTGCTGTTGGGGGCTCGGTGTTGGGGTGTTTGGAGCCCCACCAGCCCCTGCAGACACAGCCCCTGGTTCTCCCTGGACCACAGCCCTCAGCAAAGCTCCTCAGCCCTCCCCTGGTCCATGGACTGTCGACTGTGGCCCACCCCTCCTGGCGGACCGCCAGCTCTGGGGCCTCTGTAGCTCCTGAAGGCCGGATCCTGATGGGGGACCTTGGCAGAGGAGCTGGCTCCACCCTGACACCTGCCTTGCCCCAACCCCTGCAGAGGTCACCGCACCCAGACCCCTGGAATCCTGCCCTGATGTGGGCCTCCGATCTCTGGGACCCGTGAGTCCACACGGAGAAACCACTTCAGGATCTAGAACTCGCTGGCCATGCTGAGCTTGCTGAGTCATCCGGGGTTTCCCAGACTCGCTGGACCTCTGTACACGGGTGTGGAGGGCTCAGGACTCACCTGCTCGGCACGGGACCCCAGTGTCCCCTCACGGAGGGGCTCACCAGGAACTGGATGCTTTAGCCCCCATCCCCACCTCCTCAGCCTCTGTCCCCTCCTGCTCGTTAGCATCTGCTCGGGGTGGTCGGTCTCCACGCATGACGGTCACAGACTCAGCCTCAAAGCCAAGGAGACGGAACTCGAGGCCACCCCAGGCCAGGGTCTTTGCTGCATCAAAGCAGAAGAAATGCAGGACCCCAGAAGGAGCCCTTCCCCTCCCTGTGCCCCCAGAAGGGCCGCCTGGAGAATAAGCACAAGGGGCGGGGGGTGCGCTGCCCTTAATCCAGCTCAGGGCGGTGAATATGAGACGGTCACTGCGGCTTTGGTGGGCAATACAGCCCCTGAAGGGAGGGTCCTGGTGGCGGAGCACCGCATCCACACTCAGCCCCTGGAAGCCCGCTGAGACCCGGGCTGGTCTCGGGTTCCTGGGCAGGGATTTCAGGACCCAGAGGGGACCCGGTGAGTGGACCACCCCCGTACCTCTGTAGCCTGCTCTGGGCTGTGTGGATGGCTGTCTGGGGTTGGGGAGAAGGGCTTTTGTGGGTACGTTCTCTAGAAGGGCTGCTGTGCTGCCGGTGTCCTGAGAACCGGCTACAGTTCTCATCCCACATAATATGCTCCAGGTCCGGAGCCTGGCGGGGCGGGGCGACGTACGGACGCGTGTCTGGATCTCGGGGCGGAGTCTGGGGTCCCTGGTCCTTTTCCCCGCCGAAACCCGGCCTCCGCAGGCGCCCTGTCGGTGCAGCAAGAGCGCAGCTTCCCTGGACCACGCCAGGGTGGGGTGACCAGGAGCCGAGTGGGGGCTGGAGGGCTCACCCAGGGCCCTCCCACCGGGCACGTGGAAGACTCCTGCCTCCTCCCCGCCCCCCCCGACCCCCAGCCCCGCTGGGATGATGGGGATGCAGAGAAACCAGTTTCCCTCCGCGAGGAGAGGCTCGTGGGTGTGGTGGTCAGGTCCACCGCCTTGTCAGGAAAGCTGAGGGGACCGGGCGGCACCCTCTGCCCGCAGGGCCCGTGGTAACTAGCGCACTCCCGCCCCCGCCCTCGGGGGCCCCAGGCCCTCTGCACGCGGGCTGTGTTTCTGTGCCTTGGGACAGACCGACCTTTCCACCAAGGCAGACCCTTCACCTTGGGCCAAAACCCACCCTCCTGCCCCCGGCAAAAACGCCCCACTGGACCAGGCTAGTCAGGCTCCTCTGGTGGCTTAGACGCCCCCTGGCATCTAAGTGAGCCCCGAGGGGAGGAGGACCAGGAGCAAGCAGACCGCAGGCCAGGCGTCTGCGGAGCTCGGGAAGAACTTTGTGCGGGACAGAGGCGGGGCTCGCCCCAGACTGAGCAAGCATCCTGAGGGGCTGGCTTGGCAAGAGCCCGCGTTCCCTTGGGGTGGAATCAAGCCCCTCCTGGTAGCTTCCCACCTCTACCCCTCACCCCGCCCCCACTCCACTCTTTGGCTGCAAATCCCAGTACGTGTCTCTCCCTACTGCGGTGGCTCCTATGGAGTCTGTCTCACTGGTTTCAGCGAGCGCCTGGTGAATAATTTCTCTTTAACGGTACTCAAGGCCTCTTCCCCAGCCCCTGCCCCTCCCTGTTTCTGTACCATCCGTGTTTCCTTCGCCCTGTGCCCTCCCCGTCAGCATCCGTGCAGATGGCAACAGCCCATCCTCGAAAGCCTGCCCCGGCCACCCGCTTTTCCAGCCCTTTCTTCCCCGGGGTCTCTGTCCTGTTTGCAGCAGAAGCCCACTGCCGCCCAGCAGGCACACCACACACAGCTGCCCCGGGGGCCTTTGCTCGTCGCTCAGCCTGGCGTGTCCCCGCACATGTCTGCAGGGGTCGCCCTCCATCCCCGTTAGTTCTTGGCTCAGCGTCACTTTCTCAGAGTTCTGAGACCAGGGTGAGCCCCTGTCTCTGTGCTGCACACCGTTCTTCGCCAGCGCCGCAGCCTCCTGGCCTGCGGTCTGTTTGCACCTGCTTCCTCTCCCCTCCGAGCTCACCGCCAGGGCACTGTGCGGGCACTCAGGAGGTGCGGACTGTGTTTTCGGGCTGGACTGGATCCTCCCACGGGAATTGCAAGGGGACGTGTGAGCGTGAGTGTGTGGGCAGCAGCGTGAGACGTGGGTGACCCAGAGAGAAGCGGGCTGGGGAGAGGCCCTTATGGACCACGTGGAGGGAGGGGTCAGAGTGTCCCGTGGGCTGGCAGCCTTGCCAGGTCCTGAAGATGCCCACAATAGTGCATGCTCAGCTGGGAGGCCCCAGCAGCTGCGGGATCCCGACAAATCTCCATCCCCAGCAGCCTCTGAGCTGACTGGCTATGGGTTCCTTCCCCGGAATCAGCTCCCTCTCGGCCCAGACGCTGTCCCCGAAGTGCCCCCAGCTCACTGCCCCCTGGAGCCCAGCCCTGCAGCTGAATGCACGCCATCCAGAGATTGCGCCCCGTCCCTCCCTCTGCCCTGTTTGAGGGTTGGGACCCTCCCCACCGTGTCTCCTCTTTCCCAGCCCCACCCTCCCACTCTAATCCCCGAAGGTGCGGACCCTCCTGGCCCCACCTGTGGTCTTCGTTCCGGACCCCTGCCTGCTCTGTCCTGCCTGCACTGTGCACATTGCTAAGGGCTATTTGCCCAGAATCCTCCTGGGGTCTGCCAGGGTCACCGCTCTCCCCCAGAGTGCCTGGATTCGGCGTTTCCTTAATGATGCCATATACTTAGGGAGATGCTCCAATTGCTGGTTCCTTACTGCCGAGTGGGGACTGGAGAGAGTGCTAGTTTTCCCCCCTGTTTATTTTATCGTCAGTCATTAAGCTCCATTCTTTGCTGTAGAATTCATTAGGCATCTGGTCCATTATTTGGGGACTTGTCTTCAGGGAGGACGCTTCTTGCTCGTTAGGGCTCTGTCTCCATCCTGGCTGCCTCTGGGGTCATCAGGTCACCGGCTTGTCCTCTGCCTGTCGCGGGGACGGGGCTGACCCAGGGACCACGGCCCCCTGAGGATGGGGTGGGGACTACAAGCCTCTCAGGGCTTGTGGATTTATTCACGTGAATCTTACGAACATCTAAAAGA
The DNA here is from genome assembly GCF_003369695.1 of Bos indicus x Bos taurus. Classification (NCBI taxonomy): domain Eukaryota; kingdom Metazoa; phylum Chordata; class Mammalia; order Artiodactyla; family Bovidae; genus Bos; species Bos indicus x Bos taurus. The sequence goes on along the minus strand of NC_040080.1, from coordinate 2,818,175 downwards.
GGGATCCTATTTAATTAAACATGTTAAGAATCAGCTTTCTTGGGGCCACTATCTCATGAAACTGGGCTGACTTGCAGATTTGGGGATGGGTCAGGGTTAGAAGTTGGCACAGGCTCTGGAGTCACACAGGTAAAGCTTACCTTTTCGTCTCTGCACTCACCAGCTGTTTGGCTTTGGTCTGGTCACTCTGGACCCAACTTGCTCAGCTCTAAAATGGTGCAACATTTGGGCTTGTTGGATTGTGGGGGCTCCAAACGGATCAGGTGGGTCCAATGGAAACTTCTGAGATGGTGATGGTGACCGCCTTTGTCGGAGGGTTGGTCCTGTGGTTTGTTATCAGGACTCAAGCTGAAAGGAGTACGGATTGGGTGACTTTCTGTGGGTGCATGGTGTGGTGTGGTGTGTGTGTGTGTGTTGGGGGGGTGTGTTTGGAGGGCTATCTGCTTTTAGATTGTTGAAAAAGACAATCTAGGACTTCTCCCAGATCTTGGGCTGGGGCGGGGGGCGTCTCTAACTGTCTCGTCTTGTCTGTCTCTGAGGCTGGCCTGGTACCACCCCCAGTTCCTGGACGAGGAAACAAAGGCTCTGAGCAGAGGGGCACAGGGTCACGCAGCTGTTGTGTGCTGGGGCCAGGCCTGGACTCGGGCACCTGGCCCCAGGGTGTGCCCTGCCGCCCCCCAAAGCTGTGCCTCCAGAGTCTGAGAGTGGGCCCCCCTTCTCGGCCCAAAGCAAACTGAGTCAGAAGTGTAATTATTCACTTATAAAGTACACACGTGGAAGTGCATTCTGAGAGCTTTCTACTGAACGTGAGAAACTTTGAAATCAAGAAGTAACATATTGCTAAAGTAACACTAAAATCGCATTCGATCAACATTTTGTTTTTGCTAAAATATTATTAAACGTATTCTGTTAGCGAGCGCAGTCTGATTGTCTGTCTCCGTTTTGGGGGAATCCTGGCTGAGAACTGTGTGATGCTGTGACGCGAAAGTCTGGTTCTCAGTTTGGCCGCTTCTGTGCTTGGTTTTGAAGACATCAGTGATAACGTTTCAGTTTGGCCGCTTCTGTGCTTGGTTTTGATGACATCAGTGATAACGTTTCAGAGGGCTGTGGGACCGACGGAGGTGAACTCCACCACGTCCTTGAGGGCCTCGCTAGGACGTGGCTGATGCACTTTCCACCTTTCCTGAGACGTCCGTGCTTGTCCTTGTGGGACACGCACACACACGCACACGTGCACTCGTGTAAACGCACTAACAAATATGCTCAAACTCTGAAACTTCTTATGTCAAAGATTTTTTTTCCGTATGTTTGAAAATATTTTCCAGAGTGTTTTAAGTGGGCAGGTATGAATTTTATAGACATGTGAACATATGACAATGCAAACATTTCCCAGAACCATTTTCAGAGTATGTCTGTAGCTCAGAAGATCCGTGTCTGTCTCTGCCATTGTCAAAGCTGTCACCCTTCTCTAGGGACTCCTGATCCCTCTACACGTCTGCAGGGTGGCACACGAGGGGTGGGAAGGTCACCAGCCTTGTTCCTTTTGGAGAAACTGAGGGGCCGAATTGCTTCTGGCTAATCTGACCACAGGCTGGGAGACCTCTGTGTGTACTGAATGTTTTGGGTTCACTCCTGATCTAAGTCAGCCATCTCACGCACCACCGGGATTTGAACTCAGGAGCTCCTGTTTACTAGACAAGTGCTTTAACCAGCTAAGAAATTAAAAGACGCTTGCTTCTTGGAAGAACGATCCCATGCACTTTAGCCCACCAGGCTCCTCTGTCTTTGGGATTCTCCAGGCAAGACTACTGGAGTGGGTTGCCACGCCCTCCTCCAGGGGATCTTCCCAACCCAGGGATTGAGCCCAGGTCTCCCACACTGCAGACGGATTCTTCACCATCTGAGCCACCAGGGAAGCCTATGACAAACCTATACAGCATATTAAAAATCAAAGACATCACTATGCCAACCAAAGTCCGTATAGTCAAAGCCATGGTTTTTCCCTGTACTCATGTATGGATATGAGAGTTGGACCATCAAGAAGGCTGTGTGACAAAGAATTGATGCTTTTGAACTGTGGTGTTGGAGAAGACTCTTGAGAGTCCCTTGGACAGCAAGGAGATCCAACCAGTCAATCCTAAAGGAAATCAGTCCTGACTATTCATTAGAAGGACTGATGCTAAAGCTGAAGCTCCAATACTTTGGCCACCTGATGTGAAGAGCTGACTCATTGGAAAAGACCCTGATGTTGGGAAAGATTGAGGGCAGGAAGAGAAGGGAGCGACAGAGGATGGGATGGTAGGATGGCATCACAGACTCCATGGACATGAGTCTGAGCAAACTCTGGGAGATGGTCAATGACAGGGAAGCCTGGTGTGCTGCAGTCCATGGGGTCGCAAAGGGTCAGATAAGACTTGGCGGCTGAACAGCCTGATATAAGTAACAAGTATGGGAAGATTTTGGAGAAGGAAATGGAACCCACTCCAATACTCTTGGCTTGGAAATCCCATGGACGGAGGAGCCTGATAGGCTACAGTTCATGGGTCACAGACTCAGGTACATCTTGGCCACTGAACGACGACAACAACAATTGGAAGATTCCACTGACTTTGTTTCGTTTTATCTGTTGTCTGGGTTCTTCTGCCTTCAACTTGGAGATGGACAGATGGAGGCTTGGAAGGACAAGCAGAGGATGCCTTGTAGGGGGGATGGGGGGTGGTCACCCAATCTCTGAGTCCTTCTCAAGATCCTGTGCAACCGCCTTCCCATCAGTGCTTACCTCTCAAGCTTTTTTGAAAAACAAATAAACAACAACAACAAAAAAACATTATTTTTCTTAAAAAAAAAAAGCACCTTTACTTTGAGAATATACCCTTTCTGCAAATCTGTCCTTTAGTGAGCAGCCCAAGCGTAGCTTCTTATCTCTATGGAAACGGACTTTTCCATCCCTCCCCACTCCACACACACACACCTGGACTGGAGAGGTGGGCTGTTCTCTGGACACCTGGTTTTTGTCTTTTGCCAAACAAACTCCAGAAGTGTCTTTGGACTATTGATCATGATGTAAACATTCATCCGTGGGGGAATGTGTCTGACTTGAAACGTTGTTGAGAGACTGAAGAGGACCTTTTCTCTGTTCTCCCAGTTTAGAAGTGTCAGGCTGGTGGGCTCCACCTGTGTTAGGACACAGCACAGCCTCAGGCTGAGGGTCCAGTTCACCGTGGTGTCGGCAGATCCATGGTTCAGAGTCCTCCCCACCCCTCTGACCCTGGTCACCCTATGAGGTCTCGCCCGGGGCCGCCAGGGTGGATGGACAGACTGCCTCCCCTCCCCTCCCCTCCCCGCTTCTTGCTACAACTACTTTATTTTTTCAACCTGTGGTTTCCCTGTTTTCAGGAGTCTTTTTAAACCTCTCCTCCATTCTGTCGACCATGTGATTTAAGCAGCTTGCGGCATGCTCCGCCGTAGCGCCCTGTGCTGAAGGCTTCAGTGGGCGGCCCATGTCACCAGGGGCCTCTCCTCCCCACCAGGCATGTGGCCTGTGACCCGTGTGACGCGGGCGTGAGGCTGGCCGCCCCTTCACGCCAGGAGGGCTCATTTGGCCTGACTGAGCCGTCAGTGTTTCCCCGGTGGCCCTGTTTGAGAGGCCCTGAGCACCCCGGGGTGCACCCCGCACAGAGACCCTGCCGGCCCGGGGGAGGGGAGGGGGAGAGGCAGTTTCTGCTCTCGGCTTGGCGGGGGCGCCCAGCACCCCCGCCCCCCTGAGCTGGGGAAGGCACACGGAGGGACCGCAGTGAGTGGTCCAGGCCTGGGCCAGCTGGGCGGGGGGACCCCCTCCTCTCTCCTGTGTCTCCCGGACCCACGCCAGGGTTCGGATCCCCGGCCCTGCTCCTGAGGTCTCGTCCTGGAAGGCATGTGCAGCCGGTCCCCTGGGGGTGGCCCTCAGGGTGGTTGGGGGGTGTCGCCGGAGCCCAGTGCACCTGTGGGAACCCCTCCTGGGCTGGCGCGGGCAGCCCTGCGGTGTCCGGGTCTGGCGGGATGGTGACAGGGAGGAACTGGCCGTGAGGAGGCCCCCTGGGGCGCTCAACCCCAGGGCGGGGCCGCCTGGCCCGAGGGCCTGGGGCCATCCGCTCAGATGGCTCGGAAAGACCCAGATCAGCAGGGCGAGGCTCTTGGCCAGAAGGTCAAGAATGCTGCATGTTGCTTTTAGTGACTTTCTGCTTGCCTTTCTAGACCGTTTCCTCCTCTCCCTGGAGATCTGGTCTTACCTTACCCTTCTGGTGATAATACAGAGGCTTTAAAATACGTCCACCAAGCTTAGGTCTCTTCCCTTCCAAAGATGGAGCCTAATCTCCTTCCCTAAGTGTGGCTGGACCCAGTGACTTCTGATGAACGGGATACAGCGGAGACGGAGGTGACCTTTGGTGTTCCCCGCCCTCGTGCTGAGTCCCTCACACCAGGGAAGTCAGCTGCCCTGTGAGGACCCCCTGCCAGCCCCTGGAGGGGCCGCTGTGGTCAGGAGCTCAGGCCTCCCACCATCAGTGCTCTTGGAAGCAGATCCCCAGCTCCAGGGGCCTTCGGAGCAGGGGGGCGGCACCCCGACCCTGAGCCAGGACCCCCGGCCCAGCTGCTCCCAACCCTTAGACCTGGTGAGAGATAAACGTCTGCTTCGCCTTAAGGTGCTGAATTTGGGGATAATTTGTCGCAATGCTGCTGCTGCTGCTGCTAAGTTGCTTCAGTCGTGTCCGACTCTGTGCGACCCCATAGACAGCAGCCCATCAGGCTCCCCCGTCCCTGGGATTCTCCAGGCAAGAACACTGGAGTGGGTTGCCATTTCCTTCTCCAATGCATGAAAGTGAAAAGTGAAAGTGAAATTGCTCAGTCGTGTCCTCTTAGCGACCCCATGGACTGCAGCCCACCAGGCTCCTCCACTGTGAGATTTTCCAGGCAAGAGTACTGGAGTGGGGTGCCATTGCCTTCTCCGATTTGTCGCAATGGGAGATAACAAATATAAATAACCAGAGTTGAGAGTTCTTGTTAAGCAGCCCAGGGCTGGGCTGAACCTGGTTTAACCTTCCCCACACCCCCAAAGGGAGGAGATTCCTTCATTACTGTCTTTTCCGGGTGATGCAACAGAGGCACGGAGAGGTTGAGAAACGTCTCCATCACGCAGCTGATGGCGGTGGGGCTGGCGTTGGAGCCCAAGTCTCTCCATTTCCTTATTTGAAAACTGCTTGTGATCACTCCCATCTTTCCTTATTTTTATTTACATTTTTTTGGCCATGCCACGAGGCATGTGGAATCAAACCCCGACCAGGGTTTGAACCTCTGCCCCTGCAGTGGAAGGGCCACCAGGGACGTCCTCCCAGCTCCCACTACTGATGCTTTAATCCTGTGCCCGGCCACACCCACCCCCGCCTCCCTGGGATGCAGGCCTGCCTTCCGCTGCCCAGGGAGCTGGGGAGTCGCCTTCTAAGACGGGCCCAGAGTGAGAGAGAGCTGCCCTCCCAGGCACCGCTCTGTCGGGCCCTGGTCTCCTTGCCCAGCCCGGCTGGCCCTCAGTGTTACCCTCTCAAAGATGAGAAAAGAGAATCAGGGCTGAGTCTTGTCCACAGGGCGGCTCCAGAAACCAGAGGAAATGAGGGGGCTGGTGGCTAATGGGGAAAGGGTGCCAAGCTCTCCAGGCTGGGAGTGTGAGGCTGGCCTCCCCTCTCCCTGCCCTGTCTTTGAAGGGCCACCTCCAGACAGATTCGTCCCCAAGTGGGTGTCACCACAGGGCAGGAAAAATAGACGGCAGCCTGATAAGAAACCAGCTGCCGTACCTGTCAGATTGTCTGAAAAACAAAAGGCAGTGAGGTCTCCCCAAGGGTCAACCCCGCCTGTCTGACGAAGTGGGAGTGGGAGGCCCCACTGTCTGTCTCGGGCGCGGCCTGTTTCCTCCTGAGAGTTTCAGTGCTTAAGCATTTATCAGCGCAGCCACTGCTTCTGTTTGTTCTGAGTGATTTAATGTATTTATCGCCCTGCTTTTCAAATGCCTCCTCAATCCATCTCCGAGATCTCTTTCCCTGGACGCCCCGTTAGATGAATCAGACGCTGCAGCCGCTCAGCCCTCCCTCTGCCGACAGCCCAGCTGCCTCGCATCCTCAGGGTGAGCCGTTTGAGGGGATGGAGTTTCCTTCCTAGAGAGGGGGTGTTCGTGGAGGGACCGGGGTCCTGGGGGCTGCCGTGCTTGGATCTGCCCAGCGCCGTGGCCTGGCGGGGGCAGCCGGGACCCTCTCTGCTGGGCTCGTCCTGCACCGTCTCTCCTGCTGCAATGGTCCCCACGTGGTCAGTTCATGCAGGGAGAGGTAGAGTGATCCCTCGTGCATTCTGGAACTCTCAGAAACCTGGGGGCGGAGGAGGGAGACAGGGGGTCACAAAGCAGGGGGACAGAGGGACAGGAATTGGAGGCCAGGACTCGGGGGGAAGTTCAGGGACGGGACGCTGGACTGCCTGGGGGCCTGGTGTGCATGTCCTGTGCTGGGGACAGGGGCCACAATCCCCTCCCCTTCCACACCGGCCAGTCCTGGTGGTGGTCTCCAGCCCCTGCCCGCAGGGTAACTGCCCTCAGAGTCCACCTAACAGGAGAACGGACACAGTAAAACGGTCACTGCTGAAGTCACCACGTTTGAGCGGTATGTTTACGCAGCAGCAGGTAGCCAAAGTCTAGGAGTCATGGTGTGACTTCCGAGAAAGGCTGTCCCAAGCGGAAGGAAGAGCTGGTGCACAGAGGTATATACGGGGTCATCACAGCCTCCAACCGCAGTCTGACTCTGCCCGCCTCCCAGGGAGTGAGGAGACCCCCTTCTGCCCTGGAGACTCGGTGTGTGTTGCTGGTGTAAACGCCAAGATCTGCAAATATGTGTGTGTCCACGTGGACTTGGATGCCCGAGAATCGGGGGCCCTGCTTTAAAGCCACAAGATTTATCGAGAAGTCGGACTTGGGGTCTCTCTCTCTCATGGGCTGGAGGCACAGCAATGTCGGGTCTGCTCGCCGCTGCACCCTGGCCTCCACCCGGGGCTGATGACGGTTATTCGGGTTCTGGCCCGAGGAGCTGGGCACCAGGTGGGACTCGAGGCCCCGCCCAGTGTCTGGCCCTTCCTGCCGCTGCCCGGGGACCTGAAAGTGAGTGTTAGTTGCTCACTCGTGACTCTTTGCGACGCCATGGACCGAAGCCCCCCAGACTCCTCTGTCTGTTCCCTTCTCCAGGGAATCTTCTCAATCTGGGGTGAGAATATGGATCTGTCGCATTGCAGGCAGATTCTTTACTGTCTGAGGCACCAGGGAAGCCTGGGGACCTGAATGCCCCCAACTCCTGGATGTGATTTCTGATAACATTCTGGTGGGCGGAGCTTTCACTGGAGTGAAGAGGTGGGGCATGGAAGTGAGGGCTTGAGGCAGGCAGCCCAGGGATGGACAGTGGTGGGCCCCAGCCCCCCTTTCCAAGGAAGAAACTCCCCTCCTTGGGCTTCCCAGGTGGCTCAGTGGTAAAGAATGCCCCTACCAGTGCAGGGCTCGCAGGAGACGAAGGTTCGATCCCTGGGTCAGAAAGATCCCCTGGAGTGAGAAATGGCAAGCCACTCCATTATTCTTGCCTGGAAAATTCTATGAACAGACTAGCCTAGTGGGCTGCAGTCCTTGAGGTCGCAGAGTCGGACGCGACCGAGCGACTGAACACGCGCACACACACACATGTACACACAACATTCCTCCTTGACTTCATTATGAGTCTGGATCAGCCCTGGAAACATGTGATCTCACCCTGGGGCCCCTGCATCTTGATTCTGGGGTGGGTGCTTCAGCAGAGCTCTGCCAGTGAGAATCTTCTGCAGAGGTTTTGGAGCCAGAACTGGGAAGATGAGCTTGGCGTTGCGTGGCATGCCCATGGAGGAAGACCCAAAGTGTGGGAGCTCTCAGAGCCGTGCCCTGCCCTTGCGGGTCTGAGGGCAGAGGAGACCCGCCTGCTCAGAGGGAGGGGTGCTCCTGCCAGGGGAGGGTGCTCGGGCGGAGGTGGGGAGCTGTGAGCGGGGGAGGTGCGTGTGTGAATTTCCAGTTCCTTCTGTTCTGAGCTCCACCCCGAGTCTTCTTAGGTCCTGAGAGACATCCCGGAGTCCTCACAATAGAGTCATGGTTTTCGAGCTGGGTTAAATTGCATTTCTCTTCCATGCAACCCAAAGGGTCCTAATCAATAAAATATTAACACGTATTTCTACCAACTCTAAGAGTTCATCAGTAGCTATGAATTACCACTTGGATGTGACAAGACATTTGGCACAATTTTATTGCAATCATTCAGAATTTTGAGCTCCAGAACGTTATTAATTTTCTTTCACATTATGGCAATTACTTTAGGAACGCTCTGTGCCTGCTATCTGTGGAATTATTTTCTAACAATGGCATCAAACCTCATTTTCTCAGCAATTATTTGGACATAACCTCTGCTTTAATTGTCCGCTCACCCTTGTTTCTTGGGCCCCAGTGCCACCCCTGTCTTTTTCTTTCGTTGTACTGGACGCTATGCCATGATTATTCTTTTTTCCAAGGGGACAGCTTGCGGTATACTCTCTGAGTCCCTGAAAATAAGGTCCCTACACAATGGAACTACGTTTTGTCTGGGTGTGGAATTTGAGGTTTGAAATCCTATCTCTTTGAAACTTTGCAGCTATTGCAGATGACAAGTTATGACCAACCTAGACAGCATATTCAAAAGCGGAGACATTACTTTGCCAACAAAGTTTGGGATAGTCAAGGCTATGGTTTTTCGAGTGGTCATGTATGGATGTGAGAGTTGGACTATAACAAAAGCTGAGCACTGAAGAATTGATGCTTTTGAACTGTGGTGTTGGAGAAGACTCTTGAGAGTCCCTTGGACTGCAAGGAGATCCAACCAGTCCATCCTAAAGGAGATCAGTCTTGGGTGTTCAGCAAGGAATGATGCTGAAGCTGTAACTCCAATACTTTGGCCACCTCATTCGAATAAGTGACTTGTTGGAAAGACCCTGATGCTGGGAAAGATTGAAGGTGGGAGGAGAAGGGGATGACAGAGGATGAGATGGTTGGATGGCATCACTGACTCAATGGATATGAGTTTGAGTAAGCTCCAGGGGTTGGCGATGGACAGGGAGGCCTGGCGTGCTGTGGTCCATGGGGTCACAAAGAGTCGGACATGACTGAGCGACTGAACTGAGCTGAACGGATGACAATAACCAGTGGGAGCAGAACTTTTTTCTTGTTATAGGCAATCTATTTTTCTTTTACTCTGGGATCTTCAAGGTCTTTCTAATCCATGGAGCCACACACCTCACCAGCATGTGTGAATATACATGAAATGTACGATTCTCCCACGAATTCCTTCTTCGTACGCCCAAGGGCTGAAAGCTCAAGACCTTCTCACCTCAGAGGAAATTTTCTTCTCTTATTTCTTTCATTACATTTCCCTCTCCTCCTCCCTGGACCCCTCTGGAGTGATATTGCTTCTTTTGGATCTACGTTGCCCAACTCTCAACTGAACTCTTAATCTCTCTCTTTTTTTTTTTTTTTTGAAGATTTTCTCTGATGTGGACCATTTTTAAAGTCTTTATTAAACTTGTTACAATATTGCTTCTTTTTTATTTTATTTTATTTTATTTTATTTTTGCCACCAGGCATGTGAGAACTTAGCTCCCTGATCAGGAGGAGAGTGAAAAAGTTGGCTTAAAGCTCAACATTCAGAAAACTAAGATCATGGCATCTGGTCCCATCACTTCATGTGAAATAGATGGGGAAACAGTGGAAACAGTGTCAGACTTTATTTTCTTGGGCTCCAAAATCACTGCAGATGGTGACTGCAGCCATGAAATTAAAAGACACTTACTCCTTGGAAGGAAAGTTATGACCAACCTAGATAGCATATTGAAAAGCAGAGACATTACTTTGCCAACAAAGGTCCGTCTAGTCAAGGCTATGGTTTTTCCAATGGTCATGTATGGATGTGAGAGTTGGACTGTGAAGAAGGCTGAGTGCCAAAGAATTGATGCTTTTGAACTGTGGTGTTGGAGAAGACTCTTGAGAGTCCCTTGGACTGCAAGGAGATCCAACCAGTCCATTCTAAAGGAGACCAGTCCATTCTAAAGGAGATCAGTCCTGGGTGTTCTTTGGAAGGAATGATGCTAAAGCTGAAACTCCAGTACTTTGGCCACCTCATGCGAAGAGTTGACTCACTGGAAAAGACTCTGATGCTGGGAGGGATTGGGGGTAGGAGGAGAAGGGGATGACAGAGAATGAGATGGCTGGATGGCATCACTGACTTGATGGACGTGAGTCTGAGTGAACTCCGGGAGTTGGTGATGGACAGGGAGGCCTGGCGTGCTGTGATTCATGGGGTCGCAAAGAGTCGGACACGACTGAGCGACTGAACTGAATTGAACAGGGAGCAAACCGGCACGCTCTGCGTTGGAAGGTGAAGTCTTAACCACTGGACCACCAGGGAAGGCCCCCTAACTCTTATAATTTCCATCTCTCACTTCTATTTATGCCCCAAGAGGCATAGATAGAAGAGGCTTCGCCTCTAACTCACCAGTTTGGATTTCAGCTGTGTTATCCACTGCTTCTTTGGAGCGGCAGTGTTTTAGTAATCATGTTTTTTAATTTCAATGATCTCTTTCTTGTTCTTTAATCCCCCATTTAAAAAATCATGCCCAGTTCCTGTTCCACGGACACGATATCCTTTGGAAGCTCTCGGCGGTTGCTAATTAGAAATTTCAAATTCTCTTCTGTTTCGTGCACTAATCCTGTTTCATCGAGGATTAGTTGACCACCGGGTCATGCTGGAGATGTGATTTCGAGGCTCTGACTGCCCTGCGAACCACTCTTTCTATAGATAAGTATATCTTTTATCTGTCTCTGATGAAGTGGCCTAAAGTGGTCCTGGAAGCTGCCACAATGCTTTTCTCTCTGAGCTGGGGGTTGACAACTTCTTCTGTAAATATTTTCAGGCTTGCAGGCCCTACAGCCTCTGTCGCAGCTGCTCAGCTCTGCTGTTGTGGCAGGAAAGCTGCCCTGGAAGGTGTGTAACCGGCCGTGTGGCTGTGTCGGAGACTTTGCCAGGCCTGCCTGTGCGTTTGGCCCGTGGCTGGTGGTGGGGGGAGCCGTGGCCCTTCCCAGCTACATGGAGTAATTGTTCCTACCTGCCTGTCCTGCCTTCCCAGCCTGGTCTCCCTGATGTCTGCCTGTGGCCGAGGGGCCAGCCAGCTCTGCAGCCCTCTGCTTCCCTCTCCCTCACTTTCCACGGCTGCTTTCTCTTCCAGTTTTGTCCACCATGTCCTGGGGCTTTGGGGGGTTGGAGGTTGTTGTTCAGTCGCTAAGCAGTGTCTGACTCTTTGTGACCCCATGGACTGCGGCATGCCAGGCTCCCCTGTCCTCCACTATCTCTTGGAGTTTCCTCAAGTTCATGTCCATTCAGTCAGTGATTCTATCTAACCATCTCATCCTCTGTTGTCCCCTTCTCCTTTTGTCTTCAAATCTTTCCCAGCATCAGGGTCCTTTCCAGTGAGTCAGCTCTTCACATCAGGTGGCCAAAGTACTGGGGCTTCAGCTTCAGCATCAGTCCTTCCACTGAATATTCAGGATTGACTTCCTTTAGGATGGACTGGTTGGATCTCCTTGCCGTCCAAGGGAGGCTGACTTGCTGGGAAACCAGACCCATTTCTCTGATGTCTGGGCTGCCTGCTCACACTTCTCTTGTCAACCCAGTTTCTGCATCAGTCTGTCTCACACATGTTGCGGATTTCAAAAGTGTCTCAGAAGTTCTGATTTGCTAATTCATCCTCTCCTACCCCCTGGTGCTGCTGTTTATTTTTCTCTTTATATATCATTTACATGAGATTTGGGGCAGAAAAAGAGTTAAGCCTGGAATTCCTCTTATCCCTGCTTTTTCCAAGTGGCTTTATTGAGACGTATTTTGCCCGTCACGTTGTTTGCCCTTTTCAAGGGCACATCTCGGTGATTTATTTCACTAACTGGTGCCACCATCACCATAAAGCAGTTTCAGTACATCTTTATCACCCTCTGAAATAATTTTAATAGTTTATCTTGTGTGTACAAGTCTTTACATGTGCTAAGGACTATGTCGTGTCTATCCGTTTTGGTTCATCGATGTCGCCATTGGTTGGCGACAACAGAAAGCTGTCCAGTTGCTCAGGCGTGTCCGACTCTTTGCGACCCCATGGACTGCAGCACGCCAGGCTTCCCTGTCCTTCACTCTCTCTCAAACTCACATCCATCGAGTTGGTGGTGCCATCCAACCATCTCATCCTCTGTTGTCCCCTTCTCCTGCCTTCAATCTTTCCCAGTCTTTTCCAGTGAGTCAGTTCTTCGCATCAGGTGGCCAAAGTATTGGAGCTTCAGCTTCAGCATCAGTCCTTCCCATGAATATTCAGGACTGATTTCCTTTAGGATGGACTGGTTGGATCTCCTTGCCGTCCTTTTCTAAATCCAACTTGTACATCTGGAAGTTCTTACTTCATGTATTATTGAAGCATGCTGCTGCTGCTGCTGCTAAGTTGCTTCAGTTGTGTCCGACTCTGTGCGACCCTGTAGACGGCAGCCCACCAGGCTCCCCTGTCCCTGGGATTCTCCAGGCAAGAACACCGGAGTGGGTTGCTATTTCCTTCTCTAATGTGTGAAAGTAAAAAGTGAAAGTGAAGTCGCTCAGTCGTGTCTGACTTCTAGCGACCCCACGGACTGCAGCCTACCAGGCTCCTCCGTCCATGGGATTCTCCAGGCAAGAGTACTGGAGTAGGGTGCCATTGCCTTCTCCATTATTGAAGCCTAGCTTGAAGGATTTTGAGTTTTACCTTGCTCACATGTGAAATGGATGCAATTGTACAGTACTGTGAACATTTTTTGGCATTGCCCCTTTGGGATTGGAATGAAAACTGACCTTTTCCAGTTCTGTGGCCAGTGCTGAGTTTTCCAAATTTGCTGGGATATTGAGTGCAGCACTTTAACAATATCATCTTTTAGGATTTTAAATGGCTTAGCTGGAATTCCATCACCTCCACTGGTTTTGTTCTTTGTATTAGTACCACAATATGTTTGTGACTATTGCTTCAAATAAATATTTCAGTATCTGGCAGGGAAAGTTATTCCTTTATTTTACAAGTTTCCTTTACAATTATCTCCTGAGAGTATTTCAGGCTGTATTTTACAGCAATGCTGCTGAGTTTGTTGTTGTTTTTTTAATGAGGACTTGAGCTGGGATTGGGCCGAATATTTGAATTATTTTGGGAGAGTGGGCATGCGTGTGTGCTGTCGTTTCAGTTATGTCTGACTCTGTGGCCCTGTGGAGAGTAGCCCTCCAGGCACCTACATCCATGGGATTCTCCAAGTGAGAATACTGGAGTGGGTTGCTATGCCCTGCCTCAGGGGATCTTCCCGATCCTGGGATTGAACCTGTGTCTCTTAGTCTCGTGCATTGGCAGGGGGATTCTTTACCACTAGCGCCACCTGGGCATCTTGTTTGGACTTTCCATGAAGATGGTATGCCCTTCCATATACTGACGGAACTATTTTCTCAGTAGGACCTAAGCTTTCTCTGCATTACAAGTACTCTGTGTGTGTGTGTGTGAGTGATTGAGTGTGTGTATGTGTTAGTCGCTCAGTCGTATCTGATTCTTTGCAACCCCATGGACAGAGGACCCGCCCCCGCCCCCCCCCCCCCCCACCAGACTCCTCTGTCCATGGGGTTTTACAGACAAGAATACTGGAGTGGGTTGCCATGCCCTTCTTCAGGGGATCTTCCTGACCCAGGAGTCACACCTGGGTCTCCTGCACTGCAGGCATATCCTTTATCGTCTGAGCCACCAGACTCAAATACTGAGTATATTTTTGTTGCAGCTGTTTCTAGGTGTTTACTTTTTTGTTTTTTTTTATCTGTTGCTATTTTGAGTGGAATCTTTTTTCCTTTTATGGACACTAACTGGTCATTGCTACTCTATAGGAAAACTGCTGCTGCTAAGTCGCTTCAGTCGTGTCCGACTCTGTGCGACCCCAGAGAACGGCAGCCCAACAGGCTCCCCCATCCCTGGGATTCACTGGAGTGGGTTGCCATTTCCTTCTCCAATGCATGAAAGTGAGAAGTGAAAGTGAAGTCGCTCAGTCATGTTCGACTCTTAGCGACCCCATGGACTGCAGCCCACCAGGATCCTCCGTCCATGGGATTTTCCAGGCAAGAGTACCGGAGTGGGTTGCCATTGCCTTCTCCAATAGGAAAACTAGAGGCTTTAAAATATTCATTTAGAATCTGACTGGTTTGCCAAACTGTCATTAATTGCAGGTTTTTTATGCTTTTCTTTGACAATCACTTGGGTTTTCTGGGTAAAGTTGAAACTGTTTTTACCTCCTTTCCTTTCATTATACCTATTAGTTCTGTTTTATCAAGTGAAAAGAGAAAAGTTTTAGTTGCTCATTCATGTCTGACTCTTTGGGACCCCATAGAGTCCCCAGGCCCCTCTGTCCATGGGATTCTCCAGGCAAGAATGCTGGAGTGGGCAGCCCTTCCCTCCTCCAGGGGATCCTCCTGACCCAGGGATAAAACCTGGGTCTCCTGCATTGCAGGCAGATTCTTTACCGTCTGAGCCACCAGGAACTTCCTGTTTTACCAAAGTACCTGCTACAGCTTCAAAAAATGGCAAAATAATAATGTGAACGTAGCTTCCGTGGTTTGCACCTGCTGGTGGGAATGCGTCTGCACGTCCCTGCGAGGCACTGGTGCTCTGGAGAGTCCCTGCTTTCAAAGACACACTATAGGCTTTGAACAACTGCCTTCCAGGTCGTCTATGGGTTTGGGGGTTGGGGGGGCAGAAGTGCTTCCCTTTGGGACCATCCACGTGACTAGTGTCTGATCTGATCAGGCTCCTGTTCTCAAAGTATCGTGACTTGTGATGATTCGAGCTGAGCACCCACTCGTTGGGCCATTTGTTGGTATTAATAGTGGTTTTGCTCAGTGGACTGAGATTTCTTCCCTTGCACTGTGGGGAAGAACCCCAAAGAAGATCCCAAAGACCATGGGCGTCCTCAGCCCTCCTCGTGGTTAAGACATCGCCTCGGGCGCCATCAGGAGCAGGACCCCTTGGCCGGCCCTGAAGCCCTCTTCCTGCGTCCCGATCCTGTGTCCAGCACCCTCCTGGCAGGCCGCTGTGCAGGCGCCTCCTTCTACCCGGACGTTGTGTTGGAGCCTCTCAGGCCCGTCCTCCCCACTCAGGTGTCTCCTCCTCAGGCAGCCCATGCCGGCCCTCAGCAGGGTCGGAGTTGGCCCCAGAGCACCGGCTTCCCGGGGACAAAGCCCCGAGCCGGCCATGGAGCAAACCCCCGAAGAGGAGGGAGCGTGGCACGTGGTTCTGTGGTCCCCTGGCTGTCCTACTGTTTACAACGGTTACATGTTGTTCCAAGGCCAGCCGGGGCACTTCGTTTTTAACAGTCAGAAGCTACTCATCTGACACCGGAGAGAAATCTGTTAATTGAAACCATCTGAACCTGGAATGATTTGGAGATTCCTATATTAAATTTTAACATTTCCTGGCATTGTTATTCTTCATTGTGATAGTATAGAATTTTTATAATTTATATTTCCCCAGGAAAATGTCCCATTTCGTGGGGAGCTCAGAATTCTTTAACATAAATATTTGCACAATTGGCCTCCTGTAGCCACAGGTTCAGCAGCCATAGTTTCAACCAGCTTCAGATTAGAAATTTTTGGAAAAAAAATTCCAGAAAGTTCCAAAAAGCATAACTTAGATTTCTGCAGTCACCAACTATATGCATAGCATTTAATGGATTAGGTGTTACTAGTTATCTAGAGGGAGAAGGCAGTGGCACCCCACTCCAGCACTCTTGCCTGGAAAATCCCATGGACGGAGGAGCCTGGTAGGCTGCAGTCCATGGGGTTGCTAAGAGTCGGACACGACTGAGCAACTTCACTTTCACTTTTCACTTTCATGCACTGGAGAAGGAAATGGCAACCCACTCCAGTGTTCTTGCCTGGAGAATCCCAGGGATGGGGGAGCCTGGTGGGCTGCTGTCTATGGGGTCACACAGAGTCAGACATGACTGAAGCGACTTAGCAGCAGCAGCAGCAGCAGCAGTTATCTAGAGATGATTTAAAGCATAAAAAAATAAAATCTACAAAAGATGTACATAGGTTACTTGCAAATACCACACCATTCTATACAAGGGACTCGAGTGTCTGTGGATTTTGGTGTCTGGTGGGGGCGCTCCTGGAACACATCCCCGCTGGATACCAAGGGACAATTGTTTAGTATTCTTGTAATTTATGCATTTTGTTTGTTTTCTTACTTTTAGAATTACATTTTCCAGAGATTTATCTATTTTCTCACACAAAACAATAGAAGTCATCATAGTAATTTATTGGACCGTTTCCCTGCTTTTTAAATTCAGTGATCTTTGTTTTTTTCATCCTTGATTTTCTCTCTAATTTCCAATTATGTAGTGGTACCTATTTAGTTTACTGGTCCTGGGTGAGGCTTCCCTGGTGGCTCAGTGGTAAAGAATCTGCCTGCAATGCAGGAGACCTGGGTTTGATCCCTGGGTTGGGAAGATCCCCTAGAGAAGGGAATGGCTTCTCACTCTGGTATTCCTGCCTGGAGAATCCCATGGACTGTATGGTCCATGGGGTTGCAAACAACTGGACATGACTGAACGGCTTTCCCTACACATACATTTGCAATATGTATATTTGTAAACATGTATACATACTTATACATACTTACATGTATTATGTACATACATATGTATACATACATGTAATACATACAAGTATGTATTCATATGGGCTTCCCTGGTGGCTCAGAGGGTAAAGAATCCACTGCAATGCGGGGCACCTGGGTTTGATCCCTGGGTTGGGAAGATCCCCTGGAGAAGGGCATGGCAACCCACTCCAGTATTCACGCCTGGAGGATCCCATGGACAGAGGAGCCTGGTGGGTTACGATCCATGGGTCACAAAGAGTCAGACACGAGTGAGTGACTGATCACGTAGCACGTGGACTGACAAACACTTGTAGCTGGACTGGTCCTTCCCAAAGCTACTTACTCTCTGACTCCATACAGGTTACACTCTGCACCTGGCATTCTCCTCCTACACTCTCCTGCGGCATCCTGCATTTCAGAAAGGTCAGGGGCCGCTAACTTCAGCAACACCAGACCGGGTTGCTGAGTTGCCTGATGCCAGCTGTGGCTGTTTGAGACTTTGCAGAAGGGAAAAAAGCAAGACCTTCAGGAGGATGTATAAACTCTCCCTATTCCCGAGAGAAGGGGGCCCGTTTCCTGAGGCTCTAGCCTGCTATATTTCCCTTTGGCCTGGCAAAAATACTAAAGCTATTTTCTATTTCCTCCAATCTCTGTCTCCATGTTTCTCTTTGGCGTCAGTGGACAGGGAGCCGAACTCTTGGCCGCGTGCGTCCCTCCCCCCCGCCCTCCTTGGAGACCACGGCTCTGCTCTCTACGGCTCTGAGCCTCTGTTTTGTGGAACAGTTCATCTGTGTCGTGGTGTGGATTCCACATGGAGGTGACTTTACATCCTGTTTACTTTTCTCTTTGACTTACTTCACTTAGGATGGTAATTGCTAGGTCCATCCATGTAGCTGCAAATGGCATTATTTCTTTTTTTATGGCTGGTGTTCTGTTGTGTGTAAACACCGCATCTTTATTCATTCATCTGTCAGACATTTAGGCTGCCTCTTTGTCTTGGCTGCTGTAAACAGTGTTGCTATGCGCATCGGGGTGCGTGTCTCTTCATTTTTAAAAGATTATCTGTTTTTAATTGGAGGACAGTTGCTTTACAATTGTGTTGGCTTCTGCCACACATCAGCATGGATCAGCCATGGATATACTTACGTCCCCTCCCTCCTGAACCTCCCTCCGGCCTCCCGCCCCATCCCACCCCTCCAGGCTGTCACAGAGCGCTGGCTTTGAGCTGTCTGCATCATACAACAAATGCCCACTGGTCATCTATTTTACACACACTAACGCATGCGTTGCAATTTGTCTCCCTCAATCTGTCCCGCCCTCTCCTTCCCCTCCTGTACCCACAAGTCTGTGTTTCTTGTGTGTAGGTGGCTATGGATTTTTTTGTGACCTAATCTTAGAGTACTTTTGTTTTCTATGCTGCTGCTGCTGGTAAGTCGCTTCAGTCGTGTCAGACTCTGTGCGACCCCATAGACGGCAGCCCACCAGGCTCCCCCGTCCCTGGGATTCTCCAGGCAAGAACACTGGAGTGGGTTGCCATTTCCTTCTCCAATGCATGAAAATGAAAAGGGAAAGTGAAATTGCTCAGTCGTGTCCGACTCTTAGCGACCCCATGGACTGCAGCCTACCAGGCTCCTCCACTGTGAGATTTTCCAGGCAAGAGTACTGGAGTGGGGTGCCATTGCCTTCTCCGATTGATAAGATAATTTCCTTTTAATTCTGTCATGATTTTAAAATTATGTTTTTTTTCTGATCAAACCTTAAATATTTTGTATTTTGTAGTCGACGTTATCATTTTTGTTTTCTGTTTCTGTTTTATTTTTGATCATTGAGTGTGTGTATGTTTTGTTTAAGTGGTTACATTTCTTTTTTATTGGGATAAAATTCACATAACATAAAGTGGACCATTAACAATTTTAAGTGTATAATTCAGTTTTAGTTATGATTTTTAACTGTGCATTTATAGATTATTCACATTCTCCATTTGCCTTATATTAGCAGTTCCTTTACACTCTTAAAAACCATTAAGGACCCCAAAGAACTTTTGTTTATGTGGGTAGTATCTATTGATACTGTAATAAAAATTAAAAACTGAGAAAATTTGAAAATATGAATTACTTCCCTTAAAAATCAGAATAATAAATTCAGTACATGTTAACATAAATAACATTATTTTAATGAAATATGTTTTTAAAACAAAGAAAATATGTAAAAATAGCATAATTTTACATTTTTGCAAATCTCTATAGTTTTGAACTTAGGAAGACAGATGGATTCTCATATCTGATTCTGCATTCAGTCTGTGGTAATAGATTGTTTGTTTTGCATTTTGAAGAAAACCTGGCTTACCACAGATATGTAATTGCAAGAGGGAGAGCTATTATAACAGTTTTTTCAAATAATTGTGGATATTCTTCTTTGGCAAGTGCTGGTATTTTAAAGGTTAGTGGCATTGTGGAACCTAAAGCCTTATGAATGACCTTTTCTGTTACATTAAACCCTATTTGTCTATTTTGCATTCTGACCGGATCGTTTAGCCCTTTATGATTTTGTACATTATGCATTAGTCATTTGGAAAATGACTTGAGTTATGCGTATATTCCAAATGTTGACACATTACATTATACATTATCAAAAAATCCTATTTGTTAGTCTAACCAAGGAAGCGAAAGACTTGCAAACTGAAAACTAGAAAACACTGCTGAAATAAACTAAAAATGACACATTTGTAAACGTAAAGAGAGCCACATTCATGGACCAGGAGAATATATTGTTCAGATGTCAGCACTACCTAAAGCAATCTACAGATTCAACACAATCACAACAAAAATCCCAGTGAATATTTTTTTGTGTGTGAAAGTAGGAAAAAAATCATCTTACAATTCATATGGAATCTAAATTCAAATAGCAAAAGATAATTTTGGAAAAAAGAAGAACAAAGTTGTAGGACTTGCACTTCCTGATTTCAAAACATATTACAAAGCTACAGTAATTGAAACAGCATGGTACTGGCACGAAGACAGATAAATAGATCAATGCAAAAGACAAGAGATCCCAGAAATAAAGTCTTGCGTATATGGCTGAGTGATCTTCAACAGAGGTGGCAAGATAACCCAATGGGACAACAAAAATTCTTCTAAATGGATGATGTTGAGAATGTCCACATGCAAAAGAATGAAGATAGACCCTTCAGTTCAGTTCAGTTCATTTCAGTATCTCAGTCACATCCAACTCTTCATGACCCCATGGACCGCAGCATGCCAGGCCTCCCTGTCCATCGCCAACACCTGGAGTCTATTCAAACTCATCTCCATGGAGTCGGTGATGCCATCCAACCATTTCATCCTCTGTCATCCCCTTCTCCTCCTGCCTTCAATCTTTCCCAGCATCAGGATCTTTTCCAATGAGTCAGCTCTTTGCATCAGGTGGCTAAAGTATTGGAGTTTCAGCTTCAACATCAATCCTTCCAATAAACACTCAGGACTGATCTCCTTTAGGATGGACTGTTTGGATCTCCTTGCAGTCCAAGGAGCTCTCAAGAGTCTTTTCCAACACCACAGTTCAAAAGCATAAATTCTTCAGTGCTCAGCTTTCGTTATAGTGCAACTCTCACATCCATACATGACCACTGGAGAAACCATAGACTTGACTAGACGGACCTTTGTTGGAAAAGTAATATCTCTGCTTTTTAATATGCTGTCTAGTTTGGTAATAATTTTCCTTCCAAGGAGTAAGCGTCTTTTAATTTCATGGCTGCAGTCACCATCTGCAATGATTTTGGAGCCCCCAAAAATAAAGTCAGCCACTGTTTCTACATCTGTTTGCCGTGAAGTGATGGGACCGGATGCCATTATCTTAGTTTTCTGAATGTTGAGCCTTAAGCCAACTTTTTCACTCTCCTCTTTCACTTTCATCAAGAGGCTATTTAGTTCTTCTTCTCTTTCTGCCATAAGGGTGGTGTCATCTGCATATCTGAGGTTATTGATATTTCTCCCTGCAATCCTGATTCCAGCTTGTGCTTCCTCCAGCCCAGCATTTCTCATGATGTATTCTGCATATAAGTTAAATAAGCAGGGAGACAATATACAGCCTTGACACACTCCTTTCCTATTTGGAACCAGTCTGTTGTTCCACGTCTAACTGTTGCTTCCTGACGTGCATACAGATTTCTCAAGAGGCAGGTCAGGTGGTCTGGTATTCCCATCTCTTTCAGAATTTTCCAGTTTATTGTGATCCACACAGTCAAAAGCTTTGGCATAGTCATCAAAGCAGAAAAAGATGTTTTTCTGGAACTCTCTTGCTTTTTCAATGATCCAGCAGATGTTGGCAATTTGATCTCTGGTTCCTCTGCCTTTTCTAAAACCAGCTTGAACATCTGGAAGTTCATGGTTCACGTATTGCTGAAGCCTGGCTTGGAGAATTTTGAGCATTACTTTACTAGCGTGTGAGATGAGTGCAATTGTGCAGTAGTTTGAGCATTCTTTGGCATTGGCTTTCTTTGGGATTGGAATGAAAACTGACCTTTTCCAGTCCTGTGGCCACTGCTGAGTTTTCCAAATTTGCTGGCATATTGAGTGCAGCACTTTCACAGCATCATCTTTCAGGACTTGAAATAGCTGAACTGGAATTCCATCACCTCCACTAGCTTTGTTCGTAGTGATGCCTCCCAAGCCCCACTTGACCGCATTCTAGAATGTCTGACTCTAGGTGAGTGATCACAGCATCATGATTATCTGGGTCATGAAGATCCTTTTTTTGTACAGTTTTTCTGTGTATTCTTGCCACCTTTTCTTAATATCTTCTGCTTCTGTTAGGCCCATACCATTTCTGTCCTTTATTGAGCCCATCTTTGCATGAAATGTTCCCTTGGTATCTCTAATTTTCTTGAAGAGATCTCTAGTTTTGCCCATTCTATTGTTTTCTTCTATTTCTTTGCACTGATCACAGAGGAAGGCTTTCTTATATCTCCTTGCTATTCTTTGGAACTCTGCATTCAAATGGGTATATCTTTCTTTTTCTCCTTTGCTTTTCACTTCTCTTCTTTTCACAGCTATTTGTAAGCCCTTCTCAGACAGCCATTTTGCTTTTTTGCATTCCTTTTTCTTGGGGATGGTCTTGATCCCTGTCTCCTGTACAATGTCACGAACCTCCGTCCATAGTTCACCAGGCACTCTGTCTATCAGATCTAGTCCCTTAAATCTATTTCTCACTTTCACTGTATAATCATAAGGGATTTGATTTAGGTCATACCTGAATGGTCTAGTGGTTTTCCCTACTTTCTTCAATTTACGTCTGAATTTGGCAATAAGGAGTTCATGATCCGAGCCACAGTCAGCTCCCAGTCTTGTTTTTGCTGACTGCATAGAGCTTCTCCATCTTTGGCTGCAAAGAATATAATCAATCTGATTTCAGTGTTGACCATCTGGTGATGTCCATGTGTAGAGTCTTCTCTTGTGTTGTTAGAAGAGGGTGTTTACTATGACCGGTGCATTCTCTTGGAAGAACTCTATTAGCCTTTGCCCTGCTTCATTCTGTAGTCCAAGGCCAAATTTGCCTGTTACTCCAGGTGTTTCTTGACTTCCTACTTTTTCATTCCAGTCCCCTATGATGAAAAGGACATCTTTTTTGGGTGTTAGTTCAAAAGGTCTTGTAGGTCTTCATAGAACCATTCAACTTCAGCTTCTTCAGCATTATTGGTTGGGGTATAGACCTGGATTACTGTGATATTGAATGGTTTGCCTTGGAAATGAACATTCTGTCATTTTTGAAATTGCATCCAAGTACTGCATATTGGACTCTTTTGTTGACCATGATGGCTACTCCATTTCTTCTGAGGTATTCTTTCCCACAGTAGTAGATATAACGGTCATCTGAGTTAAATTCCCCCATTCCAGTCCATTTCAGTTCTCCGATTGCTAGAATGTCGATGTTCACTTTTGTCATCCCCTGTTTGACCACTTCCAATTTGCCTTGATTCACGGATCTAACATTCCAGGTTCCTGTGCAATATTGCTCTCTAGAGCATCGGACCTTGCTTCTACCACCAGTCACACCCTTATCTTACAACATGTACAAAAATTAACTCAAAAAGGATTAAAGACCTAGACATAACACCTAAAACTACAAAACTCCTAGAAGACATAGGGGAAAAGATTTATGACATTGAACTTGGCGATGCTTTATTGGAGATGACATCAAAAGCACAGGCAACCAGGAACAAAAGCAAAACCAGACAGATGGGACGACATCAAACGTATACTCTATTGTGCATCAATGGACGCAATCAACAAAGTCAAAAAGTAGTGTATGGCATGAGAGAGGATATTTGCAAATCATATATCTTACAAGGGCTTAATATATGGAATATATAAGAACTCCCACAATTTAACAACAACAGAGATCAGATCATCCTGTTTTGTAGCAAAATATTTATTTATGACTGTGTCGGTCTTAGCTGCTCCATGCAGGATCTTCACTGCTGTGCGTGGGCGTCTCTCTAGTCGTGCTGCGTGGGCTCAGGAGTGTGGGGGCTCTCTAGTTGTGGCATTTGGTCTCAGTTCACCAACGAGAGACTGAACCTTTATCCCCCCAACTGGAAGATGAATTCTTAGCCAGTGGACCACCACCAGGGAAGTCCCAAATCATCCAGTTTTAAAAATGGACAGAGGCTATTCATTCTATTCACTTTTGAGAGTTTGATATTGACAGTCCAACTAAAATTTTTAGTCAAAATTATTACTACTTAAAACTGTAATATACAGTGGAACTATCTGTAGCTCTGTTCTGTATTTACAAGTCCCCTGTGAATGTGTTATCATACTTTAAAAAATAAAAACCAAACCAAAACAGATCGACAGAGGACTTGCATAGACATTTCTACAAAGATGATGTACAAATGTGAGCAGGCATATGCAAAGGTTTCCAATACCATTAACCATCAGAGAGATGCAAAGCAAAGCCACAGTGAGATACCAGCTCACACTCGTTAGGATGGCTACTGTTTTAAAAGCTACAACAACAGCAGGAAAAAAGGATTGGTGAGGAAATATATGGAGCAATTAGAGCCCTTGTGTACTGTGGGTGGGATTGTAAAATGGTGACCTAACTATGAAGATCAGTATGGAATGTCTAAAAAAAATAAAAAATAGAACTATCATATGATTTAGAAATTTCCCTTCTGGGTCTGTTCAGTTCAGTTGCTCAGTTGTGTCCAACTCTTTGTGACCCCATGGACAGCAGCACTTCTGGGTATAAACCCAAAATAATTGAAAGCAGGGTCTCAAAGAGATATTTGCACACTCATAGTCAGAGCAGCATTATTCACAGTAGGCAAGAGGTGGAGGCAACCTAAATTTCCACTGATGGTTGAATGGATAAACAAAGTGAGGTCCATACGTATGATGGAGCATTTTCACCCCCCAGAATGAAGGAAATTCTGTCACATACGACAACATGGGTACATCTCGAGGGCCTCATCCTAAGTGAGGTAAGCCAGTCACAGACACATACTCTATGGTGCCACTAATATGAATGATGTAAAGTAGTCCAATTCATAGAAGCAGAATAGAATGAATGATTATTATTAGGGGCTGGAGGGGAAGGGGGGATGTTATTTAATTTCTATAGAAGTTTCGGATTTGCAAGACTGGAAGGTTCTGGAGATCTGTTTCAGAATGATATGACTCTGCTTACTGCCATTGACATGTACACTTAAAACTGGTTAAGATAGTAAACTTGATGAGCTTTAAAAGAAATGTTTTTTTGGCCATGCCACATGGCCCATGGGCTTTTAGTTCCCTGACAAAGTACCAAACCCCTGCCCCCTGCAGTGAGAGCCAGAGTCCTAGCCACCGGGCCACTGAGGAAGTGGGGCTCGCGGGCATTCCAGAAGTTGCTCCTGGTCCCCCAGCAGGAAAGGGGCCAAGCTGGGACTTCAGCTCAGGTGGTCTCTCCCAGAGGCCTGTGCTCAGAACCTCCACACCTCTACCTGGAAGGATGTGTACAATCCACAGAGGCGGGGGAGGAAGAGGTGAACGTTCATGGCTGGGGGACACTGCGGTTGAGCCAGGCAGGGAGGAGCGTGCCTGGGGAGGGGGCCTCATTCAGTTCAGGGCAAGACCCTGGGGCCCTCTGGGCAGATCGGAGCAGGGGGTGAGGGGTCCTGGGCCTCATGACTGGGGGCGGAGAGGGCAAGGGGACCCAGCGGGACAAGCCCTGGGGCGTCTGAGATCGCACTAGGACGCACACTTTGGGGCTGGAGTCCCAGCTTCTGGCTCATTGCTCCGTCGTGGAGAGGGCCCTATCTCTTCCTGGGCCCCCCACTTAGGCACTGGGGCTCGAGTCCCAGGGCTGTTGGAGGGGAGTGAAACGGCAGGCTGTGTGTGAAGGAGCCAGCCTCCTGCTGGGAGGGGTAGGCACACGGACACGGCTGCTCCCGCTCTGGCCTCGGAGTGTTTTTTTCACGGAACATGGTCTTCCTCCACAGATCTGAGCACCCTGCCCACACAGGACAGCCAACGTGGGGCTTCCCTTGGTTTAACAATGGGCAAAACGACCTTCAATTACTCACGTGCACTTTCATTCAAAATGCGTGGTTGCTATAGCAAAGTTCAGAAACCCAGACTTGGGTGCAGGGACGTAAGCCTCCCCAAGTACAAGAATGACCGTTCTGCTGTCTGCACACCCATGGAGGCCGGAGCTGACCCAAGAGTCTCAACTGCAGACACGCACAGAGACCAGATGAGAAGGGGGTCCCAAGCGCTGGGTTTCAGAACCATGGCAGCCTCTCTTCCCGGCAGCCTCTCCTCCCAGCTGCCTCCCCGAATCGGGCCCTCAATGCTGAGTCTTTCTGGATGATTCTACAGACCCGGGCAGACAGGCCCCAAAGGGAGTGTGTTCAATACATTTTTCTTAAAAAGGAGGAGTCAAAAGATAAAGGTTCATTTCTGTCTTTGACCTCAGAGACTTGCAGACTAAAGAATAATTCTAACAACATAAAGGCAGAGTCTGAAAGAATTAAAAGCAGGATTGATCCTTTTGGAATCACTGGTTAAGAATGAAAGCCCCAGATGACCACTATCAACACATACAATTTTTTTTTTTTCCAGAAATGAAAGAACACAAGAAATAAGCATAAAACTCAAAAAGCATAAAACAAACATACAGCAAATCAAACATACTCAGTCAGGTCATAAACAAATAAAAAGGCATAAGGTCTTTACTAAAGGAAAATCCATTCTCAAATTGAGTTTAAAAATATTCACTCACACGTCCACCCAGCCATCCATGAATCTTAAAGTGGATCCTGAAGCAGCCTGGTGACCTAGCTCCAGCCCCACTCTGTCTCAGTCAGAGGCAGTCTTGATTGCCTGGGGACCCAGCAGAAGGCACACTTACCCTTGCTGGTAACATGAATCCATTGATCCACCATCCATCCATTGATCCACCATCTTTTTAATCCACCATCCCTCCGAACATCCATCCACCATCTACCCATCCATCTGTCTAGCTACTACCTATCTGTTCATCCACCTATCCATCTATCCACTCAGGCATTCATCCATCCACCCACCATCATCCATCCATCCATTCAGTCATTTATATTAAACACTTCCTGAGCATCCTTCTGTGTTAGGCTCCAGGATTCAGGGATAGCTCTGCTGTGGTTCTTACCCTTAAGTCTTTCAGAGCATACTTGGTGAAGACCAATCTATAAACAGACATACTGACAAATGAGGTTGGTGTCGTGGGGTCAAATGAAGGGCATGTCTACTGGGGAATCGGGAGAGCTTCCCAGAAGAGGTGAATTGTGTAAGCTGGGCCTTAAGAGATGCCTGCGTGCTGGTCTGGGCAGAAAGGGGCTGGGAAACGGGCCTCCTGATCAGAAGGAACAGAACGCACAGAGTTGGCATGGAGTGCAGAAGGATCCTGAAGGTGGGGCAGGAAGTTAGCAGAAGACGGGGCTGAAGACGTTGAGATTCAGGGACATAACCTGGGGTCATTGGTTTCAGGCTGAGTGGCTTGGGCTTTGTATTGTGGGCAGTGGAAAGCTCTGAAGTCTTTAAATGCCAAGTGATCTGATCACATTTGCTTTTATAAATCTTACTTGGAGGATGGCAGTGTGGAGGATGGCCCAGGAGAGAGATGATGGGCCTGGGTCCTGGCATGATAGTGAGGGTCCCAAATCCCCAGAGTGCTGGAGAGAGCCTGTGAACAGATGGGTCAGGTTGCTGTTATGGAAACATAAGATGTTCCCCTTCCCATGTGAGCAGGGTGGCCATGCAACAGCCCAGCAATGACCTTGGGTTTATAGATGTGAAGGTGGAGCTGGAGTGTCTAAATGAAATTGCCAATGAGATGCATGTCACCAGTCTCGTCTGACTGACACTTTGCCCAGAGAAGGCCATTGTGTCAGGGATGAGCGGAGACAGAGCAGCCCTTTACATCCTGAGGGCGGGATGGGGAGGCACCGAGTTCATTAAGGCTGTTTAGGTCAATTACACCAGTGGGACAAGTGACCTCACATAAGTCTGCAATGCAGCAGTGACTTGACAGCAGAAATGTGTGAGAGATGGAGAGCAAGAGTCTCAGTTCCAGAACAGGAGCATCCCTTTCAGAGAACCTATTACAACCTCACTTGATGGGTGAAAAAAGTAGTAAACAACAACAACATCGTCATAGTTATGATGGTTGCGATGATGTTGACGACAGTGATGGTGGTGACGATGATGGTAGTGGTGATGACGGTGATGGTGATGATGGTGATCAGGGTGATGGTGGTGATGGTGGTGATGACGATGGTAGTGGTGATGATGGTGATGGTGTTGATGGTAATGATGGTGGTGATGATGGTAATGATGGTGGTGATGATGGTGGTGATGGTGGTGGTGATGGTGGTGATGTTGATGTCAGTGATGGTGATGATGATGGTGGTGTTGATGGTAACGATGATGGTGATGATGATGGTGTTGATGGTGGTGATTGTGGTGATGAGGTTGGTGACAGTGATGGTCACGATGAAGACGGTGATGATGGTGATGATGATGGTTATGATGATGTTGATGGTGGTGATCATAATGGTGGTGATGAGGTTGGTGACAGTGGTGGTGATGATGGTGGTGATGGTGGTGATGATGGTGATGATGTTGGTGATGGTGATCATGGTGATCATGATGGTGGTGATGGTGGTGATGTTGACAACAGTGATGATGACAATGGTAGTGGTGATGATGGTGATGGTGTTGATGGTAACGATGGTGGTGATGATGATGATGATGGTGATGGTGGTGATGATGTTGATGATGGTGATGGTGGTGGTGAAGTTGATGACAGTGGTGATCATGATGGTGGTGATGATTGTGATGATGGTGGTGGTGACGATAGTAGTGGTGATGACAGCAATGGTGGTGCTGATGGTGATGATGATGGTGGTGGTGGTGATGATGGTGGTAGTGGAGGTGGTGATAGTGATGGTGATGACTGTTAGGTATTGTGCCAGCTGTTCTCTGGTCACTACTGAAAACATTTCCTAAATAAACTCATTTAATCCTCACAGAATTCTCTGAGGAGATAGTATCATTCCTGCTTCTCATGTGGGGCCCCTGAGGCACAGAGAGGCTAATGTATCTTGCCCCATGTTGCACAGCACACCAGGGCTGGACACTGACCAGCATCCTCATTATCCAGCAGTTTATGATGGAGGCAGAAAACATTTTGGAAAAAATTGCTTGCCCTCAGGCAAGGATGAGATGATCATTCTAAGTGAGTGGTGATTCTTCAGACTGTTTGCCCTTGATGTGACCTAGGCTGGGAATCCAGGCATTTTATGGAGCATGGGAGGGAGGCTCAGGGAGGGTGGTGAAGGCTTAGGGAGAACTGCACCAAACTGCATGCATTCTGAGTGCTTTCAGGGGAAGACAGAGCATTTTGGGCTCAATATACAGAAAAAATTTAACCCCACAGATCCAGGGTGGGGATAAAAGGATCATATAGAGATGCAGTGAGCTTCTGACTTCAGTGGAGTGTAAGGAGAGCCTCGTGATCATGGTCCAAGGGTTTGAATTTGGTGACTTCTGTGACCACTTTCAACTTTGGGATTGTACTGTTCCCATCTCAGAGATAGGAAAACTGAGGCTCCATGGGTGACTTGCCATGGCTGTTCTTTCCATCTAGCCACTGCTCATAGCTGACCAATGGGAATGTCTCTTCTCTACCTCTCATGCTTCCACATGGAGGGACTTCCTTTCGTGTAACACTTCTGAACCCAGGTGAGGAAGGGAGGAGTGTTCTGCACACCTAATGCTCTGGGTGCTAAGGTCCTGCTCAACCCGACCTGGCCTCTTCTGGGATCTCAGGGACCAAGTGGCTCATCAGGGAGGGCATCCAGGCAGGTGATGGGGTCAGATGGTGTGTGACCTTGGGTGGACCAGTTGCCTGCCCTTAACACGAGTTCCTCGCCTATAAAATGGAGCCGCGTGAAGATGAGATATGAGCTGTTGGAGCTCATGGGTGTCAGTTGAATGAATGAGTGTTGGCTGTGATGCGTCTGTACCGCAGTGTCCTGGCTGGGCAGTTTCCCCCCAAGGACTCTCTGCTCCCCAAGCTCCCCCTTCCAGGGCATGCCAGGCTGAGAGGCTAGAGGGTCCCTAAACAGAGCATGCAGGACCCTGGCTTTCCCCAGGATGGGGCACTAGCCTGGGGGTCTCTGCTCCCCACCCCCAGCCCCGCTGGCCCTGCCTGTCATTTCTGGCTGTGATTGTCCATTCTTCACGTTTCCTGGCTCCTCTTTCATCTAAACAGCTGGCGCTATTGTTCTGGGTGATTTCCCTTATTTATTGCCGCATTTTCGGGAGGCACATAACTCTGTCTTCCAGCCATTTGACTGCAGCCTCTTTAAATTGAAACAATTGATCAGGCCTCTGCTTTTCTCCTTTTGTTCCAGTCCCTCCTCCCCAGCTGCCCCACCCCACCCCTTCTCTTTCAAGCGACAATTAAATTTAAATCCATTTTCTCTACAGAAAAAAAACTAATCACAGTCTCAGGCCCAGGAGTGACCCAGAGTCAAGGGGTCACGTGGGATAGGACAGCAGACTCTGCCCTTTCCGGGGGGTGTGAGTCCTCAGCCCCACTTGGGCCCAGAGCAGATTCTGACCGCAGTGGGTGGAGGGCTTGTAGGTGGTAGGAAAGGTGACCGGGGTCTCGCTGGCCTCGTGGTTGGTCATGGAATGCAGTCAGACAGGCCATGCGTCAGGCAGACTGCAGACGTGGTGCGCTGGCCTTTGCGATGGGGGTGAGGTCGTTGCTTCGGCAGGTCTTGTGACTTGCCCCAGACAAGGTCCTGTGTCCCTGTCCCAGGAAGGGTGCTGTCAGAGGGGCCCTGCGTGCCCATGGGGTAAGCACTGTGAGCATCTGGTCTCTGCTCATCCTTCCCTCTCTGT
Source organism: Bos indicus x Bos taurus (assembly GCF_003369695.1). Taxonomy (NCBI): domain Eukaryota; kingdom Metazoa; phylum Chordata; class Mammalia; order Artiodactyla; family Bovidae; genus Bos; species Bos indicus x Bos taurus. Next base: position 2,787,957 of record NC_040080.1, on the reverse strand, counting down.
TTTAGGCACAGGGAAGCTGAGGACCAAGTCTACCCTTGAGATTCAGGACCCACCGGTGACCCGAGTCACATCCCGTCCCATTGGGAGGGTCAGACTCCCCATTCCAGAGGTATGGAGAAAGGAAGCCCTGAGTGGTAGTGTTGGGGAGTTCACGTCTTGTCTGGAGACCCCCACCCCGCCCCGTAGTGGGTGATGCCCTAGGCCAGTCAGCCTCATCATCTCATGTGGCCAGTTTTTCAGGCTCCTGACCACCTGTGGAAGGAATCATGCAGTCCGTGTTCTGGGGGGTCCGGCTCTTTCACTCAACACAATGTCTGTGGGCTGGTCTCTGTCTCTGCCAAATACAGCCCATGTGGATGGATGGCAGACGGTTCATCCATTCCCCTGTGGATGGGCGTTTGGACTGTTTCCAGGTTCTAGCTATTATCATGATTTCTTTTTTTGGTGGCCATATGCATTCTCTGAGGTTCATTCCTAGCAGTGGAATTGCGGGGTAATATGGTAAATGTAAGCTTAATTTCAGTATACACCACCACACAGGTTTCTAAAGTGGTTTAATCATTTTACATTCCCACCTGGAGGACTATGAGAGTCCCAGCGGCTCCTCATCCTCGCTAAAGCTTGCTGCTGTCAGTCTTTCCTTCCTAAGTCTTCCAGTGAGTCAGAAACGGTATCTCGTTGTGCGTTTGAGGCAATTAGTTCGAGCGCTTTGCCTGTACTTACTGACCACGAATACATCTCTTTGTGTCAATCACCCATTCATGTTGCTTGCCCATTTTTAATTGGATTGCCTCTTTGTTATTGATTTATGGCAGCTCTTTATATATAAAATTTATGAGTCTTTTTGGTCAGAAATGTATATTCTGATCCATGGATTGTTTTTCACTTAAAAGTGTTTTTGATGAGCAGAAGCTTTAAATTGTGATGAAATTAAATTTTGATGAAATTAAATTTTGGTGACATTTAATTTATACATTTCTTTATGACTATTTTGTGTCCTCGCTAAAAAATATTTGCCTGCTCCAAAGTAGTGAGGCTGTTTTCTCACATTTTCTTCTAGAAGATTCATCGTTCTACCTTTCTCCTTTTAGTCAAGGGTGCGTCTTGAATGGATGTGCATGTGTGTGGTGAGGGAGGGACTGAAGGTTAGTTTTTCCATCCTGTCAGCTAGTTTCACTCCTGTGTGTTGAGAAGGCTCTCCTTTGCTGAATTGCTCTGGTGCCTCAGTTGACTCTACATGTGTGAACCGATTTCTAGACTCTATTCCACACCATTGATCTGTTTGTCTATCTTTGTACTATTATTACAAAGTCTTAATTATTGCAACTTTGGTTGGATAGCATCACCAACTCAATGGACATGACTTGAGCAAGCTCTGGGAGATAGTGGAGGACAGGGAAGCCTGGCATGCTGCAGCCCATGGGGTTTCAAAGAGTTGGAGATGACTTAGCGACTAAACAACAACAACGGTAAATCTTGATATTAGACAGTGCCCTCCAACTTTATTGTTTTTTCCCCAAAGACTTTCTTGGATATTCTAGGCTCTTTACATTTTCAGATTAATTTTAGAATTATCTTTTCAATTTCTGTAAAAAGCCTGCTGGAATTTTACTGGGATTGAATGGTCTTTATAGACCAGTTTAAGGAAAACTTACATGCTAACAAAATTGCATTTTCTAATCTATGAGAATTGCACAAGGTTTTGAAGACATTAATTCCTCTCAATGTGTTTTATGTTTACAGTGTAAAGATCCTCCATATCTTTTATTAGAGGGATTCTTAGGCATTTGACATGTTTTGATCCTATTATAAATGCTATTTAAAATGTTCATTTCCAATTGTTTACTAGTAATATATAGAAATAAAATTAGTTTTTGTATATGCTTTATATTTTGCAATTTTGCTGAATTGGTTTGCTCCTTTTAGTTGTTTTTGCCATACATTCCTTATTTCCTTATACACAGTCATATTGGCCCACACAGTTTTGCTTCTTGCTGTCCATTCTGTTTGCCTTTCATTTCTCTTCTTACTTTCCCTCACTATCTAGGATAGGCCCTCCTCAATGATGCCAGTGGAAGCAGTGGAGGAGGGCATCTTGCCTTGGTCCTAATCTTAGTAACATATTCAATATTTCGTCAGCAAGGATGACATTGGCTGCAGGGTTTCGTGTGCTCTTTATTAGATTGGAGGTGTTTCTTCTGCTCCATTTTGCTAAGACTTTTCTTTTCCATGGAAAGCTGTTTCCGTGAATAGGTGTCGAATCTTCTCAAATGCTTTCTCTACAACTATGGAGATGATCATTCTTTTCTCCTTCATTCTGTTGATTTGGTGAATTATACGGAGTTTTAAATGTTACACCAACCTTGCACTTGGAATGAATCCCACTTGGGCATGACATGCACACACACAGGTTTTGCTTTGCTAATACTTTGTTCAAACTTTTTGCATGATGTTAGGAGATTCTGTCCTACAATTTTACTTACTGCTAATTCTATACCATCTGACAATCCTGCTTGCTCATTGGAGTGTTTATTCCACTTACATTTAATTAAATTACTGATCAAGTTGGGTTTACATCTACTTTCTTGCTATTTGCTTTCTATTTGTGCCATCTGTTCTCTGATTCTTTACTGCTTTCTCCTGGATTCACTGAATATTTTAGAATATTCAATTGAATTTCCTCTCTTGACCTTTCAGTACCTCTTTCTCTTAAAGTGATAGCTCTGGGTAGCGTAACACAAATCCTTAAAAGCTCACAGTCTGCACTGCTCTCATTGGGACTTCCCTGGTGGTCTGGTGGTTAAGAATCTGCCTTGCAGTGCAGGGCACTCAGGTTTGATCCCTGGTCAAGAACTAAGGTCCCTCATGCCACAGAGCAGCTAAGCCCACACACCACGACTAGAGAGTCTGTGGGCTGCAATGAAAGATCCACGTGCCATAACACAGCCCTGACACAGGCGAATGAACAAGTGACCCCGCCTCAAGCACAAGGGACCCACGAGGACTTCACAGCTGCGCAAGCCGCTTAAACTCCCTTCCCTTTGTGCTGTGACTGTCGTGTATTTTATTTCTACTTGTTTATAACCATCATATGACACTAGCATTGCTTCATGCAGTCAGTAGTCTCTGTTCATTCATTCTGAATTCGTATTTTCTTCTAAATTATTCACCAAACGTATAATAAAAATGTAAAGTTGTTGTGTGCAAATTCCAACATCTGGGTCATCTGGGCATTTCTACGAACTGTTTTTTCTCTTGATTATTGGTCATTTTCAACCAAGAGGCCGAGTGGACGGGGGCTGGCCTCAGCTCGTCTGTGTTTTGGCTCCTCTCTGGTATCACACGTGCTGAGGGCAGACCCTTTCCTCCTGCAGGCACTGGGAGGCCATGTAGACCTCTCTCTGCCCTCAGCCCCGAGTCCAGTTCCTCCTGCATCTTCCTGAAGGGGCGATCCCTGTGGTCTCATCAGGAAGTGAGCTCGCCGGGGATTTGTCACAGCTTTGATTGGTCCTAGCTCACCTGTGGTTTCAACTCTTGAGAATCAAGTCAGACACCATCTCATCCCCAGAAGGGCCCTGGGATCTAAACATGGTGAAGTTTTAAGATGGAGCTCTGCTTTCCACCGTCCCCCAGCGGTCTCTAACTTAGGGCTACCAGGCGATGGGGACTGCTGTACCTCTGGGGCTCCTTCCAGTTCCAGTCTGTCATCTAAAAAAGAATACATATGATACGTATATACACACATATATGTATATACTTCTGTGTATTATGGACTTTCCAGGTGGCGCTAGTGGTAAAGAACCACCTACCAATGCAAGAAATGCAAGGGATGCGGGTTCAGTACCTGGGTCGAGAAGATCCCCTGGAGGAGGGCATGGCGACCCACTCCAGTATTCTTGCCTGGAGAATCCCATGGACAGAGGAGCCTGACGAGGTATGGCCCATGGGGTAGCAAAGAACTGGACACGAATCAAGTGACTTAGCACATATGTATTATAAATATATATGTATATTACAAACACATGGACTTCCCTGGTGGCTCAGCTGGTAAAGAATCCGCTTGCAATGCGGGAAACCTGGGTTTGGTCCCTGGGTTGGGAAGATCCCCTGGAGAAGGGAATGGCTACTCACTGCAGTATTCTGGCCTGGAGAATTCCATGGATGATACAGTCCATGGGGTCACAAAGAGTTGGACATGACTGAGTGACTTTCACTACATATACATATATTATATGCATGTGTGTATATAAAGATGTATATATACTCATATGTATTACGTATATACGTATGTATACATACATGTAATACATACAAGTATATATTCATATGGGCTTCCTTGGTGGCTCAGATGGTGAAGAATCTGCCTGCAATGTGGGAGACCTGGGTTTGATCCCTGGGTTGGGAAGATCCCCTGGAGGAGGGCATGGCAACCCACTCCAGTATTCTTGCCTGGAGAATCCCCATGAACAGAGGAGCCTGGCAGGCCACAGACCATGGGGTCACAAATATATATATATATAATATACATATATATGTAACATAGGCGCACATTCACATATGTAGACATATATATTAGATATGTATATGCAATATGTTATATTTGTATGTTATATATATATGGCTGAATCACTGCTGTACACCCGAAAGTAACACAACATTGTAAATCAACAATATTTCAATAAAAATTAAAGAAATAAATCTAGTCTCGCACGAGCCCAAAGGGCTGAACGCTCTGCTGGCTCATCCTCGTGCCTTGGAGCGTCTTCGTCTGGGGCAGGCTGAGGAGTGAGGCCCAGCCTCAGGGGCAGACGTCGGTGTGTTCGCTTGTGAAGGCCCTGTCTTTCTCTGGAGTTTGCTTCATTTGCAGTGTTTTGCATTTATAGCTCTTTGAAGGCTTATCAAGCATGATTCTGCAGTTTGCATATGTGTTCTTGCTGTTTCCCTAGAGTAACGGCCTTTATCTCCTGCACCCTAACTGGAAGCAGGCCTCCGCCGCAGACACAGTTTTTGGTGCATTTCAGGACAAAGGGAGAAGTAGGAGGGACAAGACTCAGGACACAGACAGAGGGTGGGTGAGACGCTGAGCCTGCGGCAGCGCTGCCCCAGGGCCGCGCCTCCCTGCCCGATGCCCCAGCAAGGCGGGGCCTGAGCCCCATCCGACCGCAGCCGACCTGCGACCCCGAGGTCTGAGCTCAGCACCACCCCAGGATCCTGAAGAGAGACAGTGACCCCTGCCCCCGTGGGATGGGGAGCCCCCTTGAAGCCTCCTGGACCCCCAGACACTGAGACCGCCAGCACAGTGACAAGTCTGCCATCACACCGGGAGAACACAGGCCGTGAGCGAGTGTCAATAAGAACATGCAACAGACGTGAGCCTGGGACTTCACACTCTGGGGTCCTCAGATACAGAATGGGAAGTGAATGCTGCAGAATGTGTAAAGAGGTGAGAGCTGGCATCCGTCTGTGAGGGCAGGACCTGGTGAGGGCTGCAGCGTGTACAGGCTGAGCAGGACTGCGGCCCAGGGGCCTCTCGGGCTCCATCTCAAGGGGCCTCTGCACTGGGGTGGGAGGGTGTTCCAAGTAGGATGGAGAGGGAGGAGATACCTGGAGGAGGTTACCTGGGGAGAGGTTTCCTGGCAGGAGGGAACCGGGGAGGTCCTCTAGCAGATGACACTAGTCTCTAGGTGACCTGGGAGGGGTCACATAAAGTTACCCAGTCCAAACTCTCCATTTTACGTAAGGAGACTGAAAAAACAGAAGGACTCATCCCGGCCAGCAGACTAGGGCAGGTCTGGGACAACAGTCTCCTGACCCCAGGACTGGGTGGCCAAAGAGTGCTGTGGCCAGGACTTGGGCCTCGGGGCTCCGTGTGACATGGGCCCCTCGCTAAACTTCAGTCATGGAGCATGAGCTCCGACAAGGGGGAAGGAACAGCATCTCAGTATCCCAGCAGCCTCTCGGAGGAGGGGCTCTCTGATAGCTGGGCATTGAGGGATGTGTGGAAGGCCGGGGGAGGGAAGCAATGCTGGCTGAGGAGTGGCCACGTGCTGCATGACGGGTGTGTGTGTGTGTGCGCGCGCGCCCACGCTCAGTCTTGTCCGACTCTGCGACCCCATGGACTGTAGCCTGCCAGGCTCCTCTGTCCGTGAGATTCTCCAGGCAGGAATACTGGAGTGGGTTTCCATTTCCTCCTCCAGGGGATCTTCCTGATGCAGGGATCAAACCTGTGTCTCCTGTGTCTCCTGCATTGGCAGCTGGGTTATTTATCACTGTGCTGCCAGGGGAGCATTTACAGGCATCATCTCATCCAGGGGCAGCACAGCACCACGGGGCCAGGCGGCTTGAGTTCAAGTCCAGACCCTGCCACTTACGAGCTGGCGCTCCCCCGGTGACCTGCTCCAGCCCCACCCCCGCCCCCATCCTTGCTGGGGTGTGTGCCCTTGGGCGGCCTTCCCGTTCTCTGAGACCCACTTCCTCGGCAGAGACATGGGGAGCCCACCCAAGCCTGGGGGAGTGTCTGTCCCCAGCCTAAACCCCTGGCCTTGCCTGTGGCTGCCTGAGGCCGAAGCTGGCGGCTGGGATACACGTCAGTGGGAGACCCTGTGTTCTGGGGCTGGAGATAGAGCTGGGGGCTATTCTGTCCTCGGCAGGGCCATGGAGACAGCGTTATGCCAGCACTCCGAGCTCTCAACTCCTCGACAGTGCCACCAAGTGGGGGCTTCATGTCAGGATGCTGCCCTTGGTGAAATTCTATAAACTGCTTCTGCCCCTCACAGGGGCAGGCAGGCCTTGAACCCAGGCCTCCTTGAGCATCAGAACTTCCTGATTTCCACGAAGTAATGGCCAGCAGGGCTGTGGCGCATCTGATGGGAGGGCTGTGCTCTGGGATGGGGGTGGGGGTGGGGGCTGGAGGAGGGCAGGGGTCTCCTGAGTGCAGCGTGGCTGCCGTGGTCAAGGAAGGAGTCTTGGAAAGGGTCTGCAGAGATGTGGATCCCCAGTTGTGAGAATCTGGCCAGGAGGAGGCTTGGGAGGAGCAGGACCTGGGGCCAGAGTACCTCCTCCCTGTGGACCAGCCCACACGTCTGATTCATTTTGGAAGAAGCGTACGTGGGGGACGAGATGTATCAAACGAAACAAGTGATGAGAATGCCAGGGTCCTGGGCTTGCACATAGCCTGCGTTCTGAATAGCCCTTTTGTTCGGCATGGCCGTAATAAAGGAGGGGGATTGGTAGCAGGTGCCCAGAGAGGGCTGTGACTACGTGTCCATTCCAAGAGGAGCATTTTAATCGAACATCCATGTAATGTATTTGAATAAAAATGTGTGTTCTTTCACTACCCCAGCTCTCTCTCCCATCTTTCCATGTTAATAGGTCATTACTACTCCATGAATGGATGATCATCTTCTGGGAAAACAAATGCCAGGGCATAAAACAGAAATCATAGCTGTTTAAACTTCAGAAGAGTCATCGTCAGGGAAGGGAGAGCGGTGTTCACAAAAACAGCTGGCTCCAGGCTCCAGCTTCGGGAGACGGGATGGGCGGAGCTGGAGCAGCATCCCGGTGGGTCCAGCCGCTGCCTGAGCCCCGAGACACCACTGCTCACCCTGACCTGCAGGGGGCGCCCTCAGGCCTCCATGGGGCCACCCCCAGGGCCTGGATTTGCTGTAAAATCAGCTGCCCCGAGTGGGGCCTGCCAGGGCAGGTACAGGGGAGGGGCTGGCCTGCAGTCTTCTCTGTCCATTCTCCAGGCAGGAGTACTGGAGTGGGTTGCCATTCCCTTCTCCCAAGGGGTCTTCCCAACCCAGGGGTTGAACCCAGGTCTCCTGCATTGGCAGTTGGATTCTTTACTGTCCGAGCCCCCAGGGAAGTTCACAGTGGGTCCTTATCAGTCATCTACGTATATGTAGTCGTGTGTATACGTCAGTCCCAATCTCCCAACTTATTGCTCTCTCCCCTCACCCCCCAGAACCATAAGATTGTTTTCTATATCCGTAATTCTATTTCTGTTTTGTAAATAAGACCATCTGCACAATTTTTTTAGATTCCACATATACGTGATATTGTATGACGTGTGTCCTTCTCTGACTTACTTCGCTCAGAGTGGTAGTCTCCAGGTCCATCCATGGCGCTGCACGGGGCGTTATTTTGCCCTTTTTGTGGCTGAGTAACATTCCATTGCCCCGTTTCTAGTGATGGCGCGTCTATAACAGAGCAGAAATCATATGGAAGATGCCCCTGGTGGGAGAGGTGAGGGCCCTGAGGTTCATCAGCCAGTGTGCATCCTTCCCAACAACACCCCATCCCAGGCTTCCCCACTTCCAGATCATTAACATAATCTCCTCTCAACTGCCCTCAAAGGCATTCAATGACGGTAACAAGACAGAAAACCCTGGAGTTGCCCTGGGATGGTGAGGACACGGGCCCACGTGGTCCTCATGCACCCCCGAGGCCATCAGTGTCCCACCTGCAAGACGACACCGTCCTGATTCTCTCAGCATCCGTGCCAGACTTCTCACCCTTCAGATGCAGCTCTGCCCTCCGGAGCTGCATTGAGTGGTGGGTTTGGCAAACGCTGTGAGCACTCCTGTGACAGCCTGACCTCAACCCTGCCGGCTCCTCCATCCCAGCCCAGGTCAGGGGTGAGCTGACCAGTCTACGACTGGGGGTAGGGGCTGCAGCGGCCACTGCCCCTTTCCCTGGAGCGATGGCTGAGCATGTGTTGGCTCCATTACCAGAACTTGGAATCATCTAAATTATTCCAGTTTTGTATCATCTTTCCCAGAGACTTCAAAAAGAAAACCTGTTAATTCCAATGATAGTTTAATCATTTTCATCTAATTTATGGCATCAAAATAAAGCTTTTGAAGCTCTTCCCGTTGCTAGTAAAACACTGTTCCTTTGGTGAAGCTGGTGTCATGGTAAAAGCAATGTCCTTTGAACAGACTCACAGACAGAGAACAAGCCGGTGGTTAGTAACGGGAGAGGGCAGGGGCAGTGTAGGAGGAGGGGGGCAGGAGGTGCGAGCTACTGGCGTAAAATAAGGGCAACATGGGGAGGTAGCAATGCCGGGAGCCAGCGTGAGGAACTCTGCCCGTGGCAAAGGTCATGAGGAAGGAGGCTCGGCATATGCAAAGGTGGGATCGAGCCTCAGGAATCCCCCTGGAAATTCTCGAGCATCTACCCCCAAAACCAGAGTCTGCCTACTTTACTGCTTTGTGCTCTCACCTACACCTCTGAGTTTATGGGGGGCTGTCCCCCACCACCTATCTTTGAAAAAGAGTTAACTTACAGCCCCAGTTAATAAAGTTCCTGGGTGTGACAAGTGTTTCAACCTACAAACTCCTTTGGAAGTCCTCTAGCCTGCCTGAACAGGTTCTTCCAGCCACATGTGATTGTTCAGAGCCTCCCAACCGTGAGAGGCATGAGATGTTCTAAACTGCCTAAATACAGATTCCTTTGAGCAGTTAAAAGATTGATTAGAAATTGTATTGGTGAAGGGATTTTCACTTGTTGGGCCAGTGTTTGCTGCTAAGTTTCCATATCCCTTACCTACTGTGTCCCTGGGAGTGTATTGATTAATGTAATTGGTGTATAGGAATGTAAGTAGTAGCTTTAATGTTTGTAACCTTGGACCCTTGAGTTAATTTTTTCTTGTTATAGCCCACCACACCTTTGCCCTATAGGAATGCAACTTTATCTAATGCTTTTGGAGGGTGGTGCCTGACTTTAGAATAATCACCTTTAGAGAAAAATAAGTTTTCTGAAGAAAGGGTCATAAAATGTTAACAGGCCCCCTGGCCAGAAGATGATGTAAATCCCTAAACTTTTGCATATGGTAAGTTTGAAAGCCTGGCTTTGATAGGGATCAAGGACTGCTGTCCTTGCATGACTCTACCCCTTCCCCCATTATCCTCTATGCACAACTTGAGGTATAAAAACTACTTTGGAAAATAAAGTGCGGGCCTTGTTCACCGAAGCTTGGTCTCCCCATGTTGTTCTTTCTCTCACCTTCTGGCTGAATTCCCGTCTGGAGCGTGGAGGCTCGTCAAGCCTACTAATTTTGCCTTAGTGTCTCCTCTCCTTTGGGAGAACAGGAGGATGCCTGTGGCCTACAAAGGTGACGAAAATTCCTTGTCTTGGAATTTTATTAGCTTTCCATGTAAACCAAGTTATCCAGCCTCTTTTCTTCACTGAATTTCTTCGCTGAGCTATCCCTATTTAACCACTCTTTATATCTTTAATTAACATTTAAATAAGCTATTGTTTCCTGATCACTGACGCCGTCCCCGCTTCGAATTCCCTGGATCCACCGGGGCTGGACCCTGGTAAGCCGATATTTTACAGTAACTATAAATGAAAGCCGATATTTTACAGCAACTATAAATGAAAGCCGATATTTTACAGTAACTATAAATGAATCACAACCTTTAAGGGCTTTCCCTGGTGGTCCAGTGGTTAAGACTTCACCTTCAAATGTAGGGAACGTGGGGTGAATCCCTGGTCAGGGAACTAAGATCCCACATGGCTCCAGGCCAAAAAACGAAAGCAAAAAAACCAGAAGCAATATTGTAACAAACTCAATAAAGACCTTGAAAAATGGTCCACACCAAAAGAAATCTTTAAAAAGTGGATTATAACCTTTAAAAATTGTGAATCACTATATGATACATGTATAACTTACATAATATTGTACATCAACTATACCTCAATAAAAAATTAAGGGAAAAAAACAATGTTTCTTTTTCTTTTTTTTTTGTAAATTAAGTGCAAAAATGGGCTTGTGTTTTGGTGATGCATTGAAACAAGCTGCCAAGATCTGCCAACTGAATAGAAGCAGTAGTTGTCAAAATCTGTTAAGTGTGTGCCCAGACTGACTCGAAATAAACAACTTGGTGATGGGGTTAAATTCTAAAGAACCTACAGTTTAATTTTGTCAGCATGGTGGAACTTTCTTTCCTTTTCCCCATCATCAACCAGATTTGAGAAATGCTTGAGCCTTTACTCAAAATATCAGCTCGCTTGTCCTCTAATAGTACTGAGCTTTCGTTATAAACAAATCCTCTAAATGGTGGATGTGATTGTACGAAATTAGTTGGAAATCTTTAATTGAAGCATTTAATGGATGGAAGCCACAAAATGTCAGTTATGAACATTTTTCACCTATTGTGATGATTTACAAACAGAGTTTACAAGTGGAAGATAGTGGAATTCATCCTTAAGAAAGCCAGGGGGAGTTGGGTGTGGTATAGGGTGAAGTTCTGTTCTCATTTTGAGATTTTTGTTTAAACCTTGGCCTGTTTGGACATACCAGGAGGAATCTTTCAGTGATGCTTCTGTGTTTATTCGAATAAATAGAGGATGTGGACAGGGATGTAAGCTACCAGAAGGCCCAGGCTAAGATGATACAGAGTCGATGTTCAGTAAAACATCAAAGGAATCGTGAATAGAGATGATGTATTTGATATATTTTGTTGTGAAAAAATATGCGTTGAAGCACGGTACCCTGAATGGAGGCCAAAGGATCTGTGGCAATGCTGCTGCTGCAATCTCCCCACATTTTGATGCCGAAAGACTAGACCTGCAAACTCTGCATTTCACAGAATTTACTCTGAGCTCACCAGGTACTTCCACTCCTACAGAGACAATATTTTTAAATTAAAAATATGCCCCATTGAGAGGACTCAGGTGGAATGTTAACAATTTAAAAATGTGATTTGACGACTGTTACAAGCAATTTTAGAAAACATTTTAAGCAACATAATCATGTTAAAAATCCATTCTTTCAAAAAATTCTACTGACCCAGTATGGATACATAGAGGAAGGAAATTGACTATAGAAAGTATGTACCAAGAATAATTTTATTTTGGGAACTGTGGTCAATATCTTATAATAACCTATAAAGGAAAAGAATCTGAAAATGAATATATTAAATAACTATATGATATATAGTTAATATATTAAATAACTGCAAACTGCGTGGCCATGTGGGCACAGGAGGGCCTAGAGGATCTATCCCACGTTGAAGGTCAGGAAGGGCGGCGGTGAGGAGATACTCTTCGTCCAAGGTAAGGAGCAGCGGCTGCGCTTTGCTGGAGCAGCCGTGAAGAGATACCCCACGCCCATGGTAAGAGAAACCCAAGTAAGATGGTAGGTGTTGCAAGAGGGCATCAGAGGGCAGACACACTGAAACCATACTCACAGAAAACTAGTCAATTTAATCACACTAGGACCACAGTTTTGTCTAACTCAATGAAACTAAGCCATGCCCATGGGGCAACCCAAGATGGGTGGGTCATGGTGGAGAGGTCTGACAGAATGTGGTCCACTGGAGAAGGGAATGGCAAACCACTTCAGTATTCTTGCCTTGAGAACTCCATGAACAGTATGAAAAGGCAAAATGATAGGATACTGAAAGAGGAACTCCCCAGGTCAGTAGGTGCTACTGGAGATCAGTGGAGAAATAACTCCAGAAAGAATGAAGGGATGGAGCCAAAGCAAAAAGAATACCCAGCTGTGGATGTGACTGGTGATAGAAGCAAGGTCCAATGCTGTAAAGAGCAATATTGCATAGGAACCTGGAATGTCAGGTCCATGAATCAAGGCAACTTGAAAGTGGTCAGACAAGTGATGGCAAGAGTGAATGTTGACATTCTAGGAATCAGTGAACTAAAATGGACTGGAATGGGTGAATTTAACTCAGATGACCACTGTATCTACTACTGTGGGCAGGAATCCCTCAGAAGACATGGAGTAGCCATCATGGTCAACAAAAGAGTCTGAAATGCAGGACTTGGATGCAATCTCAAAAACGACAGAATGATCTCTGTTCTTTTCCAAGGCAAACCATTCAATATTTCAGTAATCCAAGTCTATGCCCCAACCAGTAACGCTGATGAAGCTGAAGTTGAACAGTTCTATGAAGACCTACAAGGCCTTTTAGAACTAACACCCAAAAAAGATGTCCTTTTCATTATAGGGGACTGGAATGCAAAAGTAGGAAGTCAAGAAACACCTGGAGTAACAGGCAAATTTGGCCTTGGAATACGGAATGAAGCAGGGCAAAGACTAATAGAGTTTTGCCAAGAAAAGGCACTGGTCATAACAAACACCCTCTTCCAACAACACAAGAGAAGACTCTATACATGGACATCACCAGATGGTCAACACCGAAATCAGATTGATTATATTCTTTGCAGCCAAAGATGAAGAAGCTGTATACAGTCAGCAAAAACAAGACCAGGAGCTGACTGTGGCTCAGACCATGAACTCCTTATTACCAAATTCAGACTTAAATTGAAGAAAGTAGGGAAAACCACTACACCATTCAGGTATGGCCTGAATCAAATCCCTTATGATTATACAGTGGAAGTGAGAAATAGATTTAAGGGCCTAGATCTGATAGATAGAGTGCCTGATGAACTATGGAATGAGGTTCCTGACATTGTACAGGAGACAGGGATCAAGACCATCCCCATGGAAAAGAAATGCAAAAAAGCAAAATGGCTGTCTGGGGAGGCCTTACAAATAGCTGTGAAAAGAAGAGAAGCGAAAAGCAAAGGAGAAAAGGAAAGATATAAGCATCTGAATGCAGAGTTCCAAAGAATAGCAAGAAGAGATAAGAAAGACTTCCTCAGCGATCAATGCAAAGAAATAGAGGAAAACAACAGAATGGGAAAGACTAGGGATCTCTTCAAGAAAATCAGAGATACTAAGGGAACATTTCATGCAAAGATGGGCTCAATAAAGGACAGAAATGGTATGGACCTAACAGAAGCAGAAGATATTAAGAAGAGGTGGCAAGAATACACAGAAGAACTGTACAAAAAAGATCTTCACGACCCAGATAATCACGATGGTGTGATCACTGACCTAGAGCCAGACATCCTGGAACGTGAAGTCAAGTGGGCCTTAGAAAGCATCACTACGAACAAAGCTAGTGGAGGTGATGGAATTCCAGTTGAACTATTCCAAATCCTGAAAGATGATGCTGTGAAAGTGCTGCACTCAATATGCCAGCAAATTTGGAAAACTCAGCAGTGGCCACAGGACTGGAAAAGGTCAGTTTTCATTCCAATCCCAAAGAAAGGCAATGCCAAAGAATGCTCAAACTACCGCACAATTGCACTCATCTCACATGCTAGTAAAGTAATGCTCAAAATTCTCCAAGCCAGGCTTCAGCAATATGTGAACGGTGAACTTCCTGTTGTTCAAGCTGGTTTTAGAAAAGGCAGAGGAACCAGAGATCAAAATGCCAACATCTGCTGGATCATGGAAAAAGCAAGAGAGTTCCAGAAAAGCATCTATTTCTGCTTTATTGACTATGCCAAAGCCTTTGACTGTGTGGATCACAATAAACTGTGGAAAATTCTTCAAGAGATGGGAATACCAGACCACCTGATCTGCCTCTTGAAAAATTTGTATGCAGGTCAGGAAGCAACAGTTAGAACTGGACATGGAACAACAGACTGGTTCCAAATAGGAAAAGGAGTTCGTCAAGGCTGTATATTGTCACCCTGTTTATTTAACTTATATGCAGAGTACATCATGAGAAACACTGGACTGGAAGAAACACAAGCTGGAATCAAGATTGCCGGGAGAAATATCAATAACCTCAGATATGCAGATGACACCTCCCTTATGGCAGAAAGTGAAGAGGAACTAAAAAGCCTCTTGCTGAAAGTGAAAGTGGAGAGTGAAAAAGTTGGCTTAAAGCTCAACATTCAGAAAACGGAGATCATGGAATCCAGTCCCATCACTTCATGGGAAATAGATGGGGAAACAGTGGAAACAGTGTCAGACTTTATTTTTCTGGGCTCCAAAATCACTACAGATGGTGACTGCAGCCATGAAATTAAAAGACGCTTACTCCTTGGAAGGAAAGTTATGACCAACCTAGATAGCATATTCAAAAGCAGAGACATTACTTTGCCAACAAAGGTTCATCTAGTCAAGGCTATGGTTTTTCCTGTGATCATGTATGTGAGATGTTGAGTTGTTGGACTGTGATGAGTTGGATGTGAGAGTTGGACTGTGAAGAAGGCTGAGCACCGAAGAACTGATGCTTTTGAACTGTGGTTGAGAGAGTCCCTTGGACTGCAAGGAGATCCAGCCAGTCCATTCGGAAGGAGATCAGCCCTGGGATTTCTTTGGAAGGAATGATGCTAAAGCTGAAACTCCAGTACTTTGGCCACTTCATGAGAAGAGTTGACTCATTGGAAAAGACTCTGATGCTGGGAGGGATTGGGGGCAAGAGGAGAAGGGGACGACAGAGGATGAGATGGCTGGATGGCATCACTGACTCGATGGATGTGAGTCTCAGTGAACTCTGGGAGTTGGTGATGGACAGGGAGGCCTGGCGTGCTGCGATTCATGGGGTGGCAAAGAGTCAGACACAACTGAGCGACTGATCTGATCTGATATGAAATTACTTTACTTATACCTGAAACTAACCCAACATTGCAAAGCAACCATAGTTTAATTTAAAATAAAGAATAATTTATTTTTAATGCTTAGATAATAAGACAAAATTTTAACTACTAATGTAGCTAGAAATCCCCATTTTTCTCTATTTTCCTGAAATTTCTCTCATTTTTTCATATTTCTTTCTTGTTTTTTTTTTAATGAAATATTGAGTAGAATCAAAATAATATACATCCAGTAGCTGTAGAGCACCCAGATAAACACATCACTGAGCGCCCTGGCAGTAAGGAAACACGACCTTGGGGAATTACACGTGACCTTTGCACCCTGCTTACCTTGTGGCTCAGCTAAAAATCCTGCAATGCAGGAGACTTGGTTCGATCCCTGGGTTGGGAAGATCCCCTGGGGGAGGGAACGGCTCCCCACTCCAGTGTTCTGGCCTGGAGAATCCCATGGACTGTAGAGTCCACGGGGTTGCACAGGGTCGGACACGACTGAGCGGCTTCCACTTGCTTCCCTTTGCGGCCGCTGGGTTTGCCCTTGTGTCCTGCCCAGGCCCCTCCCCCGAGAAGCGGCTGCTGCCCTGAGTCTCATATCCACCCCTCTCCGCTTTGTCCCTAAGTTTTGCACCTGCGTGCCTGTCTTCAGCGCACTGCTGTTTGGCATGTCTTGGTCTCTGCATAAGGAGATCGAGGGCACCCACTCTGATGGCCCATCCCTGAGAACCTGCCCAGCGGTCCCTTGTCCACAGCCTGGCTCCTGACTTCTCCCTCAGGAGGGGGATCCCGCTGCCGAGGCGGAGCAGAGTTGGGCCGTCCTTTCTCCTGCTGCTGCGCACTCTGATTCTCGATTTCTGTGGGTTGCTGTCCTAGCGGGCCCTGGGCGTTCTCGGGCACCTGTGGAGCCTTCCTATCGCCTGTACCCCAGGTGCTTAGTTGCAAGTCTGTGTGTGTGACTTTAACTTCACCAGGTGATGCCAACCTGTTCTGGTGGTCGCGCCAGTGAAACGCCCACCGGCGGAGCAGAGACGGCTGTTCCCCGCCAGAGACGTACATTTCTTTCCAGTTTAGTTGGTGTGAGTTGACATCATTGTTTTCTAAACTTAGATCCCCATTGGTTTTTAATGAAGCCAACGTTTAGTCTCAAGTGTTCGTGTCCCTTCTGATGAATCTTTGTAAAGCACAGCTCTGCTGGTGGCGTCTCCTCCCTTCCCTCCCCAAGAAGCCCCGGTTGTTTAGTGCATTCCTATCGTGAAGCGTCCCCAAGAAGCCCCGGTTGTTTAGTGCACTCCTATCATGAAGCGTCCCCTCTGTCGGACTCGCCTCTCACCCTTCATCTACACTGCTGAAGGTGTCTGGCTGCCGAGCGGGCCGCTCCCTGGAGCCACGTTCTCTTTTCTCCAGCTTTCTTCCGAGCATCTCCTCCTCCTCCAAGTCTCAGTTCAGGGTCTGCCTTCTCCAGGAAGCAGTGTATGCGGTGTGTATATGTGTGTGTGTGTGGTGTGTGTGATGTATGTGTGTGTATGTGGTGTGTGTGTGTGGTGTGTGTGATGTATGTGTGTGTGGTGTGTGTGTGGTGTATGTATGTGTGTGTGTGGTGTGTGTGTGGTGTATGTATGTGTGTGTGTGGGGTGTGTGTGTGTGTATGTGGTGTGTGTGTGTGTGTGTGGTGTGTGTCTATGGGGTGTGTGTGATGTATGTGTGTGTGTGTGGTGTGTGCATGTATGTCCATGCATGTGTGGCATGTGTGTATGCACATTGTTCATGTGTGTGGTGCGTGTGTGCGTGTGTGCGTGCCTTTGTGTGTATGTGGGTCTCCGCATGTGTTGCATGTGTATGTGTGTGTATGTGGGTCAGCGTGGTGTGAGTGAATGGATGTGTGTGCATGTATGTCTCTGTGCGTGGTGTGTGCATGTATATATGTGTGTGTGTGTATGTGTGTGTATGTGGGTCTCTGTGTGGTGTGTGGATGCATGTGTGGGGGGTCTTGTGTGTGGTGTGTGTGGCATGTGTGTGTACGTGTATGTGTGTGTGTGTGGGTCCGTGTGTGTGTGTGGATGTGTACGTGTGTGGATGTGGATGTGTGTGTGGTTGTGGGTCTGTGTGTGTGTATGTGTGCGGCATGTGCATGTGTGTGTATGTGGGTCTCTCCATGTGTGTGTGTGTGTGTGCGATGTGCATGTATCTGTATGTGTGTGTATGTGGGTCCGTGTGTGTATGTGTGCGGCATGTGTATGTGTGTGTATGTGGGTCTCTGTGTGGTGTGTGGATGCATGTGTGGGGAGTCTTGTGTGTGTACGTGTGTGTGTGTGTGTGGGTCCGTGTGTGTGTGTGGCATGTGTATGTGTCTGCATGTGTGTCTGTATGTGTGGATGTGGATGTGTGTGTGGTTGTGGGTCTGTGTGCGGCACGTGCATGTGTGTATATGTAGGTCTCTCCATGTGTGTGTGTGTGTGCGATGTGCATGTATCTGTATGTGTGTGTATGTGGGTCCGTGTGTGTATGTGTGCGGCATGTGTATGTGTGTGTATGTGGGTCTCTGTGTGGTGTGTGGATGCATGTGTGGGGGGTCTTGTGTGTGGTGTGTGTGTGGCATGTGTGTGTACGTGTATGTGTGTGTGTGTGGGTCCGTGTGTGTGTGTGGATGTGTACGTGTGTGGATGTGGATGTGTGTGTGGTTGTGGGTCTGTGTGTGTGTATGTGTGCGGCATGTGTATGTGTGTGTATGTGGGTCTCTGTGTGGTGTGTGGATGCATGTGTGGGGAGTCTTGTGTGTGTACGTGTGTGTGTGTGTGTGGGTCCGTGTGTGTGTGGCATGTGTATGTGTCTGCATGTGTGTCTGTATGTGTGGATGTGTGTGTGATTGTGGGTCTGTGTGTGGCATGTGCATGTGTGTATATGTAGGTCTCTCCATGTGTGTGTGTGTGTGCGATGTGCATGTATCTATATGTGGGTGTGTGTGGGTCCGTGTGTGTGGTGTGTGGCTGTGTGTGTGGCGTGTGCATGTGTGTGCACGTCTGTCTCTCTGTGTGGTGTGTGCGCGTATGTATGAGAGTGTGTGTGCATGTGACGCCTGTGCCCAGGGCTGTGACATGAGCTGAGTTCTGTCCTGAGGGTCACTGTATGAGTTTCCAGCTGCCACTGTAACAGTGACCACAAATCCAGTGTGTGTGGCTCTCCCTCAGCCCTCCAGGTCGGTCCTCCAGGTCACACGTCTGCAGGCAGACTCGCCGGCTGGAACCCAGGTCACATCAGGGCTCTCTGGAAGCTCCGGGGAATCCATTCCCCTGCTTTTCCAGCCTCTGAGGCGCCGCGTCCCTTGGCTCACCCCCTGGCTGTCTCTGCGCAGCCGGCAGCCTGGGACTCCCCCGCCTCTTCTGCTGCTGCGTCTCTGTCTGACTGCAGTCAACAAAGGCCCCGGTCTCAAGGACCCACGGGGTGCAAATGGACCCATCTGACTGACCTGGGATAATCTCCCCAGCGAGGATGCTTAGCTCCCACCTGCAAAGTCCCTTCTCCCCTGTAAAGAACTAGATTCCCAGGTTAAGGCGGGGCAGCCTTGGGGACCAGGATCCAGCCTACCATGGTCATGGGCAGAAATAGCTGGAAGCACGAGGCCAGGTGAACCCGAAAGTCCTTTCCAGCCCGGAGCCTCTGAGTCGAACACAGTGAGCCAGCCTGCAGCCTCTGTGGTCTGCACTTCCGCCCTGTCGCCATTTCATGAGAATGACAGAAACCTGCTGCGTCAGGTCAGCCTTACACCCAGGCCTCCCAGAGCCTCCAGGGCCCTCCGGAGCCCTGGGGAGCTTCCTTGTCCACAGATGAAGACAATCCGGCCAGAAATGGGAGGGCCTTGCCCCGGCCCCCTGCTGCAGGTGGGGAAGGGTTCAGATGATCACTGGCTTCCCTGACTGCAGGCCGGGGTGAAGTCAGTGGGGTGGTGGAATGATCCAGAAGCAGGCGGGTCTTTGTCCAGCCACTCATTAGCTGGATGACCTTGGCCGGGTTGCTTCTGGGAGTCTCAGCTTTCCTGTCTGTTAAGGGGGAGTGATCACGAGCATTGCGTGGATGGTGCAGCTCAGGTTCCTTGAGATAGCATGCGTACAGTGACTGCTGACAGAAATGAAAGTCACTCAGTCGTGTCTGACTCATTGCAACCCCATGGACTATACAGTCCATGCGTCTCTCCAGGCCAGAATACTGGAGTGGGTAGCTGTTCCCTTCTCCAGGGGATCTCCCCAACCCAGGGATCGAACCCAGGTCTCTTGCACTGTGGGTGGATTCTTTACCAGCTGAGCCACCAGGGAAGCCTGGCTGACAGAAGGAGCCCAAAACAAGTCTGAGTTCCCTGGCGGCGGGGGTTGGGGGGGCGGGTCTGAACTACCAGCCCCATTTCTCCACTCCTTCCAGCCCCCTTCCACATCCTGGCCGTGTCTCATCACAGGTGTCCTCCTAATAGACCTTGTCTCGGGTGTATCTCAGATAAATACATCTGGTGTCTTGCATAGCCCTTTTCAGGTGTCGACCTGGACTCGGGGCTGGGCAGGTGTCGGTACAAGCGATGTTGTGCCGGCTCTCAGCCTTACAGGGCCGCATGTGCTTCTGTTTGCCCTCTGGGTCTTCTGCCGTCACCACTGAAAGGCCACATGCCGGCCAGCCACCCAGGAGGAGAGGGCAAGGCCGCCCTGCTCCTGCTGCTAGAAAGGAGCCCCCGGCTTGGGTCAGACAATCGCAGCTTACCTGCAGACACAGAGCAAACCCAGCCAGGGTCAGCAGGGCCACCCCAGCCCACCTGTACACGCCCTGAAATCCGCCCCCACCGCTCATGCCCTGTTGAGTCTTGGGGGGAGGCTGCTATGGACCAGTAGCTAACCACTGTATCCCCCCTTCCTCTTTGTTTCAGCTTCTTCAAACAGAAGATGCCACACTGTTGTACTTTAGAATCAACAGTGCCAGGAGCCTCGCCCCACCCATGAGGCGAGCAGGGGTCACTCGGTCGGGTCGCTGCCGGGTTGGGCTCGAGGACTTTGGTGGCTGAAGCCCCCTCATCTACAGGCCCTCAGCCCATCCTGGGATCACGGAGTGCCTGCTCAGTCAATGAGCCGTGGGCTCGGGCGACTAATTTTCACTTCTAATTTAATTATTGATTGATTCTGCCTTGATGGCAAAAAGGTCTCCGTGCAATGCAATTAATTCCTTGTAGTGAAGCATTTTGATTGTCTAATGACTGTCTCCCACGCGGGCCACGCATCCAGCCCACTTTTAATTAAACTTATCTATTAGAGGAGCCAGCCTGCTTCCTGACCCGGCAGATTTCAGCCTCACGGGGTGGGGCGGGACCAGGGACAGAGCTGTCCTGCTCCGGGAACACAGCCTGGGGGGCATCCAGGATCCTGCGTGGCATTTGTGAGCCATACAACATCCTGGAATCTAAATCTCAAGGAGACCAGTCACCTTAACAGCCCTGTCCCTGTCTTTCGGAAGTAAAGCCTCCACAGATGAGGGCTTGTCACTGAGCTCTCGCTGCTCCCAAAGGTCGGGGGACCCATCGTGTGGCATGAGGAGTCCGGCTGAGGGCAGACGGAGGCTGGGTGAGGAGCACAGGCTTGGGGGCCAGTGTCTTTAGCCATGACTCAGGGAGACAGCCTAGGTCTGCAGCCCTCAGCTGAAGCTCTCGGAGCTTGTGGGTTTCCTTTTCACAATTTTTCCTCCAGATTTCGGAACAATAATCCAGCGTGGGTTACCTATTACTAATTTGTCAGCAACTCTGGGACAAATACCCCGGAACCAAGTTTTAATTTTAGCAGTAAATCAGGAGTTCTTAAAGAAAGCTGAGTGCTGAAGAATTGATGCTTTTGAACTGCGGTGTTGGAGAAGACTCTTGAGCATCCCTTGGACTGCAAGGAGATTCAACCAGTCCATCCTAAAGGAAATCAGTCCTGGGTGTTCATTGGAAGGACTGATGTTGAAGCTGAAACTCCAGTACTTTGGCCACCTGATGTGAAGAGCTGACTTATTTGAAAAGACCCTGACGCTGGGAAAGATTGAGGGCAGGAAGAGAAGGGGACGACAGGAGATGAGATGGTGGGATGGCATCACCGACTCAATGGACATGGGTTTGGGTAAACTCCGGGAGTTGGTGATGGACAGGGAGGCCTGGCGTGCTGTGTTTCATGGGGTCGCAAAGAGTCGGACGCGACTGAGTGACTGAACTGAACTGATGAGTTCTTAAAGTGGTAAGCAGATGACTAATGGTTGCATGACAGTCCAGTTCAGATTTTGTGTGCCAAATAAATTACAAACAATCATTTGGGTTTTGGAGCTCTTTGGACTTTGGGGTTTTGGGGTAATGATAGACTGAATCTGGTTCACAGGTTGCTGTGAGGGTGATGTGAGATTCTGGGGGCAAAATGTCAAGCACCGCGCAGGACGCTTGGCAAGCTTTCAGTGAATAGTCATTTCCTGCCGTCCGTTCGCTCTGGGTGGGCCAGCGCTGTTAGGGGTTACAGAGACACGGCAGACCCAGAGCGCAGGCTCAGAGTTCTCGGATTAAGGATGGAAGCGTCAGGCCACAGCAGCTGCCATGCTGGGAGGAGGCGTTTGCTTCAAGACACGGAAGACGAAATCAAACGGCTGATGATTCCTGGAGAACAGGCACATCTTCATCAATAATTTAAAAACTCCAAATTAAAACACAATGAGGTAGTATTTTTCCGCTCTCAGGTTTGTAAAATTTTAAACGTTACTGATGTCTAGGGCTGGTACAGCAGTGGGAAACAGCTTCCTTATACTATCAAATAGGCACTGCTTTTTTTTTTTTCTGATGGATTCAGAAAAAAATCTGAATTTTTTCGGATTTTTCAGTTTCAGTTTCCAGCAAAAGTCAGCTTGCATTGGATCTTCTTGACTCCACAATCCCACTCTGGGGCTCCATCCCACAGAGAGACATGCAAAGACCTATGAGAAGCATAGGAAGGTGATTGCAGCGTGGTTTCCTGGGGCTTCCTGGGTAGCTTGGTTGGTAAAGAATCCATTTGCAATGCAGGAGACCCTGGTTTGATTCCTGGGTTGGGACGATCCACTGGAGAAGGGATAGCCTACCCACTCCAGTATTCTTGGGTTTCCCTGTGGCTTAGCTGGTAAAGAATCTGCCTGCAATGCAGGAGACCTGGATTTGATCTCTGGGTTGGGAAGCTGCCCTGGAGAAGGGATAAGCTACCCACTCCAGTATTCTGGCCTGGAGGATTCCATGGACTGTATAGTCCATGGGGTCACAGGGTCACAAAGAGTCAGACATGACTGAGCAACTTTCACTTTCACTTCACTTTGCAATTCCAAAAAGTGGACGTGAGGGTACGAATTTCTCCTCCAGTAGAGGGTCACTGGGAAGAGGAAGGAAGGACTATATAAAGTGTCTGAACGGTGCTTGCCACAGAGAAAGTGCTCAAGGCGTGAACATCAGCTCTCTTCTTGTATGCCAGTGATCCCCTTGGCATCGGGTACTTTCCTGGGGTCTTTGCTGCTTCCTGCGTTGCTTGCTGTCATCATGTCCCTGACCCCAGCGTAGTCCTTCCAAGGCCATGACCTGTACACAGTAGGAGCTAAGGGTGTGTTTGCGGTAAGTGACTGTTCGTTTGACACGGCCTTGGCAGATGCCTGCTTTGGGCCAGGGAGGGACTGCTTTATGCCCCAGGGACACAGCTGTGACCCAAACTGAGATGTCTGCCCCTTCGGTTCGCTCCCCTAAGGGGTGGACGTGCACCAGCAGGGCTTCTGTTGGTGTGTGGCCTCAGCAGACGCTGCTCGAGTACAGCTAGAACCTCTGATTTGTCACCAAGTCTGGTTGCAAAAAGCTACATTTTGATATATATCCACTGGCTAAAGAGTTAAGATACAATTAATCTGCCAGCTCTGAGACTGAATGACTGGCAGGGTTTAAATAATGCCACTTAATAAGCAGTGGCAAGTGGAGGCCACTGCATTTGCCAGCAGTGGGCTGGCTCCCCTGAAAGCCCAACCTCGGGGTCACCTGATGCCCCCCCAGGCCACCCAGGGGCCCAGCTCTGTCCCCTGTGTCTCCAGGAAACCCACTTGCCTTAGTCCATCCATCCTTACCTCCGCCTGCACAGAACCGGCTGTTGCAGTGCCCACAGAGCCCTGCAATTGTCCTCAGTCTCCTTCCGTCCACTTCTCTCCTCTGAATATTTCTTTCCAGCTTGAACATTAGTACAGTTTTGAATTTGAATCTGAGATGCCGCCAAGGCACGGACACAGCAGGCAAATGTCAGCATGCGTTTTCTACAGTTTTTCAAAATCAAACCCTTAAACTGACTTATAGTCAACCTTACGAAGCACCATGTGCTGGGTGGTGATGCCCAAATTTTGGATTACATGAAGAAGATGAGGCTTGGGGATGGGCTTTTGGGAGAAGCAGTGGGATCCTCTCTCCTGAACGGAGTGATGCTCTTCAGGCCTTTCTAACTGTGGCTACCATGGAAGGAGTGGTTTGGACAAAACTGAGTTCTAAGTGGGGACTCGGGAATGACTGGGAATGATCTTGCCCCCTGAGTGAGCAGGGGACCGCTGGTTGGGCTGGGGGAAGCAGGCTTTCTTGCTGACCTGAGCTCCGGCCCGGTGCAGTACCAGGGGGTCAGCCTTAGGGCCCAGGAGATCTTGAGTCACCTGAGTGGTGAACTTGCTCTTTTTCGAGATCTGCCTGTAGCTCTAGTCTTTCAAGGTTGGAAAGATTTTCGAGCTCACTGGGGTCAGCTGCTCCCCAGGCCTTGAGACCCCTCTGTGATAGCCATCAGTGACCTTCACCTTCGGTCTGCCTTGGTTTTTACCCCCATGTAAACACTTACTATGAGGATTATTCTCCCGTGCCCACGTGGTCTTGGGCCTCAGGCCTAGGCATCTGTGGTCCAGCCCCTTTAGCCCTCCTGGCCGCAGAATTCCTCCCTGTGGGACCCCAGCTCTCAGTCCTTGTGGTTCTGCTAGGCTGACCCATGTCCACCTCCTGTATCAGGATGCACAAGACACGCAGGGCTGACCAGTCAGAGCCACTGGTAACCGGCTCAGTGAAGGGCACAGGACTCCGGGCAGGCCAGTCAGAGTCTGGCTCGGGACCCTTTCTCCAGAAACATTCGTAAAAGGGCTCTTGGAAAAAATTTAGTGTTAGCGGTCATTTGTTGAGCATCTGCTGTGTGCCAGGCATTGGACTAGGGGCTTGCCTACGTTGCTCGTCATCCTTGTAAGCACAGTACCTGTCGTTGTCACAGTTCTTTCTTTGTCACAGGCGAGTAAATCAAGGCGTGTGCAGATGGTGACTGTCCTGAGGTCGTCTGACAGTGTTTGCAGGGCCAGGATGGACCCTTGGCTGATCTGCCTCTGTGGCTTTTAGACTCCCTTAGTAACTGACTTCACCCTCCAGGCTGCCAGGACGCCCATGCCCAAGTGAGAAAGGTCAGTGCAAGGTGAAATAAATGTCCAGGACTTAAAATATCTCTTGAGACCATTTCTAGGTACTGATCCTAAGAAAAGAATCTGAAGTCCACACAAAGACTTCGGAAGAGTGCTGTTTATTCATCACGGGGTAATCTGTGAGTGGGAAATTAGAACCTGCCTAAATGCACTGTAATGAGGGAATGATTAAGTAAATTATGCAGCCAAAGATGCTTACAATGAGTTTGTAATAACAGGAGGAAATGTCTAGCATATTAAGTGAGAAAAACAACCAGATAGAAAATGTTATTTGGAGGCTGATCTCATCCATACAAAATTACAGATTGATTGAAAGATAGATCTTTGTTTTGTTTTTTTTTTTAAGATTGAAAAAGGCCAATGTTTCCATGGGGTTTTCTCTGGGTGGTATGACATATGCTTCTTTTTTCTTCGTAGTTTCCAAAATTTCCAAGACGGGTGAGTATTGTGTTTAGAGTCCGTGCAGAAGAAAACATGATATTAAAAATTCTGGTAAGGAAAACGTCAACAGGATTCTCATTCTCGACTGAGTTAGTGATATCCAACCCCCCAGGTCAGAGGCAGGTAGACAACGAGGGCGGCTTGCACTGGAGCAAGGTTTGGGGTTTACACTGTGCTTTGCTGTATGTGAGTATCGAGTGAGCAGACAGCCTCTGTGTGGTAGACAGGGCGGGCTCTTTTTCTCAGCCTTATTTTATGTGTTACTGTCATATATATCATACATTCAAAAGAATGCATAACATATAAATACAGTTTACAGAAAAGTAACAAGACAAACACCCACACATGTGCCAGCTAGGATGGGAAATAGAATATTGTGGTGCCTTAGAGCCTCTCCAAACCCCTTCCTAATCCTGTCTGCCTCCTTCACTAACATTTTCAGGGCAAGAGTGCATACACAGCCCCACATACCACATGTCGAAATTATAAATCAAGTTAACGAACTGTTAAAAATAAAAAATGTTCTAGCTTTTGCTTTGACAAATATATCTTCATAACAGCAAAATTGAAAAGATGTATAAAACTACAAGTTATGTTTTGATAACTGAAAGCTGGCAAAGTATCAAAGAGAACTGCATTTAATTATTATTGGGGATGCCTGGGTGTTCTGTTGACAGGCCAATAATGCTTCGAAGAGTAATAAAACAAAAGCATGCATAATTTATAAATTATTGTATGTTTATTCTATAAAATTTATTTTCTTGCCTTCATTTCAACAATATCACTAATTATGTTACTATAATTAAGATTTTCACACAATTTGCATTTTATTGACAGTACTGACAAATTAGACACCCTTTCTTGAGTCACTGTAGTTCTTAGATAAGCTTTTGAAAATTAATTTCAGTTTGGAGAAACTTTTTGATCTGCCGAGGCAGTCGTAGCTGCGACGGTCTATAAAACTCTTGAAAAAAGATATTGATTTAGAAATTAACCAAATTTCTTTGAAATTTTACTTACAAGTTTTAATTATTGTAATGAGGTTGCATATTACCCATAATCATTAACATGGGAAACATCTTATTTTAATTTCATCATGGAAACTCACAATCACTTCTCTCATGGTTTTCATCATGTTTCATTGTCAATGTCAAGATTCCTGAGACAATGCAAAGAATAGATGCCAAGCCTCATTCATGCTCTATTTAATTCTACATAGATGTAAATGGAGAAGAGTTACTTAAGTTTGCAAAATGGTCCCCAGCTTCTGTGTGTGACACTTTCCAGTCCCTCCCGACTGGTGGGGGCCTTCAGAATCCAGAGATGCTGTCCAAAGAGAGATAAGAAAGTGGTCCCTCAGGATGATGGGGCAGAAACCAAACTGAAAAGATGGATAAAACGATGGGTCTGCAGAGTGGACCACATCCTCACTCTCCGAGGGAAGAATCTGATGGTTTGCTTTTTCTCCTGCTCCTGTGCTTCTTCCTCCCAAAGCCTGAAATCTCCCTGAAATAAGCATCTGCCTTTGACGAGAGGGCATCAGAGCCCCTCTCCCTGGCCTCCGAAGCAGGGAGGTGGGAAGCTCTTCTCTGGGAGTTTGGGGCTAGGGTCTCACTGGATAGGAGTGAGGGGTGAGCCCAGGGGCTCTTCAGTAGTTGACTCTTGTTACAGGGAAGAGCTGACCCCACGCTGGATCTGTTTATTTCACTTTAACCTTTAGTTCCCACGCTTCTGTTCACGGAAAGGATGCTTTTCCTGCATAATGGCCTGCCTTGGGGAACCCTGCCCCTCTGCCTGAATGCTAAACCACAGTGCCTTTGTCCAGGACCCTGTCCACCCGAGGATGGCTATAGGAAGGAAGGAATTCGCGCATCCCCTCCCCGAGCCTAGCCATTCCAGGAGATTATTTGTAAGATTAATGGCCTTTTAATTTTACCTCCTCACCTCCCCCATCTCTGTTCTATACAAGAACCTGGCATCCAGCCCTGAAAAGATGGTTTTGAGACACTAGTCTGCCATCTTTTTGGTCAGCAGACTCTCCAAATAAAGTCATATTCCTTGTCTCAACAACACTGAATACGCATTGGAAGGACTGATGCTGAAGTTGAATTTCCAATACTTTGGCCACCCGCAAAGAACTGACTCATTGGAAAAGACCCTGATGCTGGGAAAGATTGAGGGCAGGAGGAGAAGGGGACAACAGAGGATGAGATGGCTCAGTGGCATCACCGACTCAATGGACATGAGTTTGAGCAAACTCCGGGAGATGGTGAAGGACAGGGAAGCCTGGTGTGCTGCAGTCCATGGGATCGCAAAGAGTCGGACTGAATAAGCTTGCCTCCACACCTCATCTCTCGGATTTGTTGGCCTGTGTGTGGCAAGCAGACTGAGCTTGGACTCGGTTATGTTCTGGGGGATGTTTCTAATATCTGAAGCCCCCAAAGCGGCGAGCCCAGAGGAGGGACCCCTCTTTGGGGATCCTTTGTGAGAGGAGACTGACTTGTCCCTTCTTGTCTTTCTGGATCATCCAGGACAATCTGTTGTGAAGTACTGAAGACGCTCCAGGCAGCGCACAGGTGAAGGGCGCTTCATCCATCAGATGAAGAGACGCTAACAGCCTTGGAGCCACCCTGAGGGTTTCCAAGTCCCTCTTGGGGAAATCCATGGGCAAGACCTGAGTGGGGGGACCCAGGGCTCCCCACGTTGACAGCATCCAGACGTGCTTACCCGTGTTTCTGTCTGTTGGTCTCTGGACCAGGTGCCTGCAGAGCGCGGCCATGGACTGCCCTGAGGGCTCTGCCGTCCTGCAAGCAGGATGCAGGGGAGCTGGGGCTCCTTCTGTAGGTGGCCAAGTCCAGCTCAGGTCATGACATGGGCCAGTGTCTGCCATTAGGCTGACAGGCCAGTGTGACTGCAGTGAGCATCTTGGTCTGTGCGTCTGAGCGTGTCTGTCTCCCGGGTCGGGCCATCTCAGCCTGGCCTCTCACCCCGTATGCGGGGCCCATCTCCCTCTGCCCCCTCCTGGGGGTTCTCTGCGCACCCCCACCTCTTGAGTCAGCTGTCTCTTTTCTTCTTCTACGCGTCGGTTTTGGCGGAGTCACCCACCGGGAGCTGCTTGGGGACCGAAGTGAGGAAGTTAGATTTTGAGTCTCTGTGCGTCTGAAATGTCACCACACTCCTGCATGCTTGTCTGAGTGTTTTCTTGGGTAAAGGGCTCTGGCTGGGAACTAGCTCCCCTGAGAACTCGGGAGGCTTCGCTTCGCTGTGCTCTGGATATCAGGCTTGTCGCCGAAATGTCCGAATCCATTTTGCTTTCTGAGTCTTTGCGTGTGACCTGTTTTCTTGTCCCTTCTGGGCCCCCTCTGGAAGGCTGAAGAATCTTCCCCCCGTGTCCTGGGTGCTGCACTTTCCCCGTGGCGTGCCCCGTGCAGCCCTTCTCATCTGTCTGTCCTGGGCACTTGGCGGCCTCTTAAATTTGCCAACTAATGATCTTCCTTTCTGGGAAATTCTCATGACTGTTATTTTTGGAGTTTGCAAACTGGTGCTTTACTGTACTGTTCATTGCATTCAATGGATGGGGAGAAAATGGAAGGCTGCCTTGTTTCCATTCTGAAAAGAAGTCAGAAGCCTAAGCCCAGCCTCTTCCTGTACACAGTGTGTGCTCCCGGGGGCCACGGCAGACCTGACTTTGCACTTGGGCCTCTTCTGCCCTGGTGGTCATCAGCAAGACCCTGTGTTTCCAAAGGCTCCTTTCCCAAGGTGCTTTTCCTCTGCCAGGCTGAACTCCGGCTAAGAAGACCAGGAGATGGTCAGCTCCCTGAGGGCACCGAGGGTCTACTTTGTTCATCCCTGGATTCTCAGGGCTTGTGTGCTGAGCTCAGTCACTCAGTCGTGTCTGACTCTTTGTGACCCGATGGACTGTAGCCTGCCAGGCTCTGCTGTCCATGAGATTTCCCAGGTGACAATACTGGATTGGGTTACCATTTCCTTCACCAAGGGACCTTCCTCACTCAGGGACTGAACCCTAATCCCCTGTGTCTCCTGCATTGGCAGGCGGATTCTTTACACTGAGCCATGTGGGAAACCCCCACACTACATGTGATCTTAGCCACAAGGCCGAGAAGCGAGGCCGCCGGAAAATAGTGGACATTAAAGATGAACGCTCTGCCCCTGACCTGCTGGTTTTGGAGAGTCTCCTGCAGATAGAGGAGGTAACAACAGCTCACCCTGGGGACGCACACGCTGGCAGCAGCTGCCCCTGGGAACTCACGCTCCCAAGGGGACCCAGGTGCTGGCAGTTCCATGGAGGACTGCTCCTTCCAGCCCAGCAGTGCCAAGACCCAGGCTCAGGGAGGCTCCAGGCCAGGCAAGCAGCTGGGCAGGGACACAGCCCCACCCGCCAGCAGGCAGGCTACCTAAGACACGCCACTCATCAGCCCAGGCAGCTTCCCGACGGAGCCCCGACCCCCTCTCGCCTTTTAAATGACATCCTCTCCTCCACTCATAGCTCAGGTGGGTAAGAATCTGCCTGCAATGCAGGAGACTCCAGTTCAATTCCTGGTTTGGGAAGATCCACTGGCGAAGGGATAGGCTACCCACTCCAGTATTCTTGGGCTTCCCTTGTGGCTCAGCTGGTAAAGAATCTGCCTGCAATGTGAGAGACCAGGGTTCAGTCCCTGGGTTGGGAAGATCCCCTGGAGAAGGGAAAGGCTACCCACTGCAGTATTCTGGCATGGATAATTCGTATAGTCCATGGGGTCGCACAGTCAGGCACGACTGAGCGACTTCCACTTATGCCTCCACTTGCATAGGCCCTCCTGGTTTTGTTTCCTGGACGCCATAGCTCTTCCTCTGAGGGTAGAAAGGGAACCCTCTTCTCCCTCAAGCCTGGCTTGCTCCCTGGGGACCTTTCCCACGTTTGGTTTTGATGCCGAAAACTTGGCCTCTGTGCCTCAGTGCTGAGTCGAATCTTGGAGACAGAATTTTGGGGGAAGTAGGAAAAAAAAATCCCTGGATGGGGAAGATCCCCTGGAGGAGGAAATGGCAACCCACTCCAGGATTCTTGCCTGAAAAATTCCATGGACAGAGAAGCCTGGTGGGCTGCAGTCCACGGGGCCTTGAAGAATTGGACACGAGTGAGCAGCACAGCACACACAGAAAAGAAGAGGTCCAATGCTGCGCGAGGCAGAGGCACACGGTGGGCTCCGGCCCTGAGACCCGCGTCCTGGTCTGGGAGAGCTGGTGAGGAGCTTTGTAGCACGGGTTCAGGGCAGGGTCGCTGAGGAGCGTCTGGGTGCGGGCAGGGCCTGCCCTCCTTTCAGCTAGACTCACTTGCTCTCCTGCTGAGCTGCTCCAGGTCACCAAACTGTGATCTCTGGCAAAGTAACCTCTCTGCTTTTTAATATGCTGGCTAGGTTGGTCATAACTTTTCTTCCTAGGAGCAAGCGTCTTTTAATTTCGTGGCTGCAGTCACCATCTGCAGTGATTTTGGAGCCCAGAAAAATAAAGTCTGACACTGTTTCCACCGTTTCCCCATCTATTTGCCATGAAGTGACGGGACCGGATGCCATGATCTTAGCACATTAAAAAGCAGAGACATTACTTTGCCAACAAAGGTCTGTCTAGTCAAGGCTATGGTTTTTCCAGTGGTCATATATGGATGTGAGAGTTGGACTATAAAGAAAGCTGAGTGCTGAAGAATTGATGCTTTTGAACTGTGGTGTTGGAGAAGACTCTTGAGAGTCCCTTGGACTGCAAGGAGGTCCAACTAACCCATCCTAAAGGAAATCAGTCCTGGGTGTTCATTGGAAGGACTGATTTTGAAGCTGAAACTCCAATACTTTGGCCACCTGATGTAAAGAACTGACTCATTTGAAAGATCATGATGCTGGGAAGAATTGAAGGCAGGAGGAGAAGGGGATGACAGAGGATGAGATGGTTGCATGGCATCACTGATACAATGGACATGGGTTTGGGTAGACTCTGGGAGTTGGTGATGGACAGGGAGGCCTGGCGTGCTGCAGTCCACAGAGTCACAAAGAGTCGGACACGACTGAGCGACTGAACTGAACTGACTGAACTGATCTTCTCTGGAATGAAGGATGCTAACATCTTCTGTTTGCTGGGGGTTCCTTGGTGGCTCTTCTCTCAGGCATACGTTAAAGAGTCTGCCTGCAATGCAGGAGACCCGAGTGCAATCCCTGGGTTGGGAAGATCCCCTGGAGAAGGGAATGGCAACCCGCTCCAGTTTTCTTGCCTGTAGAATTCCAGGGACAGAAGAGCCTGGCAGGCTCCAGTCCACAGGGTGGCAAAGAGTCAGATACGACTGAGCAACTAACACACTTTAGTTCTGCAGAAGAGCCAAGGACACTGTTCTGTGTGTCCCTTGATGGGGAGCTGGGACCTGCCCCAAGGCTGCACTCTGGTTTCTCCACTGTTACTCCCTTGTCTCTGCATCCCCTCCTCTCCCTGATTAGCAACTGTTTGAAAGGCCCCTGTGCCCGGGAGCCCCACAGTAACCTGCAGTGCTTCAGCTTTGGCGTGCGTATGCTATGCAGCAGGCAGATGTCTGCTCTTCCCTGGCACCCAGCTCAGAGTCAGGAGTGGAGGTCCGAGAAGCTTTTGGAAACTGTGTGTCAGTGGGGCTGGCCAGTGTTGAGCCTCAGGGCAGGGCTGTCTGGGTAGACCGTGTCTGGGAGTACCCCCGAGGTCAGCAGTTGGACTTCCCTCTGGGGTTGATGGATCTTCCAGGCTCCTTCCTGGAGGGAACAGGGCTGGCTGCCAGTCTTCGTGTGCTGGGGAGGTTCCTGCATTCAGAACCCCATGTTCGTGCCCTCCTGGGGCCTGTGCCCTCAACGCAGCAGGAGTGCCCAGTCCAGAGTCTGTTTACCTTGTCCAGGGAGTGATCCTCCAACCTTCCACGGGGTGGGGGGTAGCGGGGGCACATGGGGCATCACCAGCACCAAGCGGATGTGACCACTTCTCACGCAGCTTTCCTCCACCCGCTTCATGTCTGCCAGTCTCCCTTCATCCCCACCTCCAGAAGGGCCTGGCGTCTCAGTTTCTAGCCCTGTTGGTCTGACTAGTTCTCAAACTTTCAGGCTGCAGATTTGGGATCTGACTTTCTCAGGCTAGATGACCCACTTGCCAGCCATAGGCTGCTCTGCAGCTTCTGTCATCTTGCTTTGGAGTCTCTTTTCTTGTTCTCCTATTCTCCTTAAAACTCCTCCTTATTGATGTTTGTGTGGAGGGTTGGGAGGGAGTGAAATGCTTTCTTGCATTCTAAAGTTCAGCTGCCAAAAGCCCACCTGCTCTCATGGAGAATACCAGCGAGGATTAGGCAGGTCGAGAGCTTCTGGTGGTGACGACACTGTGACACAAAGAGAACCTGTTGGGTAAAGAAAAGCGGAGCTTTGATGAGAAAACTCCAGGAGACGAGAAAGGTGCTGGATCCAGCCACTCCTGAAGCCGCTCCACAGACGTGAGCCAAGGGATCCTGTGCTTGTGATTCTGTCTGGTCTGGTTTGGCTTGAAATTCTGCCAAGTACGACTGAAAGATCCCTGACCAGTTCTTTGTCTTCTCTACATTCTACCTGCTGGCCATGCCATCTGCTTCCTTTTCTCAGCAGGGAACCGCGCTTCCTCAGAGAGGCCCACCCGCTGGAGCACTGCCTTGGTTCCCTTCTGTCTCCTGACCCTATTTTGTTTTCTGCTCCACATACTCCCCTAACCGAGCCAGGACCTCTTCAAAGATGCCACACACTCAGGGAGCTGCAAGTGATCTGGTAAGATGGCAGGGCAGGGGCTGGCCAGCTGTGGCCCACGGGCTGAATCCCATGCATAATCTGTTTTTGTCCATAAGGGTTTATTAGAGCGCAACAGCGTTCATTCCCTTGTACATTACACTGCTCTCACCCTACAACAGCAGAGCTGAGCAGTGGTCTGCAGCGTGTGAAGTGTTTTCTGCCTGGGACTTTGTGGGACTTGTTTGCTGAGGTCTTGTGGCTAAGAGGACAGCAGTCAGACAGGCTTGGTTCCTGTCTCGACAAGGTCACCTATGCGCTGTGTCAACTCGGGCAGGCCGTCTAGCCTCTCTGAGCCAAAGTCTTGCCTCCAATTTCCAGCTCTGAGCATCTCCTTGCTTGTCTGCTGGGAGCGCACGCCCTGGCAGGCTGTGCCTCCATAGAACGGCCCTTCCAGGAGAGCAGCCTGAGGGCCCCTGCCGGTGGCCATTGAGGACTTATGATCCCCATGGCCATCCCAGCCGTGGAAGATTCTAGGTGTCTGATGCTGCTGTGGCTCAGTGGCTTGGCCCCCAGGTGTCCTGGCCACTCCGGGCCCTTGGTGGCATTGGCGCCCAGTCCCCAGGCTCTCCAGCGCCAGCCTCCTGGACCTACAGCACGTGCTCCCGTGTCATTTTCCCGGCGGGGATTGTTCTGTCTCTGCTTGCAGCTCTCTCCCCAGCCTTTTCCCAGGACAGAGGGGATGGTGATTGTACACGTAAATATGCTTCTTTGCTGTGCTATCTTCCCGTGGCTTTAATTTTCTTATTCTTTTCTTCCAAATAAGACCGAAATCAGTTTAAGCAAAGAAATTATTCATTAAGGGAATGGTGTCAGTGTTTGGTATTGGAACCACCTGAAGTCAATTAGGGATCCACAGAATCAATTATTCTCTCTGGGCTGAAATCAGGAAGTGGGAACCGAGAGGAATGGATCTCCTTAACTCACAGCAGGAAAGAGACAGGATTTTAATAGACCTGGGTGGCCGCGAGCTATCAGCTCCCTGCTAAATGTTCAAGGCCAATTTTAAACCAATATGTTGGCTGGTGGGGGCTGGTTGTCCACACTGCCCTGCAGAGAATCAAATCTCTGCTGAAAATGGGCTCCAAAAGGGAAACCCGTAAACGGACCAAAGGGACAGGCAGGCATGCACTCCAGGCACGAAATTGAAGAGGTTTTAGGACTCAGTCATCAAGATAAAGACTTTTCAGTGCAATGACTTAACAATTGCTGGTGAGAGTGTGACGAGACTGGAACCCTTTGCAGGGTTGATGGGTGTCTTCACTGGTGCAGCCACCTTGGAAAACAGTATGGAGAATTCTCAAAAATTAAAAATAGAGTCTCTTTATGACCCAGCAAGTCCTTCTGGATATGTGTGCATGCTAAGTGGCTTCAGTCGTGTCCGAATCTTTGCAACCCCATGGACTGTAGCCCGCCAGGCTCCTCTGTCCATGGGATTCTCCAGGCAAGAATACTGGAGTGGGTTGCCATTTGCTTCTCCAGGGGAGCTTCCCAACCCAGGGACTGAACCCTGCGTCTCTTGCATCTCCTGCATTGGCAGGTGGGTTCTTTACCAGTAGCGCCACCTGGGAAGCTGGGTATAATAAACCCCAAAGAATCGAAAGCAGGGTCTCAAAGAGACATCGGCATGGTCATGTTCACTGCAGGGTTATTCACAAGAGTGGAGACGTGGAGACAACCCAGGGGTCCGTCAGCAGATGAATGGATAAACAAAGTCGTCTTTACATCCAAGGGAGTATCGCTCAGCCGTCAGAAAGGAGGAGCCTCTCCCATTTGTGACAACACGGATGGGCCTGGAGGGCGGCGTGCTCAGCGAGACGAGTCGGACGCAGAAGGACAAATTCTGCGGTTCCACTCACCTGGGAAATCTCAAGCAGCCAGACTCACAGAGCAGGAAGTAGAATGGGGGTTGCTGGGGCTGGAGGCGGGGAGGGGGCTTCTGGTCGGTGGGGACCAGGTGATGGCTACACAGCGGAGCTCTGCTGTGCACGTCGGGCCTGCTGTTAACAAAACCTATATTGTGCGCTGAACATCATGTTCAGCAGGAGACAGGACATTTCCTTCCTGTGCTGAGAGTTTTTACCCCCAAATGCACAAGAGACAAAAACCAGAAAGCAAAGGACACAAGGAAACTTTGCCTTTTGCTATTACCGTGGATGTGGGATGGTTTTGCGGGTGTTGGCCTATGCCCAAACTCATCAAATTGTATTCACTGGATATATTGATCATACTGAAAGCAAAATTAAAAAAAAATCAAAATTAATGCAAAACAATCTGTGATTGACAAAATATCAAGATTTTAAGTAAAGACAGCCTGTGGTTGGTTTGTTTACGACCCCCGCCACAGGGTCACATGTTTCCAACCGCGTGCAGCGCTGGGCTTGGTGGCTGTGACCTCATGGGGGTCATGAGGGTTGTGAGCAATGCGCCTGCAGACCAAGCAATGTGGGGCTTTAATAGAGGCATGTCCTTTGATTTAGGGTGTCTATTCACCTTTCACACTTGGCTCTAGATAGGAGAAGCTGCTTTGGAAAGTGTCTATACTGACCAACACCCATCGGCTCGGCTGGCCTGGGCCCCGGCTGGCCTTGCGTCTCGCTGGCTGAGCACCCTTGTGTCTGCTGCTGCCCCTCTCTGATCCTCAGGGCCCCTCATTAGGAAACTGGAATGGCCCGTCCCTGATGGAGCTGCCGTGGATCGGATGACATGACAGGTGGGATGCACCGTGGTGGCAGAGGGGCCTCAGTGCTGGACGGGGGCCCTCTGACCCCCTCGCTCACCCACCCAGGACGGGTGAGGGTGGTCATGCTGCTCGGCCCTTACAGTGCAGGCCTGCCTTCGGGCTGGAGCGAGTTTGCAGACCAGAGCAGTCACGGGAGCTCATGGTTTGCGTGTCTGCACTTGATCACACGTGTGTGCTCATGCTCGTACATGTCCGTGTGTATCGGCACACACATGTGCACGTGCCCACACGTGTCTGCAGGCTCGCATGGACGTGAACACTCAGGTGCCCACATGCATCTTTGTGTGTCCACCTGTGTGCCCGCGTGTACCTGCGTTTATAGGCACATGTGCAGATGTATGTGCTCATGTGTGTGCACATGGGCCCTCACACATGCACACACGTGCTCACCTGCATGTGTGCATATGCCCCATGTGAACTGCACACATGCATGCACGTGTGTGTGTGTGTGTGTGTGTGGTATCAGCGCATCCTCTCCTCCTTCACTCAGGGAACCTGCTGGGCTGACAGTGAGACCCCCGTCAGTCCCGCCTGCTGGACTCGTGCAGTTTCCAACAAGAAGCGCATCTGCTTTGGGCACCTGCTGCGGAGAGAGACGTGGATCCGGGAGGCCATGGGCTCCTGGGGTGGGGAGGCGTTGCCAAGGGAGACAGAGGCTGCGAGGCAGGCATGGGGGTGGAGAAGTCCCTGCCTTCCCACTCCCCGTCTTCCCTCCATCCTCCCCGCGGGCGGACGAGAGCCGGGTATGGATGAACCACTATAACTTCTCATCTGTCCGTGGTATGCCTTCCAGAAGGACTTGCCTGACGCTTTCCTCTTATAATTCAGAACCACACAAAAGCTCACTGATCCTGCACAAACAGCCATCTTACATTTTATTCCAAATACAAATTAAATCCCAAAAGTATTTCTCTGGGAATGTAAATTGGTACAGCGGCTATGGGACACAGCATGGAGGTTCCTTAAAAAACTAAAACCAGACCTATCACATGAGGCAGCAGCCCTACTCCTGGGGATGCACCTGAAAGAAAGTGAAGTCGCTCAGTCGTGTCCGACTCTTTGCAACCCCATGGATTGTAGCCCACCAGGCTCCTCCATCCATGGGATTTTCCCAAGAGTACTGGAGTGGGGTGCCATCGCCTTCTCCTGAAGAAAACTCTAATTCCAAAGGATACATGCCTCCCAGTGTTCACTGCACCACTTTTCACAGCAGCCGAGACATGGGAGCAACCTAAATGTCCATCAACGGAAGCATGGATGAAGACGCGGTCCACATCCCCAACAGAATGCTCCTCAGTCATAAAAAGAACGGAATAATGCCATTTACAGTAACATGGGTGGGCCTGGAGATTATCATCCTGGGTGAGGTAAGCCAGAGAAAGACAAAACTCACATATCACTTACATGTGGAAGCTAAAAAATGATACAAATGAACTTACTTACAAAACAGAAACAGACTCATGGGCATAGAGAACAAATTTATGGTGACCAAAGGGCAATATGTGTTCAGGGGAGCGGTAACTTAGGAGTTTGGGATTAGCAGTTACGCTGTATTATGCATAAAATCATAAACAGCCAAGTCCTGCCGTATAGCACAGGGAGCAGCGTTCAGCACCTTGCAGCTATCTACAATGGGAGAGAACATGGGAAGGGATACGTGTGTGTATAACTGCATCACTGTGCTGTACGCCTGAAACGAAGACATTGTGAATCAACTGTACTTCCATTAAAAAAATGAAAAGGTATTATTTCTCTTCTTGCTGTGGCCTCTGGTAAGCTCAGAGCCAGGTTTTGGCATCCTCTAAGTTTGCTGAAGCTTTCGCCGTTTTCATCACTTTGCTCATCTATTGGTTTTGATATTTTAAAATGGCCTAAATGAAGATTGTTCTTTGCAGTTCTCAGAAGTCCTTGATTATACACATCCCCAGGTCCTTCTCACAGAGAAACAAGTAAATAACATGCAGTTATTCAAATTCTGGTTGTTTATGGGCGTGGAGGGAAGAGCGAGTGGCTGTTGTCGGGTGAAATGGGGCCCTGGCGGGTGATGAGGATTACGGCCCAGCGCACAGCCCCGGCCCTGCCTTCATTTTTATTCACCTCTAAATCAACATTAGAAAGTCTCTGAACTACCAGGAGGAAAGAAAGGACTTAAAAAGACAAAGTATATTCCAGGAAAGCAATGATTTCTCGGGCTATTTGTCACTTCAAGTGCAATACATTAACAAAGTGGTGTAATAAGAAGAGCTACTAAAAAATGATTTATTGGTACTTTAGACCTGTTAAAACAGGTTAATGTCAATACAATTAGCTCCCGGATCAAGGCAGTCCCCCCGCAGAGGGGAAGTTGATAAAACGGCCTTAAACACCACTCCATCAAAGGTCGGGAGTCAGGCCAGGGGAGAGAGGAAGGCCCCCCTGCGGTGTCCCTGCGCCCCCTCTGTGGGCCCCCAGGGCCGCCCCCAGGACTGCACAGCTGAGCCTGCGGCCCTGAGGAGCGGCCAGTTCATCTGGAAGGCATGAGGCTCGGCTGTCTCATGGACGGATGACCCTGAGCTTCTAAGGAGACTGAGAGGCGATGGTCACACTGGGCATGTGAGCTGAGGGGTGGGCCACCAGCCCCCACGATGAGCAGCCTCAGGCTGTGGAGCTGGACGGAGCCTGGTTTTCCGGGGCACAGCTGGGAGCTCAGGGCAGGTTCTGTACTCGGCCTGGCATCACTGGGTGGGGGGACTTCTGTACTTGCTGAGCCCCGTGCACCCACTGCTGCCTCCAGGGGCCACTCCTCCAGGGAGCCAGACCGAGGCTGTGTGAGCCTCAGGGTCCCCTGGCTGTCCATCCGAGTGAGCTGGGATGGCTGCAGCGCCACCGTCCCCATTCTCAAAGCGGTGTTGACTGGGTGGCTGCTCTCTGAGGGTGGGAACTCAGGTGGCATCTTGGCCAGTGTGGGCACCCAGCCCCCTCCCTGCCCGTCCTCCTCCCCTCCCCACTCCCTGCACCGTCCCCCCTCCCCCCTCCTCCCTGCCCCTTCCTCCCCCTTCCCCCTCCCTGCCCTGTCCTCAGCCCCACAGCCCCTCATCAGGACCTTCTTACAGACTCAGGTTCTGCTGCTCGATGCCTGGGGCTCAGGAGAGAAGGTCCATGTGGGCCTGCATGGACCCCCGCCCACTCCTCGCCCCATCAGCCTCACCCTGCTGGAGTCGGGTCCTGTAAAGGGGGTGGTCGTGGCGGGGGTCTGGCCCAGCGGCTCCTTTCCTGTGAGAGAGGGAGGGACGGTTTAGGGCAACGATAGCGTCTGAGAGATCCTGTGTAGGCCGCCCAGGCCCCGAGCGCCTCCGCTGGGGGAAGGACGTTTGTCCCTTCCTGTATGCTGGCCCAGACTGTCCCTTCTCCTAGCACAGGAAAAGAGCCGCTGGACCAGGCCCCCGCCACGACCACCCCTTTCTAGACCCTGACTCCAGCCCATCTGACCACCGCGGCCCCGTGGCCAGGACACAGCCGACCTGGGGGAGAAGGTCCTCCAGCTCTTTAGTCTGCCGGGAGCCCAGGAGACTGAGGCCCTTCCTCTCGGTTGTCAGGCCAGATCGCTAGCTCTGAGCCTTCCGAAGGTGGGCTCTCCCTGAGAACCCCACGGCACAGGACTGGTGGTCCTTGCCCGCCTCGTCGGAGGCCCCTCAGCACTGGCCGGCCCTGGCGGCCTTGGCCTGGCCGTCCACAGCACTCCCTCCCGTCTCCCGGGGCTCTGCCGTCTTCCCAGCTTTGGAGGCCCCGCCAGCCCGGGCCGGCAGAGGCCCCCGGCAACCGTGAGCTGTAGCGCCCAGAATCACAGGTTAGCTCTGGGGCTCCAGCAGGTGGTATCGGCAAGGAGAGCGACTGCTGCACAGCGGGGGTGTGGGGGGTGGGAGACAGTCCCCTCCCTCATCCCTGCACTCAGAAAAGACCAAGAAGCTTGTTTCCTGGGAGGGAAGCCGAGACCTGCCCGCAGTGGACACGACACTGAGAGGCCGCCTGGCCCATGGGCAGAGAAGGAAGGGTGAGCCCCTTGGCAGGGCAGCCAGCTGGCAGGGGAGAGGGGTCAGACTGTGCCCCGGGGGCCTTGGCCGTGGGTGTCGAGGGTTTCAATGCTGTTGAGCGTGTGGTCCCTGAAGCCTGGGTGGGTGTTCAGGGGTCCCCGCGATGCCCAGCCTCTCAGTCCAGCAATGGCCTGGACTCCCCAGGGGGCAGAGTTGGGGCCCCTCTGCTTCCATGGGGGCCTTCCCCTAGGGAACGAAGGTCTCCTGCATGCAGAGGAGTGGCAGCTGGTTTTGAGTCCTCGGCCCCATTTCTGGAAGGCTCACCCACCCCGGGCCACCTGGCAGGTAGGAGAGAGTTTGTCCCCCCGGGACCAGCCTAGAGCTCTGACCGCTCTGGCCGTCGGCGTCCCGCAGGGGTTCACTCCCGGCCCTAAGCAGGGCACCCACGGGGGGAGGGACAGGCGGGTGTGTGCCCTCTTCCCAGCACAGGGACGGGGCACTGTGCGTCTTTGCACTCAGCCAACCAGACGACCGGGAAAGCTGCCTGAGGGTGGTGGCCTCTGTGGGGGTCTCAGGAACCTGGGCGGCTTCAGCTGGGGGGCGGCGGGTGAGGGAGAAGGGTCCAGTGTGGGTCTGTGTGTCCGAGGGGAGTGAGGGGGACTGGTGGCCATGATGGACAGCTGGCTTGCACCCTCACCTCGCAGAGCCTTGAACGCCCTGGGAGCATCACCTCAAATACCTTTGGACACTCACTGTCCTAGCTTCACATGGAGACCTGGAGAGGCCGACGGTCTCTACCAAGGATGGTCAGTTCTTTGGGATGAGTGGACTGGCCATGGGGTGAGGATGGATGGCAGGGAGAGTCTGAGGTTAGCAGATCCCGCCACGAGGACCGGGAAGAGGGATCAGCTGGAAGCAGAGAGAGCTGACTGCCTGGGGGCAGGCGTCTGGAAGAGGAGGGGTCAGTGCTCTTTCTGAGATTGTCGCCTGGGTGAAACCTGAGCTGCTCAAGGGAGCTGCCCCAGAGTGGGGACGCTGTGCGTGGTTGATCAACTGCCCAGCTACTGAACATTCATCAGACCCTTGCTCTGGGCAGGGTCACTGGGTAGTAGGAGGGGCCTTCTGGTCTACCCAGCTCGGGGGCATTACGCCAGGGTGCCTGGC
The DNA here is from genome assembly GCF_003369695.1 of Bos indicus x Bos taurus. NCBI lineage: Eukaryota > Metazoa > Chordata > Mammalia > Artiodactyla > Bovidae > Bos > Bos indicus x Bos taurus. Next base: position 2,746,897 of record NC_040080.1, on the reverse strand, counting down.
TTCCCCCGCAGGCCCTGGCATCCCTCTGGGTACCAGGATGCCGAGGTGGGGACACAGGATGCAGAGGGGCTCTGGCCTGCTGAGTGGAGTCAGTTCAGCCCATTCCCGTCCACCACCTGGAATGTGGATTTCGCTCCAGAAAAACTCATCTGAAAAAGGTATTTCTTTCCACTGCTGGAGGGATTTATTGGCAAAACTAGCCATCTATTAACATTATCTGGGGACTCGGCGCTGGTGAGAATAGATACTATAAATCTTCGTTGTATAAAAACCCAGGAGCTAGAAGGCTTTAGTGGACGGCAAATAGAAAAGTCCAGGGAGCTGAGGCCTGTTTATTTTACTTAGAGGGAAAGAACATTCGGTGCCCAGCCAGGCAGGAAATGGGTTTTGGGGACGGCCACTTAGCCCGGCTGTTGGCCCTGAAGCTGTGGGAGTAATCGCTGCCTGCAATTAAGGCAGGCAGCTCAGAGGGCCGCGTTCTGTCCCGACAGTGGGGCTTCTGGAAAAGGCAGGCTTGAAACTCCAGGCAGGCGGCCGAGGGGTCCCGTGGGGAGGAGCATCCCCTCGATCAGCTGTGAGGGCAGCTCCAGGCCCCGGTATGTCTGGATAGGGTCAGTCAGCGACTGGGAGGCCGGTCACCCTGGTGTGAGCGGTGGGTGGGTGGGAGGGGATAGGGGTGAGCAGGAGCCCAAAGCTCCATCATCTGATTCTCTCCCCCAGGACTTTGCGTTTGAGGGCAAGCCTGGGAGAACTGGGGTGTGTTAGCCGCTCAGTCCTGTCCGACTCTCTGCGACCCCATGGACTGTAGCCCGCCAGACTCCTCCGACCATGGGATTCTCCAGGCTAGAATACTGGAGTGGGTTGCCCTTTCCTTCTCCAGGGCATCTTCCTGACCCAGAGGTCGAACCTGGGTCTCCCGCATTGCGGGCAGATTCTTTACTGCTGAGCTACCCGGGGAGAACTGGAGGGCTTCATCCTTCCCTGCGTTTTTGGTCGGCCCCAGAGCTGGGGATGAGGCTGGTACAGGGAGCGCCCACCTCCCTTGGCCGACCCCAGACCCTCCTCTCCAGCTTCTCAGTCCTGAGACACCCCACATCCTCCCGGGGGTTTTCTCTGCACTTCGATCCGTCAGCACCGGTTTCTGCTGATGGTTGTCGGACCCTTGGCAGATCTGCAGCCGTGAGGACCCCACGTCCCCGTACCTGGACCCGGGGCAGCCTAGAAGCATGAGTCTAGGGGTGAAGGCCTGGAGGGGGAGCAGAGGGAGCCTGGACCCCCCTCCCTGAGAGGGGATGTGGCTGTTCCAGAGCCCCCGGCTGGCAGGGAGGGATGAGCGCGGGGCTCGCAGTCCTGCACAAGCTGCTCACCAGAGGGCGCTGGCCTCGCTTCCCCTGCAGATCGGGCAGACAGGGGTCGGCCCTGGGTGGGCCTCTGCTGAGGTCAGAAGAGATTTCACACCTGCGTTCTGGGACAGCAAGTGTGCGTCTCAGTCCTTGCTCCGAGCTGGACGTGTCCCCTCCAACTCTTGTGCTGAAACGTCCCCCTCCCCCAGGTGATGGGGCCTGTGGGAGATGAAGGGTCACGGGGCTGGGATTACTGTCCTCTAATGAGGGGACTTCATTAGGGCTTCCCTAGTGGCTCAGCAGAGAAGGCAATGGCACCCCACTCCAGTACTCTTGCCTGGAAAATCCCATGGACGGAGGGGCCTGGTGGGCTGCAGTCCATAGGGTCGCTAGAAGTCGGACAGGATTTAGCGACTTCACTTTCACTTTTCACTTTCATGCATTGGAGAAGGAAATGGCAACCCACTCCAGTGTTCTTGCCTGGAGAATCCCAGGGACGGGGGAGCCTGGTGGGCTGCCGTCTATGGGGTCGCACAGAGTCGGACACGACTGAAGCGACTTGGCAGCAGCAGCAGCAGCAGCAGCAGCAGCAGTGGCTCAGAGGGTAAAGCGCCTGTCTGCAATGCGGGAGACTTGGGTTCGATCCCTGGGTCGGGAAGATCCCCTGGAGGAGGGCATGGCAACCCACTCCAGTACTCTTGCCTGGAGAACCCCATGGATAGAGGAGCCTGGTGGGCTACAGTCCACAGGGTCGCAAAGTGTCAGACACAACTGAGCAACTTCACTTCACTTCTCTCCTCTTCTTCAATGAGGGGACAGGGCAAGAGCAGGTAGTCTGCAGACCCAGAGCGGTCATTGGCGCTCTCCCCAAGGCACCCAACCGGCCCCACCTTGAGCTCGGCCCCCCAACTCCCACAGCTGGGAGAAGGAAAGCCGTCTGGCCTGAGGCATCCTGCTGGGGCAGCGGGGTGGATGGAGACAGGTGAGGGCCTTTTCTGATCACATCTCTCGCTAATGTGTGCTGAGCGGCAGGGACCGCAGGGAGGCCATGCTGGGTGGTTGAGGGCACACGCTCAGCAGCCAGACACCTGTTGGCCCTGTTCAGACCTGGAGAGCCGGGTGGGGCGCCAGGCTCTTTCCGCTGTTGGGGATCAGGGCTCAGCTCCGAGATCGTCCGCCCAGGCCTGGCCTCAGGCCTTCACAGCCCTTTCAACATGCTCTAGGAAAAGCAGCCCAGCTGGCTGGCACTAAGTGAGGCAGACTGAGTTTGCGGTCCTTCAGAAACAGCCAGAGAGTGTCCTCCCAAATCTGAGGGGTGCTGGAGGGCCGGAGAGCCAAATGTTGTCCACTTGTCCTCCACTCTTGCTCCCGCTGTGACCCACAGAGGTCAGGCGCAGGCATAGGGCAGTGGAGGGTGTGCCCCAGAGTCAGGATGATGCCAGGCCTGGGGAGGTGTCATTTCTTCGGCCTGGGCTTCCCCATCTGCTGGGGCCCATGATGCAGAGTCTCCGAGGTTGCCCTCAGCCACAGAGGCTGCAGCTGCCTTCCTGCCTTTGAGAAATGGACCTGCCCTTTCCTGGGTGAGCGAAGCCTCAGAAAGAGGCGGCGGTAATTAATATTGATGCGGCTTCAAATGTTAAAAGTTAGAATTAAATCCAAAACAAAAGGAGAGGGTCGTAGGCAGCCAATTACACGGTGACTCCTCCAGGGCTGCTCGGCCGCTTTGGGGCGGACCAGACCTCCTCTGGCTCTGCCAATTAACTCACCCTCACCTCCCTCCGCCGGGGGCCTCGGGCTTCCTGCAAATCGCAGGGAAGGGCGAGATCGGCCCGGTGGCAGACGCGCGGACCGTCTCCCGGGGTGCAAATGCCAGGCAGGAGGAGGCGCCTGTCAATTTGCAGGGCTGAGGCCCCGGGGAGGAGAGGCGGCCGTGGTGCCCGAGCCAGGGTGTGAGGATTAATGAAGGCGGCTGGGAAGATGAAAGGGCGCCTGGCGTTTGAGATGAAACCCAGCAGGCTGCGCGAGCTCAGGATGAATTTCAAAAAGCAGAGGCTGCGGGTCGTGCACTAATTGCCTCGCACGGATGGGATCGCAGATCGTGTCTGAGTCTCCGTATATTCGGGTGGAAGGAGAGGTGGGCCACCCGCTGGGGCAGGTTGACCGGGCGAGGAGGTGAGGGCTGGACGCCCAAGTCTCCCCCAGCGCAGACCTGTGGCTCGAAGGCCAGATTCGAACCGCCTTCCTTAATATCCCCCACTTAGTCCTCCGTGGGTTTGTGAGGACCCCTAAGGCGACTAGGATTCAGGCCAGGAGGGGGCGCAGGGATGGGGGCTCAGTCTTGGTGTTCAGCCCCAGCCTCTCTGCTGGCACAGGCCTTCATGTGGACGGCCCCCTCCTCGTGATGACATGGTGGGGACTTTTCAAGAATCATGACCACATGAGTGGTGGGCAGCCGACACTCAGAGGGCACAGGGAGGGCCTTGAGGTCACCAGCTGGTCAGTGGCAGAGGTGGCGCCCACTCTTGACCGCTCTGCCCGCTGCTGCCCACTGGGGACTCTGCAGACGTTGGTGCTGGCGGTGGGCCATCAGGAAGGTGGGGTAGGGTGGAGCAGCTCTAGGGGGCAGTTAAGGGGGCAGGGTAGGGTGCTGTGGGTGGGGCTGGGTCAGGAAGGGCCCAGTGTCCTGCACAAGATTCAAGAACTTGTCTGGGGCCCAAGGTGCCCCTGGGGTAACCTGAGCTGGGGGGTCATCAGGGCCAGCTCTGTGCTTTGGAAGGCTTTTCCCAGGGTCCCTCACAGTACGGGTGTGTGTGTGTGTGTGTGTGTGTGTGTGTGTGTGTGAGGTGGACCTAGGCTGGGAACTCACAGCCCAGGAGGGATTTAAGTGACCAAATTAGAAGGATGCAGCGGCTGCCCTGGGCTGGGCTGGTATCGGCATCTCCATTTCACGGATGAGAAAGCTGAGGCTCAGAACTCTATCAGTTAGCTCTCAGTGTGTAACCAGCTATGCTCGCGTTCACTAACTCAAAGTAGCAATCGCTTCTTTCTCTGGGTCTGCAGGTCTGCGCGGCCGGCCCTGACCAGGCTGGGCTGGGCTCACTCCTGCGTTGGTGCTCAGAGGGCGGGCCAGCTCAGGTCCGGCTGGGCTGCCAGGGACAGCTTGCTTCTCTGTTTCGTCTCTGACCCTGCGGCAGGCCGGCCTGGCCGCTGGGAGGCGTGGAGGCCCCGAGGGCAGTCTCAGAGTGGGTGACGTCATTTTGTTGGCTGCTTTGTCCAAAGAGATCCATCCAGATTCAAGGGGAAGCTCAGACTCTGCCTCTCCTGGGAGGAGCTGCAAGGGGTGGGCATTTGGGGATGGGGTGGGGTGGGCCGGCAGATGTTCTGTAGAAGCCCCCAGGAGGAGTCGTCAGATGTGCTCGGCTGGTCAGGGAAGGTATCTTGCAGGGTTGGGACTCCCCAGTCTCTACCCACCAGTGTGTTTTACAAAGTTCGGTTTCTTTGCTATAAATTCAAGGCTCATTAAACTTTTCTTTAAAACTTAGAATGGCAGAAGGCAGGCTGCCTCCCATGTAAGATGAGTTTATGAGCAGGCCAATTGCAAATTCATAATTAAAGGAATTTGACAAGAATCAAAGAGGACTGGTTTCCACCGGAGGTTTGGTTGAGTTAATTACCGGTCCGTACCCTGCCATGACAGGCGAGCTTTCAATATTTGAAGTGGGGAGGGCTGGGAATTCGCTGGGAAGATGCAGTGAAATGTACTTGCCAATACTGATTTTGTCAGTCGAGGTCCCCCCACTTGACACCTTAAGGGTGTGCAAAGGTGTTCCGTGCCTGCCTTCTGCAGCATTCAGAAGACTTTCCATGAGGCTCAGAGACAGGTCCCCAGGCAGCCCATCCGGGGTGGGGCTGGGCGTTGAGGGTGTTCTAGGCGGACTGGAGGTGGCCACTGGGCTCTCTGCTCCCAGATCCTGCTCCAGGACTGCTGGCCCGCTATTGCGTGTGTGCTCGGTCGTGTCTGACTCTTTGAGACCCTTCGGGGTGTAGACCTTCAGGATCCTCTGTCCATGGGATTTCCCAGGCGAGAATAACTAGACAGGGTTGCCATTTCCTTCTCCAGGGGATCTTCCCAACCCAGGGATTGAACCCATGTCTCCAGCATTGCAGGCAGATTCTTCACCAGCTGAGCCACTGGAGAAGCCCCGTCCCACTCTTGGAAGAGAGTCAAGTGCAAGGATGAGGCACTCCGGGCTCTGGGTCCTTCTGACCTCTTCAGGCCACTTGTTCACATCGGGGCCTCACCCACTCCTGGGCTCTCCTTCATCTTGAGCTTCTAACCTTGCTGGTTCTGCTGGCTGGAACACTCTGGAACATTCTGGAACATTCTTCCCAGTCCCTCCTGGCTTCTTCTCCCACCCCAGGAATGTTAGGATGCAAATGTGGCGTGTACTCATGTGGACGGACTTGCTCATCCCTGGAGGGACGGCTCTGGACCCAGCCTGGCAGCCCATCGGCAGGTGACCTGTAGATTGTGCTGCTGCTGCTAAGTCTCTTCAGTTGCGTCCGACTCTGTGCGACACCATGGACTGCAGCCCACTAGGCTCCTCTGTCCATGGGATTAAGAGTACTGACGTGTTTTACCATGCCCTCCTCAAGGGGATCTCCCGACCCAGGGATCAAACCTTCGTCTCTTATGTCTCCTGCATTGGCAGGTGGGTTCTTAACCACTACTTCTACCTGTAGATCTGGGGCATGAAAATAAATGCCTCTGGGCATAAGCAGCTGAGTTTGGAGCCATTTGTTTTGCAGCAGAGGCTGACTGATGGGCCTGGCTACACCATGCACTCATGCTGTCTCACGTGACATGTCACTTCCTCCAGGAAGCCTTCCTTTGCCCTTAAGGTCTGGACTGGGTATGCCCACTGCGTGCCCCGTCCTGACCCTTGTCCTGCTGTGTGGTCACTGCTTTCTTGCTGTCCGTGTCTGGCTTGTCTGCAGGCTCACAAAGCAAAGAGCCTCCCCTTGCCCTGAGTTGGTGCTCACAGTGACCGCACCCAGGGTGGGAGCATGGGGCTGGGCTTGTCCCCTTCCCGGTCTGACACCTGCTCAGCCTTTGGCCAGCCGTGTCACGTGGGCACCCACTCCCTGGCCCCAGCAGGGATGATGGGCCAGGTGACAAGGCGAGGTGCTGGGAGAACACAGGTGTGGCCCCGAGCTGGCCCACGGGGGGCTTGACAAAGCTCTGCCTTTGCTTCGAGACCCACCCCTGGCAGCCCCTGGTCCACACGTCGGGGTGGCCTGCCCACTGTCTCTCTGAGCCTCAGTATCCTCCGTGCAGGGTGTGGGAGCAGCCATCACAGCTACCTGTGGTCTCCAAGGGGCAACGGGGGCTCTGCTCGGGGGCTTCTGCCAGCCCGTCACGGGCCTCCACCTCCTCCCTGCGGCTGGGCTTTGTCTTCCTACACAGACAGGCTGGCTGCCTGGTCTCTGCTGCAGGCCCGCCCTGGCCTGGGCAGATAAGAGAGGCCTCTCCTGCCAGCCCCCTTGGCTGCGCCCAAGCCCGCTGAGCCCCACTCTAAAGGATAAGGGCTGTGCACTGCCTCCCCACCCTTCCCCCCCCCGCCCCCCGCCAACTAGGTGTGCGAGGGAGGGACACCGTGCCATTCATGCAGGAAGGTTCTAAGCTGCAAGGACCCCGTGGTGGGGGTGACCAGCTGCCTCTCATGGGCAGATCCTTGAATCCTTCTCCACGGCCTGCTCCATGTCCAGCCCCTTCCCGGGTCCTCTGAGTTCTCTGCCTGTCCCTGGATCCTGGAGGAGGTGGCTGGGCCCGAGATCACTGGGCTGGCGCCTGCGTCACTGTGTGACAGACCGCCTACCTGGACCACGTGTGTCTGGGACCCGGAGCCTGGGTCACCCGGGCAGCGGGACCTGGCTGTGGGTCAGGCCGCTCAGTGGTAGACTGGGCTCCCAGGGCTCACCCCCGCCAGCCCCGCAGTGGGGCTGAAGGAGCGGTCAGCGGGCTGCAGGTGTGGGAGTGGTGCCAGGCCCTGAGTGGGTGCGCCCTTGTGCTGTCCCTGTGACTGTCATCCCACGGGCATCGTCCCACAGGCATCGTCCCCAAGTTTCTTGCACCAGTGGTGTGCACACACCTTGGGTGGGGCCCACCGGCCCCAGACACCTAGAACGGAGCTGTGATGGGTCACAGCAGCTAGATCCTACTAATTTCTTGAAACACTTGTTTCTGGGGTGCAAAGGCGTTTCGTGCCCGTCACACATGGGCTGGAGGACACAGCGAACAGCCCAGAGGGGAAAAGTGCCTGCATTTCAGAGCCAGGACTGCTCACCAGCAGTCTCTGGGGCCACCAAGTTACCTCCCTGCCTTTTAGCACCCAGGGATGACCACTAAGATTTTTTTAAGTTTCCCTAAGTTCCTCTGATTCCTTTTCTGGTTAATTGTGCGCCTGAAGTCCCTGTGCACACATGAAGGTAAGCCTATGTTGACAATTTAATTGCAGCTGATTTGAGGTCGCTGTTTCCGCTTTATAAACTCTTTTAAACTTTTCTCCTGCCTCACGCTGCTTGTCTGCAGCTGTCTGAACTGCAGACGTGCCGTTTCAATTGCTCCCTGCGTGTCCCTCTTGTGAAGATGACGGACTCACAGGGACATTTTTATGCAAATCCATGAGAATGTCTCCAGGGAAAATTCTTAGCAGTGTGTATATATGTTGGGATAGAAAAATACAGATATTTAAAATACTTTTAGGAACTTCCCTGCTGGCCCGGTGGCTAAGACTCTGTGTTCCCTATGCAGGGGGCCCAGGTTCGATCCCTGGTCTGGGAACTAGACCCCATGTGCTCAGGCTAAGAGCTCACAGGCTACAACTAGAATGCCCAATGCTGCAACTCAGACCTGGCCCAGCCAAATAGTTAGATAAAAACAAATAGATTGCCAAAAAAAAAAACCAAAAACGCTTTAGATACAAATTGTTCACTTGGCCACGGTGGGGCAGAGGCCACTGTCCTGCGTGCCTGTGTCCCGTCAGGATGGTGACGGTGGGCTCTTAGGGGTGGCTCTGGCTGGTCAGGAGCCCTGAGGGAGGGTCTCCCGCTGCCTGTGGCCTGCACTGCCCGGCCCAGCTGTATCTCAAATGCCGCGGGCACCATCATGTCCGGATGTTTCCCTGAGCACCTCCCCGTGCTGGAGGCCCCAGTGAGAGCTGGCCTGGCCCCCTGAGGCTAGCTGAGATGGGGAGGGGGTGGGACAGTGGGCCTGTGTGCCCCCCAGGTGTGTAGTGTGTGGATGGGCTGGGGTCATTTCAGACCGGCCTCTGACCCAGCTGCCTCCCCAGGAATCACTGGGGGCTGAGCCCTGACCTGGGGGCAGGCCTGGGGGTCTTGGCCAGGCTCTGCCCTGACTCAGCCAGGACTCGGGACAGCATTCCCACCTGAACACCTGGTCACGCAGGTCAGCCTGGGTCTGCCTTTTGGACTTGTCTGCCCGCCTTCTGCACAGATGTGGTGGACGCAGATGGCGTGTTCTCTGGGGTCGGGGCTCGCCTGTGTAATGTTGCCGAAACCTGCTGACTTACCTGACCCGTTTTACAGAGGAGCAGATGGAGGCTCAGAGGGGCCCAGTTGCTAACCCGAGGGTCTCTGGAGGGATTAGGGTTCTCCATGTGGGCCCCCTGTGTCTGGAGCCCACTGTGACTTTTCTTTCACTTTGATTTTTGGCTGTGCTGGCCTTAGTTGCAGCATGCAGGCTCTGCAGGTGTGGCATGTAGGCTTAGCTGCTTCACGGCAGGTGGGATCTTAGTTCCTAGACCAGGGATGGAACCCACGTGCCCTGTGCTGGAAGGTGGATTCTTAACCACTTAAGGGAAGTCTCTGGAGCCCGCCTTTCTGATCCCGGGCCTGAGACGGAAAACCTTCTGGGCCTTGTTCGTGTCTTGTAGACACAAGACTCTCCACGCTTGTGCACCAAGCTCGGGCATGCCGCGTGGGACTCAGGGTCACGGTGAAAGGTCTGTGGGTTTTCATACTGTGTAATTTTTAGCAAAAGATGCAAAGCAATAGTAGACAGATTGAACATTGAATTGCTATCAAACTTCCAAATCAAGCCCTCTCAAAAATTAAGAACGAGAGGCAGAGCTTGGCACGTGGCCCACCTCATGGCGGGTTTCTACCTGAGATGGCTCCAGGCAGTTCTGGGGACAGTTTGTCTGACTGCAGCTCCGCCCGCCCCCGTAAGACACCCCAGCAAGGCCGCCGGCAAACGGCCGATCTGATCATTGATTGCATTTCTCAGCCGGGCAGAACCTCCTTCCTCACCATTAACCAGAATCCGAATCATTTCATGTCTAAATTGAACTCCAAGGGAGCACTCCGTCTTCTGATCTAACAATCGTCTTTTTCCTGCGTTGACAAATATAATGTTGGGATTTTTGGTGATAATGCAAATGGATTTTGAATCTAATTGAACTTTTTATATCAAATATTTCAAAATAACGATGACATTTCCCTCAGCATCCACAGATGTTGCTCCCGGAATCTTAATAATTCTTCTTTAGGATTCAAATTATAACCCTCACTAAACATCATGGGTGAGCATTGCTGATGGTTTTGCTTCGAATCCATCAACTTTATCATTAAATGTTACCATATTTTCATACAGTTCCTGCAATTTTCAAATAAGTTCATTTCAGTGCTCAACAAATGGCAATGAAGTAAGCTGTTTTTGAAGCCAGTGACTTTGCTTTGATAAATCAGTAAAAAAAAAAAAAATCTGTATTTTAGTCCTAAACCCCAGATTGAATCTCTCTGCTGTGAGGGACCAGCGCTGGGGCTCTGACCGCATTTCTTCCCAGAAAGCTGAAAACAGCTGGTATTTACCAAATTCCTCAGGTTTATCATTTCCGACGTACAGGCAAATTCGCGTGTGAGAACTTGAATTTGGAGTTTTCAGAGCAAGCGTTCCTGCTTCCTGTCGCTGCCCCTGGACTTCCTGATGAGATGTGCCTGGTGCTTCTGCAAAGTCTTCAACATGATCATCGAACGCGTGGAAGATTCCATTCACCCAGCAGCTGGTTGTGTCTTTTTTTTTGCAACACAGATGGTGTTTTCTCATGAGCGTTTTTCTTCAGGGATGGGTTTCTGCAGTACCAGGTGACAGCCCCGAGCCTGGCTTTTTCACTTGGACGCAGGGGCCAGTGTGACCCTTAGATGTCGGGGGGCCCCGTGCTCTCTCTGTGGACCCTCCTCTCCTGGTGAGACCCTGCTCCCTGTCAGCGGGCAGCAGCTGGAGGGCAGACCTCCTGATCTGCTCTTGGACCCAGCCCAGGGATGCTGAGAAGCCTAGGTGGTTCCAGAAGCTCTGGTGTGGCACCTCTGACCCTGTTTCTTATTTCTCAGAGGAAGGAGGAGGGACCAGATAGTAAATCCCCTCATCTTCCCACCTCTGAACCTAACAGCCTCCTATCCTGGACCTGTTTTCTGTTGGATGAACCACCCAGAGCCCTTCCTGTATCCAGACTCTCATCCCTATGGTCCCCTCCCGCAGCCCTCCTGCATCACCATCTTGCTCCTTTGTTCCAGGATGGCCAGCATCCATGAGCTGCACCAGCTCCCAGGTCAAAAAGAGACCCTTCCTTGACTCTGACTCTGAAGCACCCCCGTCTTCTGCCCATGTTCCCACCTCCAGCCAGTCACCGGACCCCCACGCCCGCGAGCAGCCCTTCCATTCCCAGGCCCTGTCCTCCTGGAAGGTGACTGCGATCCTGCCCTTTATACCATCACCTTCTTGCTTCTTCTATTGTTTTGCCATCCTCCAGCATGTTGTGGAGGTATCTTCAGGTACCATGGTTTAGTTCTGCATGTTCTAAATATTTATGCCGATGAAACTGTATAGGAGGTGCTTTGGGGTTTGGCTGGCTCGACCCGACTTTATGTTCTAAAATTTATGTTTGATCCTCAGGGCTGTGTGTGGCTGTGAGCATTCATTTTCATTGCTGATACTGAGACACTCTCACCTACTTGCTAGTAAATGATATTTGGGTCCTGGTACAAACGTGCAGGGCTTCCCAGGTGGCTCAGCGGTAAAGAATCTGCCTGCCCATGCAGGAGATGTGGGTTCAATCCCTGGGTTGGGAAGATCTCTTGGAGGACGAACTAGCAATCCACTCCAGTATTCTTGCCTGAAGAATCTCATGGACAGAGGAGCCTGGTGGGCTATGTCCATGCGGTTGCAAAAGAGTCAGATATGATGTAGCTACTAAACAATACCAGAAATGAGTGTGTACGTTTTTCTCCTGGCTGTATATATACCTTGGAGTGAAACCCTCGGTCACAGAGCACGTGCATCTGTACATTTCTTAGACGATTCTGTTGAGGGTGCACAGCGTCTCGGGAGGGTCCCATCTCTTTGTAGTTAGCCAGTTGCTTTCAGTCTCTTGGTGGTTTGTGGTCATTTCTCCCTGAGGTTTTAGACCTGCTCGTCCCTCATGGCTAATGCTCCACTGTTTTCTAGTTAACTGGCAGCTGGGGACCAGCTTTTGCGATGTTCTGGTTCATGTGTCAGGCTCATTTTTCGACTGGCTTTGCAAGGGTTCTTTATATATCTCAGATACAAGACTTTTGCCTGTTATACGTGTTGCAAATACTTCTGCCACCCGTCTTGCCTTTTCACTCTTTTACTGGTGTTTTTGGATGTATAGAAATACTTACTTTTTATGCGGCCAACTTCATCCAATTTTCCCTTGATGGTTATTGCATTTTGAATCCTGTTCAAAAATCTTTCCCCATCTGAAGGGCATGAGGCTATTTTCGTATATCATCATTTAAAAGCTTCGTTAAGTGTTTTGACTATCACATTGAGATCTCAGTGTGCATGGGGTCAATGTTTGGGTACCACGAGAGGTCGAGGGGTCGAGTCCCTTTTTTCCCCGTGAGTAACCAGTTGAACCAGAACCATTTCTCTCCTTCAATGCTCTTCAGAATCATCTTTGCTCTAAATCAAGCATCCACATATCCATGGCCTGCTTCTAAGCTGATTACAGGAGCTTTATAAAAAAACTTGGCATCTGGCAGAGCAAAGACTCTCGAGTATTTTTCTTGCTTATCAAAACGGTCTGGCTATTCTTGCCCTTTGAATTTCCATAACCATTTCAGAACTAGCACACTGAGATCCACAGATATGCTTTTGGGATTTTGCTTGGTATTACAGAGAATGTACGTGTGGGGAGCATTAACGTGTGTGTGATCTTGCGTCCACCCATCAGTGCAAACGGTATTTTCTCTGTTTTAAGAGCTTCTTTTAAATGTCTCAATCATGTTTTATCATTTCCTGAATAGAGACCTTGACGCTTTTGTTAGATTTATCCCTTCTTCATATTTTTAGATGCTGTTGTAAATTCGTTTCCTGAGCTTGTCTCAGGGAGGTATAATTTGCGTACAATAAATTACACGGAATTTAGAGTACAGTTCAATGAGTTTTGACATATACACACACTCCAGGTAACAAGCTCTCAATCAGGACAGTTCCCTGGTGCCTCTTTCTGGGAAGTTGTCCCATCTCTCTTGCTGAGACAACCACTATTTGGATTTCTGTCATCGTGGATCAGATCTGCCTGATTTAGAACTCTGTATAAACAGAATCAGCATTTACCCTTTGGTGTCTGGCTTCTTCCCTTCAACGCCTGTAAGAGTTAGCCACGTTCTGCATGTCTGTGGTTTGTTCTTGCTGTTTAATCGCTGAGTTGTGTGTGACAGTTTCACAATCGCATAGACTGTAGTTTGCCAGGCTCCCTGTCCATGGGATTTCCCAGGCAAGAGCACTGGAGGAGGCTGCCTTTTCCGTCTGCATCTGTGTGTCTGCAGTCAGGCCTTTTTATTTCTCAGTGGCATTTCATTGGATGAGCATATCCATTTGTCAGCCACCTGTGGATGGTTATTCACGCTGTTTTTAGTTTTTGGCAATTAGGAACGAAGCTTCTGTAAACATTGTGGTAGAAGTCTTGGCGTGGATGTGTATTTTCATTTTTTGGTTAAATATCTGGAAGTGAAATATCTGGTTTGTGGGATGGGGGGATGTGTACCTGATGAGAAAATACAAACAAGCTTTAAAGTGATTGCACCATTCTCCACGCCCGCCGCCCGCATCTGAGAGTCCCCAGCCCCCTGTGCTCACGTGTGTTGTCTGGGGTTGTAATTTCACCCTTCCCAAGTGAGCGCTAAGTGCCACTCATGGTGATTTTAATCTGTATTTCCCCGATGACTAAATGATCTCGAGCATCTTTTCATAGGCTTATTGGCCACTCAGACATCTTCTCTGCGATGTGTCTGGTCAAGTCCTTTGTTCTTTTTGAAAGCAGCTTTAGAAGGTCACATTGTACATGCAACACATTACCGTCACTTTAAGTGTGCTGCCTGACGCGTTTTTGACAAATGGTACACATGAAGGTATGACCACCCCCGCCAAGACGTAAAATATCCCATCACACCAAACTCCCTACCGCCTCTTTGCAGTCAGTTGCCACCCCGGTCTCTGGCCCCAAATCTCTGGTTTCCTTTCCATCACTAGAGATAGCCTTCGTTTGTTCTAGAATTTTATATAAATGGTCCTACAGTAGGCACTGTTCAGCATCTGGAGCTTTTCACTGGGTGATGATTCTAGAGTCGCTGTTGCAGGTGGCTGGTATATTGCACATGCATTCATTTCTGTGGGTGCGTTGGTTCTTTCTGGTGGTTTCCTGGTATTTGTCTGTGTATTCCATTGTGTGTTTGTATCACAGTTTGTTTACCTGTTCACCTGTTGGTTGTTTGGGTTGCATTCAGTATTTGGCTCTTTTGAATAAAGCTGTTACGAACATTTATGTACAAGTCTTAGAAAGTGTTTTTGTGTATCTTAGGTAAGTACAATGTCTGAGGCTTAGGGCGGGTATATGGTTAAATACCCATCAGATCGGTATTTAAGGTATTTTCAAGCGATGGTAGTAAGCATTTAATTCTAGTACTGCATTACTGTGAGGGTCTCCGTTACTCCAAATCCTCCCCATTTGGCATATTTTTGCCGTTACTGTGGATGTATCATGGTATATGATTGTGGTTTTAATCTGCTTTTCTCTGATGGCTGGTGATTTAAGTGTCTGTTCATGTTCTTATGGGATTCCCTCAAACGGTAAAGCGTCTGCCTGCAATGCAGGAGACCCAGGTTCAATCCCTGGGTTGGGAAGATCCCCTGGAGAAGGAAATGGCTACCCACTCCAGTATTCTTGCCTAGAAAATTCCATGGATGGAGGAGCCTGGTGGGCTACAGTCCGTGGGGTTGCAAAGAGTTGGATACGACTGAGTGACTTCTCTTTATTTCTTTCATGTTCTTATTGACTATTTTTATCTTCTTTTATGAAAGATGTTTTCATATCTTCCATTTTCACTTGTCTTCTTATAACTGAGTTGAAGGAGTTCTTTTTATGTTCTGAGTGCCAGTTCTTTGTTAAGATATTGGGTTGCAAATATCAGCTTATAGTCTGTGACTTGCCTTCTCGTTTTCTCTGTGATATTTTTGAAGAGGAGAAGTTTTGAATTTTGCGAAGTCCCGTGTATCAACAGCTCATCTGATGTTTGTGCTTTTTGTGTCATAGCCAAGAAATCTTTGCTCTCAAGGTTGCAAAGATCTTTGTCTAGAACTTCTGTCGTTTTATTACTTATATGTAATTCTCTGATTCATTTCAGTTGATGATATCAGGTACAGGCCTGTTGTCTACAAACACAAGCGTGTTGCTCTTTCTCTTCAATACGGATGCCTTTCATCCCTAACTCTTGCCTCATGGCACTAGCTAGACCTCCAGTCACGCTGAGCAGAAGTGATGAAAATGGACACTCTTGCACTGTTCTCAGTCTTAGGGCACAGAGTTTGATATTTTATTATTAAATGTCATGTTAGCTGTAGGCTTTTGGTAGGTGCTTTTTTTTTTTTTTTTACATTTTGAGGAAGTTCTTTTCTATTTCTAGTTTGTGGATAATTGTTGACCCAAGTGGATGTCAAAATGTTTTATATGCTTTTCCTATATTTATTGCGGAGAAGGCAATGGCACCCCACTCCAGTACTCTTGCCTGAAAAATCCCATGGATGGAGGAGCCTGTTAGGCTGCAATCCATGGGGTCGCTAAGAGTCGGACATGACTGAGCGATTTCACTTTCACTTTTCACTTTCATGCATTGGAGAAGGAAATGGCAACCCACTCCAGTGTTCTTGCCTGGAGAATCCCAGGGACGGGGGAGCCTGGTGGGCTGCCGTCTATGGGGTCGCACAGAGTCGGACACGACTGAAGTGACTTAGCATTTAGCATATATTTATTGAGGAGCGCATATCGTTTTTCTCCTAGATTCTGTTAGTATGGCGAATTGCCTTGATTTTTTTGAATGCCAAAACAAACTTGCATTTCTGAAATATGCAACTTTTATATTTTGGTGAATTTGATTTGTTAAGAGCTGGGAAAGATTGAAGGCAGGAGGAGAAGTGGACGACCAGAGGATGAGATGGTTGAATGTCATCACCGACTGGATGGACATGAGTTTGAGCAAGTTCTGGGAGTTGGTGATGGACAGGGAAGGCTGGCGTGCTGCAGTCCATGGGGTCATAAAGAGATGGACACGACTGAGCGACCACTGAACTGAACTTGCACATACGTACATACATACACGCACACATATATACGTGCACACACACACAGACATATGTGAATACATACATGCATGGGAATATCAGTTGCTGGTTTCCTTTTCTTGAAATGCCTTTGTCAGGCTTTAGTAATTGGTGATGCTGGCTTTGACTGTGTGGATCACAATGAACTGGAAAATTCTGAAAGAGATGGGAATACCAGACCACCTGACCTGCCTCTTGAGAAATCTGTATGCAGGTCAGGAAGCAACAGTTAGAACTGGACATGGAACAACAGACTGGTTCCAAAGAGGAAAAGGAGTTCGTCAAGGCTGTATATTGCCACCCTGCTTCTTTAACTTCTATGCAGAGTACATCATGAGAAACGCTGGGCTGGAGGAAACACAAGCTGGAATCAAGATTGCCGGGAGAAATATCAATAACCTCAGATATGCAGATGACACCTCCCTTATGGGAGACAGTGAAGAGGAACTAAAAAGCCTCTTAATGAAAATGAAAGTGGAGAGTGAAAAAGTTGGCTTAAAGCTCAACATTCAGAAAACGAAGATCATGGCATCCGGTCCCATCACTTCATGGGAAATAGATGGGGAAACAGTGGAAACAGTGTCAGACTTTATTTTTTTGGGCTCCAAAATCACTGCAGATGGTGACTGCAGCCATGAAATTAAAAGATGCTTACTCCTTGGAAGGAAAGTTATGACCAACCTAGATAGCATATTCAAAAGCAGAGACATTACTTTGCCAACAAAGGTCTGTCTAGTCAAGGCTATGGTTTTTCCTGTGGTCACGTATGGGTGCGAGAGTTGGACTGTGAAGAAGGCTGAATGCCGAAGAATTGATGCTTTTGAACTGTGGTGTTGGAGAAGACTTTTGAGAGTCCTTTGGGCTACAAGGAGATCCAACCAGTCCATTCTGAAAGAGATCAGCCCTGGAATTTCTTTGGAGGGAATGATGCTGAAGATGAAACTCCAGTACTTTGGCCATCTCATGCGAAGAGTTGACTCATTGGAAAGGAGTCTGATGCTGGGAGGGATTGGGGGCAGGAGGAGAAGGGGACGACAGAGGATGAGATGGCTGGATGGCATCAGTGACTTGATGGACGTGAGTCTGAGTGAACTCCGGGAGTTGGTGATGGACAGGGAGGCCTGGCGTGCTGTGATTCATGGGGTCGCAAAGAGTCGGACATGACTGAGCGACTGAACTGAACTGAACTGATGCTGGCTTTATGAAATAAACTGTGAAGTATTCCATCTTCCTCCTTTTCCCCTAAAGTAATTGTGTAGAATTGTTTCAATTTTTTTAAATTGTATTGTACAATTCATCAGTGAAGTCATCTGAGCCTGGAGTTATTTTGGTAGATAGGTTTTTGTGAATCTAATTTTTTCAACAGTTAGAGGGCTATTCAGATCTTTCATTTCTTTTTGAGTCAGTTTTCATAATTTGAGTCTTTCAAGGAATTTGTCTGTTTCATAGAAGTGGTTGAATTTATTGACATCATATAACCCTTTTTCATAATGTTTTCATATTGCCATTTGAATGATTGTGAGGTCTGTAACTGTCATATCTTTCATTTCTGAAGACAGATTTGTGTATTTTATTGTACAGTCTTCATCAGATGTACTAGATGTTTATCAAATTAGTTAGTTTTTCTAAGAACCAAATTTTGGTTTCATCCATCTTCTCCGTCTTTTTTCCACTTTATTTTTGCTGTCAACTTTATAATTCCCTTCCTTCTAATAAGTTTGAGCTTATAGACTCTTTTTCTGTTATTTTGGTATGCTGTAACTTCTTTAGAGTGCCTAGCTTCTGTGTGTGAGATCTCCAACCAGTTTGTACAGAATTTTGTTTGCTCGCCTGTGACTTCAAAAAGTTGCTTTTTACATTTTCCCCAGAGTTTATAATTGTTATCAGCAAGAGGATTAGCTTGAAATAGGCTTATCCACTATTATCAGAAACTGAAAGGCATATGTATGTTATCTGTAAAAAATTGTTTTCTGGTATGCAGAGAAATATTGATGTTTAATATTGATTTTTATATCCTGCTGTGTTAGGAAGCGTTGTATTAGCTCAGAATACGTAGTGCACATTCCTTTGCACTATCTTTATATTATAGCCTCTGCAAGTAGTAAAAGTTCAGTTTCTTTAATTTTTTGCCAGTTCCCACGTGTATTATTTCTTTGCCTTGACTTAATGGAGCACCCAGTGCTTCTCTAAGATACTGGATGGAGCTGTGATAAGGGCATTCTTGACCTTTCCTGGTCTCTAAGCCAAGATTTAGATAGTTCACCATTAATGACCGCTCCTGGACATATACCTGGACAAAACTATAACTCGTAAAGACACATGCCTCCCTGTGTCCATAGCAGCACCATGCTGTTCAACTAGCCAAGCCGTGGAAGCAGCCTAAAGGCCCCTCGTGGGTGAACAGATAGAGAAGGTGCGGTGCACGCGCAGTGGGGTACTGCTGCTGCTGCTCGGCCGCTCAGTTGCATCTGACTCTGTACGACGCTGCGGACTGCAGCCCTCCAGGCTCTGCTGTCCATGGGATTCTCCAGGCAAGAGTACTGGAGTGGGTTGCCATTCCCTTCTCCAGGGGATCTTCCCAACCCATGGATTGAACCTGGGTCTCTTGCATTGCAGGCAGATTATCGCTAAACCACCAGGGAAGCCTCAGCGGACTATTACTTAACCGTAAGAAAGAATGAAATAATGCCACTTGTAGCAAGGTTCATGGGCCTAGAGATTGTCATACTAAGTGAAGTGAGTCAGAAAGAGAAAGACAAGCAGCATGTACTACCACTTATGCGTGGAATCTAAAATATGATGCAAATGAACTCACTTATGAAACATAGTCAGACTCCTGCACAGAGAGATTTGTGGTTGCCAAGTGGGATGGGGTTGGGGGAGGGAAGGCTTGGGAATTTGGGACTAGCAGATATAAGCTGTTATATACAGGACGGATCAACCACGAGGTTCTGCCCTATAGCAGAGAACGATGACAAGCCATAACGGAAGAGTATAGAAAAAGAACATATATAAGCGTGACTGGATCACCTTGCTGTATAGCAGAAATTGCA
The DNA here is from genome assembly GCF_003369695.1 of Bos indicus x Bos taurus. Taxonomy (NCBI): domain Eukaryota; kingdom Metazoa; phylum Chordata; class Mammalia; order Artiodactyla; family Bovidae; genus Bos; species Bos indicus x Bos taurus. The sequence continues at coordinate 2,727,800 of NC_040080.1, read as the reverse complement.
CACTCTAAGGCAACTATATTCAACTGAAAAAGAGAAGAATCCTTAGTATAGGTTTTGTTGAAGACACACCTTCTCAGATTAATGACGGTTTATTCCATTTTAAAATTGATTTAGTTACTTAAAAAAATCATGAATGAATATAGAAATTTCAAATCATAGTTTCTTTGTTTTGAGATGATCATGCTTTTTCTCCTTTAATTGTCAGTGTGGCAAGTTATATAGATCTATTTTCTAGTGTTAAGAACAAATTTGCGCTCTGGGAGTAAACAGATAACAGATTTGGTCATTATGTAGTTGTCATCCTTCTTAGATAATTATTAACACAGTGTGCTAATGTTTCATTTGGAATTTTTGTGTCTATGTTCGTAATTGAGGTTAGTCTTTCTTTTGCTTCTCCTCCTACTGCCCTTGTCAGGTTTAGGAGCAGAGGCAGGCTAGTTCTGTAAAGTGAATTGGGAAATGTCCCTTTTACTCTCGTCCATCTCCTTTTACTTTCTTTTAATTTGTATACACTTGGAATTCTTTCTTTGCTCAGTGTTTGGTAGAGCTGTCCACTGATTAAATCTTTGCCTAGAGTTTTCTTTGTGGGGAAAGTTCTTATATTGCTAATTCAGTATTTTTTATTATTTATAGCATGGTTTTGGTTTTCTTTTTCCTTCTGGAAGTTTTGGTACCTTGTATTTTCCTAGGAATTTCATCTAAATTGTGAAAAATTCTTGTCACAAAGGCAGATTCTATCTGCAGGTTCTGTAGCCATCACCTTCGTATTCCTAATATTGCTTTGGGCTTCCCTCTCTCTCTTCTCCCTGTCTGTCCCTTCTCCATCATCAGATTCATCATTGATGAATTGTGTTTGTTTCTTTGCAGAACTAGCTGTTGGCTTTGCGACGCTCCCCACACACGTGTTTTCTACTGTGTCACTTTTTGGTCACACGCTTCGGTCTTTTTGCTCCTTCCTCCCCGCCTAGCCCACTCTGATTGAGGTATCAATCATGAATGATTAGGGATCTGCCTATTTTTTGGGTACATGTGTCAGATTTTGCTTTACATATTTTGAGGTCACGTTTTTTTAGGTGCAGACGTAGGAATCATTATATACTCCTGGTGAATTAAAACATTTATCAATATAAACAGCCAGTGTATGTCTCTGGTGATCTTTTACCCTCAGATTTATCGATCCAATACTGATATTCGTCAGCTGTGTCCTTTCGTGAGAGTTTGCAGGTATACCATCCCCCATTCTTTCCTTTGGGTTTCCCAGCTGGTGCTTGTGGTAAAGAATCCGCTTGCCAATGCAGAAGATGCAGGAGTCGTGGGTTCGATCCCTGGGTGGGGAAGATCTCTTGGAGGAGGAAATGGCAACCCACACCAGTATTCTTGCCTGGAGAATTTCATGGGCAGAGGAGCCTGGTGGGCTCCAGTCCATGGGGTCACAAAGAGTCGGACATGACTGAGCATACTCGCACAGTGATTCTTTCCTTTAAACCTTTCTGTTTTCTTATGCTTAGGTGTGATTCACAGAAACACCATATAGATTTTTAAAAATCCTGCCTGACAACCTCTGACTTTTAATTGAAGGATTACGTTCATGTCTTAGTCAGCTCGGGCCACCCTAATCAAACACCACAGACTGGGAGGTTTAAACAAGAGCAATCAATTTTCTCATAATTCTGGAGGCTGGAAGTCCAAGGTCAAGGTTCCAACCAACGTGCTTCCCTGGGGGATACTCCTTCTGCCCTGCGGTGGCTGCCTTGTCACCATGTCCTCAAATGGACCCTCTCTGGTCTGTCGTGTGGGGAGAGACAGAGAGGTCTCTGCTGCTGCTGAGTCACTTCAGTCGTGTCTGACTCTGTGCGACCCCATAGATGGCAGCCCACCTCTACCTTTTCCTAAAAAGCCACCAGTCTCATGGGATTAGGGCTCCATCCTTATGAACTCATTTAACTTGAATTACTTCCTAAAAGTTCTGCCTCCAAATATTGTCATGTTGGCAATTAGGGCTTCAACACATGAACGGGAGGGGCTCACGATTCAGTTCATAGCCATCCATTTGTATTTTAAACTGTTTTAAACCACATTTTACAGTTTTGGCCACAAGGCATGCGGGATCCTAGTTCCCTGACCAGGGACTGAACCCGTCTTCTGCACTGGAAGCTCTGGATAGCCAGGGAAGTCCCAGTGTATTGACAATTAAGGTGATTACTGATATTTTAAAATGGTTTCCATTTTTACTATGCGATAAGTATTTTGTTATGCCTATGTTCTATTTCTTATTTTCAATCATCTCTTTTTCTCACTCACTCTAATCACATGGCTTCCTTGCTATTCATTAAGAAGGCCTCAGTGATTACAGTCACCTCAGAGCCTGTGCACGTTTGGTGCCCTCTTTCTGGAATGCTCTTCCCCACAACTTTCCATGGCCTCTCTCACTTCATGCACATCTCTGCTCATAGGGCAGCTCTTGGAGAGAACTTTCCTCATCACCTAGCCAGAAGAGCACCTCCATGTGTTATCCGTTGCTGCATAAGTGTTACTTGCTCAGTCGTGTCCGACTCTTCGAGACCCCATGGACCATAGCCTGCCAGGCTCCTCTCTTCATGGGATTCTCCAGGCAAGAATACTGGAGTGGGTTGCCACTCCCTTCTCCAGGAGTAGAAGCCAGGTCTCCTGCATTGCAGGCAGATTCTTCATCATCTTAGCCACCAGAGAAGTACAGCAAGCATTTATAACCTCTCGCAGTTTCCATGAGTCAGGAATTAGGGGATCGGCCTGCTCCATCTCAAGACCATCTGTCACTTCTTGAAGACACCAGCCAGGGCTCTGGCCACCCCAAGACTTGCCTGGAGCGGAGGGCCAGTTCCAAGCTGGCGCCCTCGTCTGGCTGGAGATGTGAGATTGGTTGCGGCAGGAGCCCTCCACGGGCGTGCTCCCGTGCCCTCCCGCGCGGCCGCTGGTTTCCTCCCGAGAGAGGGACGCGAGAGCGAGTGGCAGCAGCCATGTCAGTGCCTTTCAGCCACTGTCATTCTCCCTGTCCTTTCCACAGTCTGCTCTGGGTAGTAGGTGCCACCACTGTTGATGTGGGAGGGCAGTACGCAGGGGGTGCATTTAGGAGGTGAGAATCCCGGGGGGCCATCTCGTGTCTGGATACTGTAGCCAATACCTATTTACTCATCGTCAAGCCTTTGCCCTGCTTTGTTTGGACTTCCCAGATGGCGCTAGAGGTAAAGAATCTGCCTGCTAATGCAGGAGACGCAAGAGACGGGTTTGATCTCTGGGTCAGAAAGATCCCCTGGAGGAGGAAATGGCAACCCACTCCAGTATTCTTGCCTGGAGAGTCCCATGGACAGAGGAGACCGGCAGTCTACGGTCTGTAGGGTCACGAAGAGTCAGACACGACTGAAGCTGCTTTGCATGCATGCACACATGTCCACCAGAATGAAAGTTCGTCGATTTGTTCCCTGTGTGTTGCTTGACTCACACGCCGGAATGTTTGCTTCTAGGAGGCTGGGTCTTTGTCTTTCTTGCTCCCTCTGGTGCCTATGTTAGTGTGCTTCGTGGCTGGATTCCGGAACTCTCTCTGGATAAAGAAATGAACGGTTATCGGGAGCCTGGAGAGGGTCCAGGCGCAAGAAGAAGTCACAGAAGTGAGGAGCAGGCGAGGAGCCAGGAGCTGTGGGCAGACTGGGAGCCAGCGAGACTGAGCCAAGAAGGTTCAGGATGAAGCTGTGAGCCAGGGAGTGGAGGCCCCGCTGTGATTCGGGAACGAATGGACAGCCCAGGGCAGGGCTGGGCCACACCAGTGGTGTTGCTGGTAGAAAAGCTGGGCTGTTTTCTCTGAAATCAGGACAAACTTCACGGTGCTTTGGTTTCATTGCCACAGGGGAGCGGGCAGAAACTCAACTGGAGGCAAGATTTCATTTAATAATGGCAATAATACACTAATAACGGTTATGATAACACCCTTCTGATGAAGTGTGCAGCCTGTGACATCCACATGGGAAACCGGAACGGGGCTGAGGCGACTCAGAGGATGGGATTTGTAGGTTTGCAACAATGCTGGGTGGGCAGGCGGGCGGGATGCTTGAAAATGCAAATTGTCTGCCCAAATTCAAGTGGCTTTGGGCAGAGATGCTGTGACTGACACAGCAGATGAGAAAATACTCAATCTGGTTAAGTATTTGCTTCTGGTTTACGGCTGAGGAGAGCTTCCTAGACGCTTCTGATGTTGACCTAAGAATTTTCTTCTGTGATTTTCAGAAATTGGAGTTCTTCCCATGTCACAAAGGGCACAGCCTGTGTGGTGAGTGCTGGCCTCCGGGGCTTTCCCACGGGCAGGGCCCTGACTGCCCGGCTCACTGCTTCTGAGGGTTAAAGCATATTCATGTGGTTTTGTGCGGTTTTCACTAGAGACTAAATGAGAGTTTTGAATTTATTTTTCTTCCTATTCAATCCAGTTAAAAAAACGAAGATCATGGCATCTAGTCCCATCACTTCACAGTAAATAGAAGAGGAAAACATGGAAGGAGTGACAAGTTTTATTTTCTTGGGCTCCAGAATCACGGCAGACAGTGACTGCAGCCGTGAAATTAAAAGACGCTTGCTCCTTGGAAGGAAAGCTATGACAAACACAGACAGTGTATTAAGAAAGCAGAGAAATCACTTTGCCGACAAAGGTCCATATAGTCGAAGCTATAGTTTTTCCAATAATCATGTACAGATGTGAGAGCTGGACCATAAAGAAGGCTGAGTGCCAAAGAATCGATGCTTTTGAATTGTGATGCTGGAGAAGACTCCTGAGAGTCCCTTGGACAGCAAGGAGATCCAACCAGTCCACCCTAAAGGAAATCAGTCCTGAATATTCATTGGAAGGACTGATGCTGAAGCTGAAGCTCCAATACTTTGGCCACCTGATGCGAAGAGCTGACTCATTGGAAAAGACCCTGATGCTGGGAAAGACTGGAGGCAAAAGGAGAAGCCGACGATAGAGGATGAGATGGTTGGACGGCATCACTGACTCAGTGAACATGAATCTGAGTAAACTCCAGGAGATAGTGATGGACAGAGGAGCCTGGCGTGCTGCAGTCCATGGGGTTGCAAAGCTTAAAGCATGGACATAGCTTAAAGACTGAACAACAACAAATTCAATCCAGTTAATCAAATAAATGCTTTTCTGAGCAGTTATGATGTTAGCAGAGCTGGATAAGCACTGCAGAGAGATGACAGAGACTGGGTTCAAATTCCAGCTCCTTCACTTTCTGGCTGTGTGACTGTGGGCAAGTTTCTTAACTGCTTTTTGCCTCAGTTACCTCATCTGTAAAATGGGACGAGAGGTCGCCTCTCATACATGTATTGTGAGGATTAAATCAGTTGTACGGGTAAAGCTCTTAGAGGAGCATGTGGCGCACAATAAACATTAGATGCCTGATAAGTACTACATTATACAGAATACATATGTGTATTTATTTATGTACGTATATATATGTATATGTATATATATGTGTTGTTTAGTTGCTACTCTTTTGTGATCCTGTGGACTGAGGCCACCAGGTTCCTCTCTCCATGGATTTCCCAGGCAAGAATATTGGAGTGGGTTGCCATTTCCTTCTCCAGGGGATCTTCCTGACCCAGGGATTGAACCTGCATTTTCTGCTTTGGCAGGCTGACTTTACCGCGAAGCCTCCGGGGAAGCCCATATATATCTGGGGACACTATCCACCCTCCCTGATATCACTGCTAGTTGCCTTCAAAGTGTCCATTTTACCCTGCTTTCTTACCAACAGAATACTGAACCCATTGGGTGTAGAAATGTGTCCAGCTGAAAACATCAACGATTCTATTTTCTATCCTCCCCTGGGACTCAGGCTGGATGATGCAAGTTCTCTCCGGTAAGACGTGAGAAGTTGCTGGTGGGAACCTTGCCTCCCGTCTGGAAAACAGAAGTGATGCTGGAGCAGGAAGAGCCATCCTGTGGCCGGTGGGCAAGCGCAGGGGGAGTGTGCGAGCTCTCTGGGGCTCCTGTAGCAACCGAGGGGTTTCAAGGAACAGACACAGCTTCTCTCGCTCTTGTGGAGGCTTGGTGCCTCAGATCAGGGTGCTGGGAGGCCGGCGCCGTCTGAAGGACCCCGGGGAGACTGTCCCAAACCTTTCCCTTGGTGTCTGCACCATCGGCTGCCCGTGGTTTGCAGCTGTGCGTCTCCAGTCTCTCTCTCTGTCTTCACGCGGCTTCTCTCTGTGCGTCTGTCTCTTTTCTCGTAAAGGCACTAGTCACGTTGGATTTAGGACCCCTGCTAATGCTGGTGGTCTCGTCTTAACTGATTACATCAGCAATGGCTCTGTTTCTAAGCAGAGTGCTGGGGTGAGAAAACGCCAGCATCTTTAGGGGGACACACCCAGCCCTGCCTTGGAAATGACCTCATCCTTTCACTTCCTAGATGAAACCCTTGACGTTTGGAGACATCGTCACAGCAACAATGGCAGGTCTGAGTGTGAACCCTGCTCCACGACCCCAAAGTCTGAGTCCCTCCCTTGAGCATCCAGCTCCCGGACCCCGGGCGCCTGAGTTCCCATCTTCACCCACTCCACGCTCCTTTGTTCAGGTCACTTCATGCCTCCCTGAGGCTTCTAGATGCTGGAAGACTTCCTGCTTGGCGGTAGACCCCTACGGGAGGTGTCCGGTCCTGCTTTAGAGGTCCTCTGGCTGCAGATGGGTGTGATTCCTGGCGGCCATGTTTTCACGTTGCCCCCTGTTGGACACAGCAGGGTGGTCTGGGGATGGTCGTCTGACTTGAGCTGGGCCAGTTGGATCCTCCGGGGGCTTTGAATTTCGAGGAAGAGATGTCATGTCCTGGAAATTAGAACAGCTTCCGTCGGGCAGGAGTCTAGGGCACTGGCTCAGTCCTAGCTCGCGCCCACCCTGCCCGTCCGGGAGCGGCCGTGGTCAGATGGGGCTTGTCCAGCAGGGCCTCCTGCCTTCCTGCTCTGGCTTGTCCGCCTTGATTTTCCTCTGTCCACCCGACTCCTGTTCTGTCCCCTCCTGCCTTATGGCCTCTCCTTCTCCCCAGACATCAGTGCTCTGGGCACCTCTGGGGGAATAAACTCAGAATGGCTGTCCACGATAGTGCTTGCGGCTGACACCCCAACTCCCAGACACCCCGATTCTGACTCATGTGGTAGGCAGGGGTTGGATGTGTAAGGATGGTAGCAGCTGAAGTGACAGGCCTCCTCCCCCACACCCCATACCTCATCCAGCCATTTGTAAAGACCCCAGACCGTCACGGCTTGCAGACCTCTCTTAACTTTCCTAAAGTTCAGTGTTGAAAATCTCTCCCTTCCAAGGAGCTAAATAAACCCTGGCTTGACTTATTTAGGTGGTTAATCTATGTTAAAGCCATCAGAAACGATTTATTGATTGGCCTCAAGGAGAAATCCCAGAAGGACGATACTATCAACTTTTTCAACTAATCCCATATTCTGTCTGTGAAGGAAAACTTTTTCAAGGTAAGAGTTGAAAACATGAACTTCATACCAAAGTAAAACTGCTTTACACCCTCCCTATATTTGAGGAATAAAATGATTTGATGAGTGGAAACTCTCCAGCATCAGCAGCAGTCAGACCAGCACCTTGATCCTGCGTCCCATCTCCATGGGCCCCTCAGGTACCAGCCCAGGACTGCACGTGTGCAGCTGGGGCAGTGCAGGCCACTGGCTGCCCAGTAAGGAGGGGCTGGGAGGACAGAGCCCTGGCCAGGAGCCCTCGCCAGGAGGCAATGCTGGGCAGGTGGGGCTAGAGTCCCGGGAGGCAGTGATGTCTGGGGAGACCTGTGTGTGAGCTGGATGGGGCACGTGGTGGGCAAAGAAACCAGGAAACAGGACTTGGGTGGGAGCTGGAGCTGAGGCTCTCCAGGGAAGAAGACAGGGCCGTGTTATCTTTTCAAATGATAGTTTTCTCCAGATATATGGGGCTTCCCCGGTGGTGCCATGGTGAAGAATCCGCCTGCCAAGGCAGGGGACATGGGTTCATTCCCTGGATCAGGAAGATCCCCTAGAGGAGGAAATGGCAACCCACTCCAGTGTTCTTGCCTGGAGAATCCCATGGACAGAAGAGCCAGGAGGGCTGCAGTCCACGGGGTCGCAAAGAGTCATGCAGGACTGAGCGCACAGCGCACACCAGATCCATGCCCGGGGGCGGGATTGCTGGGTCGCTCGGCAGCCCTGGGTCTGCCTCCAGGTGTTTAAGGGGCCTTCACACTGTTTGCCACAGTGGTGCACAGTTTACAGCCCCGCCAGCCATGCAGGAGGGCTCCCTTTGAAAGAGGTGACTTGTGGCCTGAAGCTTGGTTTCCGTGAGCCCCACCCAAATGCGAGTGTCTAGGGTCACCTTCCACACAAGTCCAGATTGGGTTTGAAGCTTAGCTCTGAGACTTGAGAGGGGTCCCTGGGTCCCCTCCCTCCTCAGGATTCCTTGTTGGATGGTAGGTGAAAAAGTCGCACAGTCCTGTCGGATTCTGCGACATCATGGACTAGACCCCATGGACTATACAGTCCATGGAATTCTCCAGGCCAGTATACTGAAATGGGTAACCGTTCCCTTCTCCAGGGGATCTTCCTAACCCAGGGATCGAACCCAGGTCTCCCTCATTGCAGGGGGATTCTTTGCCAGCTGAGCCACCAGGGAAGCCCAGGAAGACTGGAGTGGGTAGCTGTTCCCTTCTCCAGCGGATCTTCCTGACCCAGGAATCAAACTGGGGTCTCCTGCATTGCAGGCGGATTCTTTACCAAGTGAGCCAACCCTGGATGGTAGGTGGCGTGGGGGTGATGGCCCGCCTGCGAGGAGGGTGTGTTGAGCATGGCCATGGCTACCACTGAGCTGAGGCTGGGCCTGAGGCAAGGCTCCTGTGACATGGGGTGGGGAGGGGGGCTGGGCAGAGAAAGGCAGGGGGCCTAGGCCTCGGGCCAGCTTGGGCTCAGCCCCCTCCCTCTGCCAGGAGGGGAGGGGCGAGGAGGCACAGGCAGAATTAGGAGAGAAGATCCCCCGCCCCCGCATTAGTAAATCTGCAGGAATCTCTCCGTCTATCCCGAGTGCCTGTGATTTAGAGGCTAACACAAAGCAGATGTTCAGCCCACGATGCAGCGTGTCAGCTGTTTGGGTTGGGCTCTGCTGGCCGGTTCTTTGGGCCTCTCAGGGCTTGTCGCTCCCCTGTTGGTGGTCAGCCTTGGGTCAGCAGGGTGGCCTTGCTCCTGAGGGTTGGCAGACTGTCCGCTGGAGCAGTAGAGGGTGGGGCATGTGTCTCTCTTACCTGGCAGGCTGGCCCTGCTGTGCCCCTGGCCACCAGCAAGTTTTCAGAAGAACAAGTGACTGCTTGGGGCCTGGGCTCAGACTGTGGCACTGTCCATCCCTTCCAGCATGTTCTACCATTCGGCCCAGACCAGTGGGTGGAGAAAAGCTGTGCTTCTTGATAACAGGAGCTGAGAGTCATGCACAGAGGAGCAGAGATTTGGCGGGGAGTCAGTGGGGCTACTTTTGGAGAAGATCCACCAGAGGCCCTGTCTGGGACTACCCAGGTCGAGCAGTCAGATGAGCATCTGGTCCTTCTTCGTAGGAGGAAGGAGAATAAAGGAGGTGGGGCAGTTCCTGCAAGACAGCAGAGGGTGCTGGGCTTCACCCCCCACCACCCCCCACGATGTGGGCATCCTCTCCACGTGGGAACGGAAAAGGGCCAAGCCCTTTCTATGCCCGCTGCTCAAGCCCCTTCATTCGTGAGCACCATCTTCCCACAGGCTCTCCTGGGAAGCTTCTCTCCTGTAGTCGGCTCTGTTCCAAAACCTATCGAGACACTTAGAAGCTGAGCTGGAAACATGTACCTATTGAGACACTTAGAAGCTGAGCTGGAAGCATGTCCAGCCTGCCGGGACCGGCACCCCAGAAGGGAGGCTCTTCAGTCAACTGGAAATTCTGTCCATGGAACACGAACGGACATGGGGAGGGGATAGGAACCCCTGCCAAAGCCCTCCTCTACGTAGGGTGAAGATCAGATTCTCCTGAGAAGAGCTGTCGGAAGGAGCTCATGCAGCCTGCTGAGGTCCCCAGGAGGACAGAGGGCGTGTGGTCTGGTGCGGAGAGGGGCCAGCATGCCCAGGCTGGTCGGCCGCTCTGAGTGGTGAATCTTGGGCTTAAACATCCTGAACCTTCGTTTGCTCAGAGCTGACACGGGGCTGAGGAGGCCTGCCTTGTTGGGGCTGCTGGAAGCGTCGTTGATGACATGTGTGCAGACTCTCATGTGGACACGTGGCAGCCTCGGGCACCTCCTCCTGGAAAAGGGCTGATGGCTGTGGAGGTGTCAGGGCCACTGGCTGCGGTGCAGGGCGCCTCCGTGGAGCTGCCTGCGGGCCCTGGGTCTCACGGAGCTCATTTCACTCTGCAGACGCTGCCAAGGGCGCTGGCATGCCAGCGCCCCACTTTGTTTCCCTTCCTGGTGGAGCATTTTTCACCCGGCTAGAGCTTGCAACATGGAAACACATGTAACAATTGGGAACAGTAAGACGGTGCGCATCAGCTAAGTTTTCATTCATTACCTAAGCATCAGCTAAGGTATTGAGTTTGTGTCTTGTTGTTACAGGTCATGCCCCTACAGAGCAATGGAGACTCCCTTCTCCCCCTCCCCCGGTTTTGGAGGGTGATTATCTTTCGTCCAGTTCCCAGAAGTGAAGTGAGGGCGCCAGTGCTTCTCGACCTGTCTGTGCAAACGGCTGTTGCTGAGTCCAGACCAATTTAGACTGACACCGAGGACATATGACAGCATTGACTTTATTGAACCCTTGCCAGGATTAAGACTCACTTCTCAGTATTTTTAAAAGTGGATATGAAATACGACCACACTATTCTTTTTGCAAGTTTGGTGGTTTTATGGTGTGTCAGCTTGGCTGGGTGAACTACACCTCCCAGAATCCCCTTCCGGGCGTCCTGGGCAGGGCAGTGTGGTATTGGGAGGGACGAGGGGATCTCGTGTGAGCCACGGAGGGAGACGCAGGGACAAACGTGGGCTTATGCGTGTGGCCTTATCTGCTGCCCTGACTCCAGAGCGTGAGGATGGCTCCTGGTTCCTCCATCTCCTCCGGCTTCTGGCTCGAGCAAGCATGTTGAAGTCCGTGATGAATGGCAGATCCTGAGGACACCCACGGCACCAAGGTCAGAGACAACAGAGGATGTGGGTTCCGTTCTTCCTCCATGCTGCCTGCCCTCTGGGTGGTCGGGTCCCTGGAGAGATGCCTTAATCTCCACCCTCCACACAGCGCCCACCCTTGTGTGAGGTCAAATTCCTGTAACAAACCTGTCTCCATCTCCCCCCAGCCTCCATCTCCATCACCATCTCCATGTCCATCTCCAGTCTCCTCCATCAGCATCTCCAGATCCAAATCCCCCTCCTCCTCTATCTCCATCTCCATCTCCAGGTCCATCTCCATCTCCATCTCCATCTCCATGTCCATCTCCCCCTCCATCTCCATCTCCATCTCCAGGTCCATATCCCCTTCCATCTCCATCTCCATGTCCATCTCCCCCTCCATATTCATCTCCATCACCATCTCCATGTCCGTCTCCCCCTCCATGTCCATTTCCATGTCCATCTCCAATCTCCTCCATCAGCATCTCCAGATCCATCTCCCCCTCCTCCTCCATCTCCATTTCCATCTCCAGGTCCATCTCCCCCTCCATCTTCATCTCCCCCTCCATCTCCATCTCCATCTCCCCCTCCATCTTCATCTCCATCTCCATGTCCATCTCCTACCCCATCTTCATCTCCATCTCCAGTCCATCTCCCCCTCCATCTCTATCTCCCCCTCCATCTCCATCTCCATCTCCCCCTCCATCTTCATCTCCCCCTCCATCTCCATCTCCATCTCCCCCTCCATCTTCATCTCCATCTCCATGTCCATCTCCTACTCCATCTTCATCTCCATCTCCAGTCCATCTCCCCCTCCATCTCCATCTCCCCCTCCATCTCCATCTCTATCTCCCCCTCCATCTTCATCTCCATCTCCATGTCCATCTCCTACTCCATCTTCATCTCCATCTCCAGTCCATCTCCCCCTCCATCTCCATCTCCCCCTCCATCTCCATCTCCATCTCCCCCTCCATCTTCATCACCATCTCCAGGTGCATCTCCCCCTCCTCCTCCATCTCCATGTCCATCTCCCCCTCCATATTCATCTCCATCACCATCTCCATGTCCGTCTCCCCCTCCATGTCCATTTCCATGTCCATCTCCAATCTCCTCCATCAGCATCTCCAGATCCATCTCCCCCTCCTCCTCCATCTCCATTTCCATCTCCAGGTCCATCTCCCCCTCCATCTTCATCTCCATCTCCATGTCCATCTCCTACTCCATCTTCATCTCCATCTCCAGTCCATCTCCCCCTCCATCTCCATCTCCCCCTCCATCTCCATCTCCATCTCCCCCTCCATCTTCATCACCATCTCCAGGTCCATCTCCCCCTCCTCCTCCATCTTCATCTCCCCCTCCATCTCCATCTCCCCCTCCATCTCCATCTCCATCTCCAGGTCCATCTCCCCCTCCTCCTCCATCTTCATCTCCATCTCCAGGTCCATCTCCCCCTCCATCTCCATCTCCATGTCCATCTCCATGTCCATCTCCCCCTCCATCTCCATCTCCATCTCCATCTCCAGGTCCATCTCTCCCTCCTCCTCCATCTTCATCTCCCCCTCCATCTCCATCTCCCCCTCCATCTCCATCTCCATCTCCATTTCCATCTCCATCTCCCCCTCCATCTCCATCTCCATCTCCATCTCCATCTCCATGTCCATCTCCCCCTCCATCTCCATCTCCAGGTCCATCTCCCCCTCCTCCTCCATCTTCATCTCCATCTCCAGGTCCATCTCCCCCTCCTCCTCCATCTTCATCTCCATCTCCAGGTCCATCTCCCCCTCCATCTCCATTTCCATCTCCATCTCCCCCTCCATCTCCATCTCCATCTCCATGTCCATCTCCCCCTCCATCTCCATCTCCAGGTCCATCTCCCCCTCCTCCTCCATCTTCATCTCCATCTCCAGGTCCATCTCCCCCTCCTCCTCCATCTTCATCTCCCTCTCCAGGCCCATCTCCCCCTTCCCCTCCATCTCCATCTCCAGGTCCATCTCCCCCTCCTCCTCCATCTCCATCTCCATCTCCAGGTCCATCTCCCCCTCCATCTCCATCTCCATCTCCATCTCCATCTCCATCTCCAGGTCCATCTCCCCCTCCTCCTCCATCTCCATCTCCATCTCCAGGTCCATCTCCCCCTCCTCCTCCATCTCCATCTCCAGGTCCATCTCCCCCTCCATCTTCATCTCCCCCTCCATCTTCATCTCCCTCTCCAGGCCCATCTCCCCCTTCCCCTCCATCTCCATCTCCAGGTCCATCTCCCCCTCCATCTCCCCCTCCATCTCCATCTCCAGGTCCATCTCCCCCTCCTCCTCCATCTTCATCTCCATCTCCAGGTCCATCTCCCCCTCCATCTTCATCTCCCCCTCCATCTTCATCTCCCTCTCCAGGCCCATCTCCCCCTTCCCCTCCGTCTCCATCTCCAGGTCCATCTCCCCCTCCTCCTCCATCTCCATCTCCATCTCCAGGTCCATCTCCCCCTCCATCTCCATCTCCATCTCCATCTCCATCTCCATCTCCAGGTCCATCTCCCCCTCCTCCTCCATCTCCATCTCCATCTCCAGGTCCATCTCCCCCTCCTCCTCCATCTCCATCTCCCCCTCCTCCTCCATCTCCATCTCCATCTCCAGGTCCATCTCCCCCTCCATCTTCATCTCCCCCTCCATCTTCATCTCCCTCTCCAGGCCCATCTCCCCCTTCCCCTCCATCTCCATCTCCAGGTCCATCTCCCCCTCCTCCTCCATCTCCATCTCCATCTCCAGGTCCATCTCCCCCTCCATCTCCATCTCCATCTCCATCTCCAGGTCCATCTCCCCCTCCTCCTCCATCTCCATCTCCATCTCCAGGTCCATCTCCCCCTCCATCTTCATCTCCCCCTCCATCTCCATCTCCATCTCCAGGTCCATCTCCCCCTTCCCCTCCATCTCCATCTCCATCTCCAGGTCCATCTCCCCCTCCATCTTCATCTCCCCCTCCATCTCCATCTCCATCTCCAGGTCCATCTCCCCCTTCCCCTCCATCTCCATCTCCATCTCCATCTCCATCTCCAGGTCCATCTCCCCCTCCTCCTCCATCTCCATCTCCATTACTGTGTCCATGTCCAGGTCCAGCTCTACACCGATTGGCCCCACTTCTCTGACTGGACCTTGATCAACACAAACAATGTCTTCATTTGTGCTGAGGCAGTGCATGGGGAAGCAGACAGGACGTGCAGAGACGGCTGACCCTGCTGACCAGCCCACGCCCTCTTCTCTCCAGATGTAACTGCACTCGCTGTTTCTTGTGAGTCTTGGGTGATTAAGTCTGTGCACAGACAAGCTTGTGTGTACATAGTTATTTTAATCTTCACGTACCTCTAAGCTGTCAGCACAAACGGCGGCACATTGCATCCACCGGGTTTGCTTTATTGGCTCAACAGCGTGTCCTGGAGATGGAGCCATGTGTCATGGAGAGCCGCCTCACTGCTCTTAATGGATACCTGGGGTTCTGTTGCGTGCATGCACCCTAACTGATCCTACCAGTCATGAACTAATGGGCTTCCACGGAGTTTCCAGCCTTTTGATATTACAAACAGTGCAGTGACTACTCTCTCGGTGCCACTTGGCACTTGTTGCAGAATGCCAGTAGGTTGAATTCCTTGTGGTGTCCTCACCAGGTCAAAGGGCAAGTTTGATGGATGTCGTTAGAGTCGCTGTTGCTGTTAAAGAGACTGAACCAACCAGCCTGCTTTCCAGGGTCATCTGTTACCTCCTTGTCCTCCTCCTTCCTTCTCCCTCTGCCCCTTATACTGCAGGGTCACAGCCTGCAAATACTTTCCACAAATCCTTTGGCAGCAGAGATCTTGTTTAGTGTCTGCCAGCAAGACCCCTGGTAGGAGACTCAGAAGCGCAGTGGAAGAAGCAAGGGTGTGAGATGTGAGTTTCAATGTAAACTGGGCTGAGTCCACCAGTGGTCTTCAGGTGTGGCTTCTTGTAAATCCCATGCCTGCACAGCTGAGATCCGCAGGGGATTCCTTGCAGTTTCTGCCCTCCTGAGATTCCCGAACTCCAGAAGATTCCCTCCCTAACCCTCACTCTTCCTAACAGTTTCTGTAAGCCTCTAATTGCCTGCATGAAACCGCGTCTTGTTGAAGTACCTAGAATGTGTCCCTTTCCCCCAGAACAGCAGGGTTTGGTGTTAGCACCTGCGGCTCCATGTCCTAACCAGAGGACTTATCAACATGTCCACATTTGATGGTGTCAAACTGAAGACGCTGTCTCCCTGCAGTTTTAATTTCAGAAGTGTGTGCATGTCCATTTGTGTGTAAAAGGCTGAGTAGTTTTTATATTATTAGTACCATTTTTTGGGCTTCCCAGCTGGCACTAGTGGTAAAGAATCCACCTGCCAGAGATGGGGGTTCCATCCCTGGGTTGGAAAGATGCCCCGGAGAAGGACATGGCAACCCACTCCAGTAGTCTTGCCTGGAGAATCCCATGGACAGAGGAGCCTGGTGGGCTGCAGTCCATCGGGTCGCACAGAGTCAGACGCGACTGAAGTGACTTAGCATGCATGCACCATTTGTATTTTCTTTTCTGTAAACTGGGTTCATGTTTGAATTATTTTTCTGTTGTCCTTTGGTCTCCTTATGGATCCAAAGAACTTTATTTTTAAAAAGAAATAGACATTGTTTATGACATGAATTGCAAACCCTTTCTCCAGTTTATAGTTGTCTTTTGATTTAGTTTATATGTTTCACGGCATGATGATTCAAATAATTCTCTCGCGGTTGCATTCGTTTTCTTTTCTGGTTTTGTGCCACCCTCATGTGGTTGAGGCAGCACCGCCAACGGCCCCACGGGCTTCCCTAGGCGTCTCTAGGTTTGGACTATATTAATGGCCACCCGCTCCAGTATTCTTGCCTGGAGAATTCCGTGGACAGAGGAGCCTGGCAGGCTACAGTCCATGGGGTCGCAAAGAGCCGGACACGACTGGGCGACTGAACTGAACTTGTCCCCACATGAGCCCTTTCTGACGTTGACTGTCGCGCCTGCATTTCTTATGCATTTGTCTGTGTGCATGTCTCTGACTTCCAGGCACCGGATCTGGGAATAATCCCCAAATGCCACCTGGAGATGGGCTCTCCTCCTAGTTAAGTTTAATCCTCCAGCGAAGTGCTGGTATGTCTGAGGTTCCTTCTGTCACGGTTTCCCCTTTTGATTGCGCCTCAAGCACGGTTTTCACTCTATGCTCTCGGTGTCCTTTGCTCCGCTGTTTATGTTTTTTGTGTGAAAGTGTGTTTGGTGACCGTCTTATCGTTGGGGCTTTCTAATTCGACTCAGCCGTCACTGTCTCCACGGGATGAGAAGCTCTGGAAGAAGCACGCCTCTACTTCCTCTTGGCTTTCTTTTTAGACCTTGGAGTTTGCCATCACACTTGTGCATGTCTTTATACATCTAATAATTGATTTGTCAGACTTAAATACATTTTTGCCTCTGGCTACGACAGATGAAGAAATGTGCGTTCTTACACCACCTCTGGAGTAAGGTGTCCTTTCTCTTCCAGTTTTTGAGAGTCACAGTATTTCTAGACTGCTCTCATGTTTAACCTTCACCTTTCCTCTGGGAGCTAACTGAAACACTGCATCCGTTTCGGTGGTTTTGTCTGTAGTTAAAGGTGTGACCACACGCACCGCTGGTTCTTTTTCTGCGCTTTGTCGTCTCGTGGTTGGGCAAAGTTGTCTTCTGGCTCATTTCTTCAGGATGAACTCATTTTAAGGATTTACCTCTAGATTTTGAATTTTTGAAACGCACCTGTCCTTTGTCGTTATATTTGAAAGATACGAGCTGGCTGGCTGTGAAGCTCTTGGCTTCCAATTTTCTTTTTGAAGGCTTTGCAGGCCTTCAGTGTCCGGATTCCAGCCTTGGTTGTTGGCATGGTAACGTCTGAGGCCAGACTAAGGATATTCCCTTTAATGTGACTTGATTTTTCCCTTTGGCTGCTGAAATAATTCTTCGTCTTTAAAATTGAGCTACTTTGCTAGCACCCTTTGCTAATTTTTTTCCTGCAACATGTACCTTCCTGTTTGTGGACGTGTGTCCTTTTTCTCTTGTGAGAACTGTGCTTGCATGACGTATCTTCTGCATACTGCTTCGTTTGCTCTGTCTTCCGCGTCTGTGCTTTTCTCTGTCATCCTCTCGGCCCTCGTGGGCCTCCGCTTCGCCTCCTGGCCTTTCTCAGTTGTCACTCGCATCTGTCCCTGAGTTTTCCTCGTGTTTCTGTCTGTCTTTGCACCACGTCCATCTGGTTTACATTTCAGGTGTGGCTTTATGTTCTCCTTCCGCTTGTTCCCTGAGCTTTGTCACTTTTTCATCCATCTTTGTTTTCTCTTGATACTTCAATCTCTGATTTGAGCTCTTATTTGTGTAGAATAGACTCTCCACTAAACTTCACATTTTTCCTGATCGTGGTGAAATATGTGGTATAAACTATAGAGCGGCAGAAAATCTCTAAGGAGCCAGGTGTGTTATTTGGGTTCTACTTCTCCCTGGACCCACCGGGCTATCACTTAGCCCACAGCACAGCCTCCCTTCTCTCCGGCTCTTTAAGAAATTGTTGTTGTTCGGTCACTAAGTTATGTCTGACTCTTTGTGACCCCAAAGACTGTAGCACGCCAGGCTTCCCCGTCCTTCACTGTCTCGCTGAGTTTGCTCAAACCCATGTGCATTGAGTCGGTGATGCCATCCAACCATCTTATCCTCTGTCGTCCCCTTCTCGTTCTGCCCTCAATTTCCCCAGCATCAGGGTCTTTTCCAATGAGTTGGCTCTTCACATCAGGTGGCTAGAGTACTGGAGCTTCAGCTTCAGCAGCAGTCCCTCCAATGATAGCTTCTTGCCAACGGGGCGTCTCAGGGGAATCCCTGGTTCAGCCCTTGTCCTCCTTCTAGAAACCTGTAACCTTGGCCCATGGATGCTCCTGTCACAGGTCCACGTTCTGCTCACCTCGTCCAAAACTGAGCGGAAAGTTTCCGCAGTGGTTTTGAGTACCCCCACCACTGACGCCTGCCCTCACAGACAGCACTTCTTGGCCCTTTTCCATGTGTCTGTGTGACTTTCACTTTTGGCCATGGCGTGCCACTTGCAGGGACTTAGTTCCCCGACCAGGGATCAAACCTGGGCCCTTGGTGGTGGAAGCGCTGAGTGCTGACCACTGGATGGCCAGGGCATCCCTTTCATGTGGCTTTCACCACGCGTGGTGGCCCTTCCTCATATGCTGAGGTTCAGGACTGTTGACATGTTTCTGTTTCTTATTTTCTCTTAGGATTTCTGGTTAATTTCTAAAAGGAGGAGGAAACCACTGTCTTTCAACCTTGCCGTTTAAAAAGTGCTTTAAGTTTTGTTTCAATTTGCATTGCATTGATTATTGGTGACGCTGAGTATTGATGATGTATTCTCAATAATGATTTTACAGAAAGCTCAGTATACCAAAGCATAATGTGCCAAGGGGATGGATGGTGTATTTCCCACACTGGAAACAGAACTCCAGGGCTTCTCCTCGACCATAGAGGCACTTTCAATGACAAACAGGGCTCATCTCATGCTCTGTAAAGACAGCAGCAGAAGAAAAGGTCACAGTGACGAATCCACACCCGAATGCATTAAATACAGTTGTCTGGAAGCAACCTAATGCCGTCATGCTCATGACACCCTCCACGACATTCTGAGTCCTTGTTAAGGAGGTGATGAGGCTCCAGGGACATTCCCACCTCTTGGTCCTGGTTCCCGTTCTCTGTCCTGACTCTGAGCCCAACACGGTCCCTGCCCTGGGTTCCCTGCCCTTCTGGCTCTGTGACCTCGCAGGGGACGGGCCACATTGCGATGGAGCAGGGCCTCAAGGCTCAGGGTAAAAATTCTCGGAGTCCTCCTCCAGGTCCCGAGTTCATGCTTGCACCGGGGATCTTCGTCTGCCTCTTGACCCTGAGCAGATCTGAACACTGGTGCAGCACCTGCTTCTCGGGCTCGCCTGTTCTGAGCACGCGTGCGTGTCTCTGGTCTCCACGGCAGCTGAGGGAGGGTTTACCGTGCTGGGGTCCCTGTGGCAGGCGCTGCCTGGGTCTCGCCTGACGGCTCCCCCAGGGAGGATGCCTTTCCTGGGGTATTTCCTGCGTCTCACGTCCCCATTGCCCCAGGCACGCCCCCTGGTGTTCACCCCTGATCACGTTTTGTGGAGTGTGAGCCCCACAGCGCTGAGTCTGCTGTGGCCTGCAGCGTGGCTTCCGTGACCCCACCCCAAACGCATGTGTCCAGGACCACCTTGCCTAGAAGCCTGGAAGGCGTGATGCTGACCCTGCTGTGTTGGACGTGGCCAGGACCCTGGAGCCTGCCTGTGCTCAGAGTGGGACCTGGGAGGTGGCCACGCTGGGCACCGGAATGCAGGCTGGGGGTCCGGGGTCCAGGCTGTGAGGGGACCCTGCTCCCGGGATCACCATCCAGCTGGAAGACAGGCGGCCCTGGGTCAGGGACACCGCGTGGGGGTCTAAGACCAGGGCTGTGTCCCGGCAGGGGCTGGGCCTCTAAGACCAGGGCTGTGTCCTGGCAGGGGCTGGGCCTCTAAGACCAGGGCTGTGTCCCGGCAGGGGCTGGGCCACGAGGCTGCCGGTGCCGCGTGGACGCGGTCAGGATTGTTGGAGGATGAGTGGGGGTGTGGGGCCGCAGTTTCCAGCAGTGTGTGCAGGAAAGCCTGAACTGAGGCAGCTCCATGGATGGTGCGGAGGCCACGGAGGCTGGGGTGGAGTGCAGTATTGAGGACGGGGGTGACAGGGCCCGTTCTCAGATGAATGAGGGGGTGCATGCGTGTGACCGATTCCGCCGCTTTCTTTTACACCTGCCTCAGTAACAGAGAGTGGGGAGGGTGCTGGGCACTCAGCCTCCTCTGGCTCTTCTCCACCAAGACAGTGTGTGTGCCGAAACCCTGCTGACTTGATGCAACCCCGCCTGAAGGAGGCTCACACCCCGCTGGGTGGCCACGCTCCCAAGGGTCCTGCTGAAGCTTCTGTCCTTTGCATTAGAAACGTCTCGAACTGGGTGATGGTCCACAGATTCACAGTAGAGCAGGAGGGAGGGAGAAGGGAAACGCCCCCTCTGTGCTGGACTCTCCCCCCAACCCCCGGAACATCAGGATGTAGGAAAGATCCGAGACAGAGGTTCCGTGGGGCTCACTGTCACCAGCGAGAAGGGGGCTTAGGACCATGCCAGCCTGGCTCTTTGAGGAAAAGGACACTGTCTCCCCATCACTGCAGAGCTTTCCGATTAATCTATGACAACCAGAGGGAATACATCAGTTCTCACACTGTGATTCCAGCCTTGGCAGGAGCGGCCTGGGCAGCTGGGAGTGGAGGGTGGAGCCCTGCCCCCTCCTTCTGCCCCACTGGCTGCAGAGCCCGCACCGGTGGGGCCTCGTCCCTGTTCCCTGGGCCTGGATCGAATCAAGCCCCCCTGGGATGGCCAGGCCAGGACCAGCTGGATCCAGGGCAGGTGCCGCAGCTGACCCGGTGTTGCGCTCCCACCCAGACCTGGGTGTCCTTGTCGGTACGACATGTCACATGGACCAGATTCTCCCACCTGTGGACTCCCCTCTCCCTCAGACGTCTGTGCTGCAGAGGAGACTAAACCTGGAACTTTCCTTGTGGCCTGAACCCCAGCACCGGCATGCCATGGGCCCTTCCTGCTGGAATGGGTGCACCGAGACGATGCCACCAAGGCTGAGCCGGCTGCCCTGCTCTTGGGGCTCCTGCTGGGAGCTCCCTGTGATCCCTCTGTGATCTCAGATCAGTCAGGGAGGAAGTTTCCCTCTGTCACCTGCTCCCCATCTGTGTCCCCTCTTCTTTCTGTTCTGAAGACACCATCATTGGATTCGGGGCCACCCTGATCCAGGACGATCTCATCTTGAAAGCCTTATTACATCTGAAAATTCCTCTTCTCCAGTAAAATCACATTCTGAGCTCCAGGCCTGGGGGTGGGAGGTGATTCTTGGCCCACCACAGCGCCCCTTCCAGCCCTGAGCTTTGCAGCTCAAGTCTCCTCTGTGAGCAGCCGAAGCCCCCAGGACTCTGTTCCCCCCTCCCAGGGCCAGTGAGCCGGTCTGCACTGACCACAGCCTGCCCCTGGTCGCCCAGCCCCGTGCCGTTCAGCCAGCGGCTTTGCAGCGGCCACAGAGAAGCTGGCTGTGCCACAGCTGGTTGAAGTCACCCAAAGACCCCGACCCCCTCTGCTGGTGAGACCCAATCTCCCCATCGCACGGGGCGGGCCCGCTGGGCTTGGCCCCATCGACGGCCCTGTGAAACCTCCCGGTGCCCTGCATCCCAGCCGGGGCCAGATGCCAGCAGGTGCTCAGAGGGCTCCTTCCCGGAAACGTCTCTTCTCGGCCTGGAAAGCTGCTCCTGCACGTGTGCGCATGCCTCCCATGCATCCTCAGCCTCAGCTCAAGTCAGCTCTGCAAACGCTGCCTCCCAGCTTCAGCCTCGCCCTCCTGCCAAGCGGGGTCCAGCCCGGCCTCTGGGCGCCCACCCAGCACTGCTTACAGGGGGCGGGTGGGGGTTACTACCAGAGATGCCTTCCCATCCCCCTCTGCAGCCCCCAGAGCAGCCCCCTGGCACAGAGGAGGTGCTGGGTGGTGGCGGGCGAGGGAATGAGTGAGTGGCTGGGGGAGGGGTGGGCTCCCGCCCGCTCGGGCCGTAAATCTGGCGGGCGCCCCCTTCCATCACTCCCTCCTCCGACAGGGGCACCCAGGGGCCGCATCCTCCCTGACTGCCGAGTGCTGAAACCCTCCCCAGAGGTTCCTTGCAAAATGATGGAGCTGGGGCGGCAGCCTTGTCCGGACTTGGCAATAAATCCTCCCTTCCAACTACAGACCACGTCTGCTGTATTTCATAATTGGTGAGATGGAGAGCCCCAATTTCCCAAGATGTTCAGGGATAACTCAGTTTTAAAGACCGCGTCCTAACAAGTGGAATGGGCCGATTATTCCAGGGGATCCTCCGAGGATCGTTGCTGCCTGATGTAGGGAAATGGGCTTGAATTACGGCTCCAGGTTTGCTGAGAGAGGCACACTGCCCGTCGCCAGGAGAGACGTGGATGCCCGTTTGTTAAACATGTTTTTGAGGTTTTATTTCCGGAGAAGGGTTTGTTTCCTGTAATGTATCCTCTGCAGGCCTTACGGTGCAGAGCCAAAGGCAGCTCCTCCTCTGAGTCGCCGGGGTGGGGGGCACCGGGGGAGTCACACTGCGGGTGGCTGGCCTCGGGGTGGGGGCCTCCTGGGAGGGGTCGGAGAAGAGAGACTTGAGGGGAGGCGTCTGTCCCAAGTGCTTCCCTGGCTTTCGGGCTTCAGACACCTTTTATGCTCAGTTAGCCACAGGGACGGATGTTCTCTGTCTCCGTGGAGTCCTGGGGGGTCACGATGTTCACGGGGGCAGAGAAGAGCTGGTAGTATTAGGAACATGAGACCCTCGGGGCCTCCAGAATTGTGGAGTGTGGTCTCGCTTTCTCTAGAGATGGGCAGGCCAAGAGGCTCTCCGAGAGGACACAGAGGCTCTGTGTGTGTGTTGGTGCCACAGCCAGGCTTCCTTCCCGCTCCGGTGGGCCCTCCTTGCCTTGCCGTCTGAGTCCTGTGTTCGAGATTTGCTGAAACACTTGGTGAGGCCTGTTTGCTGTTGGAGAGCGGCCGGTGTGGCCATCGCTGTGAACGATGTGAAGGCTGCTGTGAAGAGTGATGGCTGTGCTTGAGCAAGCTGTACCTGACGGTGTCGTCTCTCTCAAGATGCTTTGCCGAGGAAAGAAGCTCCAGGGAGGCAGGCAGTGCCAGGCCTGTGTGCATGGGTATGTCCTCACTTGGGTCCCCGTAGACAGAGGTGTCACTGGATCCACCTTCTAAGGGGCTTCATAGCTGCCAGTTTTTTATTACACCTCTACCGAACATGGAACTCCGGGTAACTCTGAGACCATTTTGGGGAGCAACTCAGAGGGAGCTTGGCTGGTACATAGAGTTATTGTCGGCTTCGGAACTGATGGCCAGATCCTGGCCACATTGACATCAAAGACCATCACAGAGGCTACTCAGTGGAGGCCCCTTGAGGCTGGCTCTTGGGACTTGCCGAGCTCCTTTGGGGAGGGTCTAGAGGGTGTCCACAGCTGCCGGGATGCTGGTCTTGGCTTTGTCCTGCACCATCCGTGGGGCCATCCCCTCCAGCTACCTCGTGTTCCCTGCAGGAATCCCTGCTTCCTGACCAGCAGTTGCACGGAAAGAGACCTGAACGTATGGCCTCCAGAAGATGCTGGGCAACCTCGTCACTGGTTTTCGGCTGAGATGAGCAGCCTGGGGGCTCTTCTGAGTCTCTGCAGCTTAGCTTGGGCTGCTCCCTCCGAAGCTGGGCACCCCAGCCCTTCCTCAGGTTCATCTCCCCTCATGCTCCAGGGTTGCTCCAGCTCACTCTGCCCAAGGCCGAAGAGATGTTGTTGGTGTTCAGTTGTTCAGTTGTGTCTGATGCTGTGACCCCGTGGAATGCAGTGTGCCAGGCTACCCTGTCCTTCACTTCGCTATCTCCCTGAGTTTGCTCAAACTCCTGTCCACTGAGTCGGTGATGCCATCCAACCATCTCATCCTCTGTCATCCCCTTCTCCTCCTGCCCTCAATCTTTCCCAGCTTCAGGGTCCTTTCCAGTGAGTCAGCTCTTGGACTGCAAGGAGATCCAACCAGTCCACCCTAAAGGAAATCAACCCTGAATATTCATTGGCAGGACTGATGCTGAAGCTGAAGCTCCAGTACTTTGGTCTCCTGATATGAAGAGCCAAAGAGGTTCTGGGTCCACGTGTTCATGGCCCCAGTCCTCACCACTGAAGCCTGAGAAGGCCAAGGTCTGCCCAGGATCACGCCTCAGTTAGAGGCAGAGAGGAGGGTGAGCCCGCTTGAGGCGGGAAGAACAAGGACCTCAAAAATGCTCACAACCCAGTTCCCGGAAATGGGTAATATTTCATTACGTGGAAAAGGGACTTTGCATATGTGACCGAGTTAAGGATCTTGGAATGGGAAGGTGGTCTGGGCCACAGGGCAGGTCCATCATGAGGGAGGCAGAGGGCCAGCATCAGAGGAGGAGATGTGGTGATGGAGGCCGAGGTCAGGGAGGTGAAGAGACTTGTAGATGATGTGCTGTTGGTTCTGAGGATGCGGGAAGGGGTCCCAGCCAAGGAACTAGACGAGACAGGGAGGCTGTGTTCCCTGGAGACTCCGGAAAGAGCCAGACTCGTGTGACCTTGACTTTAGTGAGACTTGGGTCAGACTCATGTTTCTAGAGCTTCAAGACCAAGTGTCAGTGGCTGAAGTCACTGAGCTGGTGGCCTTTTCTAGGGCAGCCCTGGAGGCCGGTGCTGGTCTCCTCACTCTGTCGCTCACAGCTGCCCTCTGGAGGCCGTATCCTCTGTGCCCGGCCCCCAAGTCTTCCCTGTTCCCTCTGCCCTGTAGTGGCCCCTGGGCACTCGGCCTGTGCTGACTCTCCCTGCCCATCGTCCTGTCCAGTCCTCATGGTGAGAGCAGCCCTGTCTCCACTGTTATGAAAAGGCAGGGGGCACTGGGGTCCCAGAGGCCGTGAGTCCAGGAGCAGAAGTTTGAACTCAGGCCTGCCTGGATGCTAGGCTCGAGCTACAGCCCATGGAGGGAGGTGCAGGTGGGACAGCTGAACAAGTGACCACGGACTGGGGGCTTCCCTCGACAGGCACTGGTTCCCTCCTAGTTCTGGGGCCTGAACCCACCTTCAAGGTGTCGGGGGCTGTGCTCCCTCTGGAGGCTCTGGGGGAGGGTCCCTCCTTGTCCCCTGCATGTCTGGGGGCTCCGGGCGCCCCTGGGCTGTGGCTGCATTGTCAGTCTCTGCCTCGGTCACCACGTGACCCCTCTTCCCACACCATGTGTCTTTTAGTCCCTCATAGGGACACCTGTCCTTTGTTTTAGGGCCCACCTGGAAACCCAGGACTTAATCACCCTGCAGACTGACTTTCCACATAAGGTCATGTTCACAGGCCTAGGGACCAGGATATGGACACGTTTTTATTTTAGGGGCTGCCGTTCCACCTACTCCAGATGGGGTACTCCAGAAAGTGGTGAGGCTGGGGGCTCCCTGGGCTCTGGACAATGAGGCTCTCAGGACAGGGCCAGGTCCCCTGGGCATCCAGTGGCTCAGTCCTAGGACCAGGGAGTCAGGGTTTTGGGGCGATGCTCTGACCAGTGAGCAGGGTAGGGATGCGGGCAAGTATTTCAGAGCTGCATCTGCAGTCAGAGGAATGGGAGGAGAATGCGTCCTTGGGGGTCATACAGACACGGCCCCACCCCGTCCGCACCATGAGTGCCTGACTGCTCAGCCTCCTGAGCCTCTGTCTCCCCGTCTCCAGGCTGCAGTAGCATCGCCCTCCCCTCCCCATTGCCCTGAGTTTGTGACGAGTTGATGGACTCAAGGCCCTAAAACAGCCAATGATCCACCCACGTGGCAGACACACACACAAGTGTACACATGGGTGTACACACAGTCGCAGACAAGACAGCTGCACACGCAGGGGTACACAAGGAAGCTGTACATGCAGGTGTACATGCGGTGTACACGCAGCAGCACACAAAGGCAGCTGCACACGCAGGTGTACACAAGGAAGCTGTACATGCAGGTGTACATGCGGTGTACACGCAGCAGCACACAAAGGCAGCTGCACACGCAGGGGTACACAGGCAGCTGCACATGCAGGGGTACACGCGGTGTACACGCAGCCACACATAAGGCGGCTGCATGTGCAGCTGCACACACACCCATCACAGGAGGTGCCCACACCTGCATCTCCCTTCCCTTCCTCACGTGTCCACCGCCATCTCACAGGGCTTCTGGGCATTCTTCTCTCTGCTCACTGTGTGATCACCCAGAGAAGAGGGCGGGCCCTCAGCTTGGCTGGTTTCAGCGCCCCTCCAGCCCCTACCTGGTGGGCGGCAAGGACGGGCCAGGCACTGTGGTCCAGAGGCTGTCTCAGTGAAGGGCTGCAGGCAGGGCTGCCAGGTGCAGGCGTGGTGGGCAGGACTCGCCCAGGCCGCGAGGGTGTCCAGGGTACAGGCTGAGGTGCTGCGGCTCTGGGGAGACAGGGGTCTGAAAGAAGCTGCCAGGGGGACCTGTGAGAGCGCCAGGGCAGGGCAGGTGGCAGTGGGCGGGGCAGTGCTGTGGGGCACCAGGTGCCCACGGCCCGCAGAAGCCCTGTGCGGCTGTCCCCCTGGCTCCAGCCCCGTGACGAGGGGAGTCGCGGCTGCAGAGGAGGCTCAGGAGGTGCCCACCGGGCCCAGCCCTCACCGTCCAGCAAGGACCTGCCTGCTGCTTCCCGTAATGGCTGCTGAGACCAGAGGGTTCAGCTGGACGGGCTCACCCGCAGGTCCTAGGCCTCACTCACTGAGGGCGCTACTGCCCCGGGAACCTGCTAGAAATGCAGACCCTCAGGCCCCACCCAGACGGGCTGCATCGGGAGCTCTGGGTCACAGCCTGAGGTCTGTTTCTCTGGGTGGGCTGCCGTGTGCTCCAGCTTGAGACCCCCGCCCCAAGCTGCCTGTCACGGCTGGTGCTCAGAGACCCCGTGGGAGCTCAGCCGGCCTCCCTCGGACCCCTCGTCCGTGGGTTCCTCCAGCTCTGCGGGCAGCCCCAGCCGAGGCTCGGAAGCACTGTGGGGATAAACAGCTTTATCTCGAAAGGCCATTCCGTGTCCAAGCCAGGAGGGCTTCTCACGCATTCGACTCTAGAAAACAAGAGCTTTGCACGTCAACTGGAGAAAAGATTTGTTCAAAAATATAAAACAGGAAAGAGCAGGTGAGAGGGCTTGCTGGCCACCACGCAGAGTCCTGTCACTGAGGTCCACGTGCGTGCAGGGTAGACGCAAGTGGGCCCGACGGCGTTCCTCCCCTCGAGGACGTGAGTCCAGGACCTGATCCCACCCACCCCCGTGCACCCTGGCCTGCCTCCCTGGAGTGCCTTTCCTTGGTGAGGCGTTCTTTAGAGTGAGGGCGCCTTCAGGTACGGCTTGCTCAGGCACGGCTGCCACTCTGTTCTGCCCTGCGCCCTTCCCACTGTTGGCTGACTGCCCTGTTCACAGTGGAGGCCGCTCAGGGCCACTGTCCACCTGCCAGCAAGCCTTGCTAAGTGTTTTCGCAAGATTTCAAACCAGTGTCCAAACCCTGAGAAGATTCACCAGAACTCTGTATTTCCATTTGTCTTCCTGTTGAAAAATTAAGAGAGTTGGCCGTCCTCGGCCTGGCTGTCCATGGCGCAGTCCAGTGGGAAGGGGCAGGCCATCCCCTCGGCAGGGCAGTGCTGCCTGGCGCCTCACGGTCCCCACTGCTCTCTGTGTTCCAGTACCTGGGTCAGCCGCCATCCTGGGTTCCTGGGTCCACTGAGTCCCCTGCAGGAGCCTGGTGGCCAACGCCTGAGTCCATGGCTCTGGTGCCAGATGGGAAGCCTTGTACCTGGGGGCCACAGAAGAGCCGCCGACGGTGTGGGGGCGAGGGAGGGTGGGCAGGAGGCGCGGGGGCTTCTTGGCAGATGTGAAGTGTGGCAGGGCCTGGGGAGGACAGTCTGAAGCTCCTCTGGTGGTCCTGGGGACACTGGGCCCGGCCAAGTGCCCATGCCTGTGAAGTCCCTCATGCATGGAGTGGCGGGCTGTGGGGTCCCCGCTGTGATGGCAGGAGCATGGCACTGGAGGAAGGGTACAGGTGGATCTGGCTTCAAACCTCCACTCTGCTGGTTAACTGTCTGCATGGCCTTGGACGATTATTCACCTTTCCCGAGCCTCAGTGTTCTCATCTGTAGAATGGGACCCAAACTAATTTGTTTACTTGGCTGTCTGCAGATACCTTTATTTTGGGGCACTCTTCAAAAACGGATCCTTTCTATGCATTAACTATTTTCTTTTTAAAGCCAAGAACAAAGAAGCTTATTTACTTAAGATGTCATCCTGACACTGTAATTAATGTACACTGGATTTCATTTTTTTTTCAGGCCTGGACCCACTTCCCATAGTCTTTTTACTGATTTTTATTTAACACTGGAGTCGAGCTGACTAGCACGCTGGGTTAGTTTCAGGTGTACAATAGAGAGCTTCAGTTGTGCACATACATCCAGACTCCAGGCCAGAGCTCAGGAGGTGCAGACAGCCCGTGCCCGGAGGGCCATGGGGCCTGGTCCCTCACCTCCACGGGTCTGTCCACAGGCTCCCCGTTTAACCAGTAGCTCAGAGGTGTGGGCACCCCCGAGCCCCGGGCTTGGGTGGCTGGTGCTCGCCCCCTGACTCATGGGCCTGGAGGGGACAGCCTGCCCCCTGCCCCAACCCCGGCTCCCACCCCTGGCCGCCGCGCTCTGGGAGGCTCTCTGTTCACACACTCAGAGACGGATCGGCCACAAAGCCAGAGCACGAGAACAAATGAATATTTGTTGCAGAAACTCTTGCGATGTCAAGTTTTACTGTGAGTGCCTCTGGTGTGTGGCAGGACGATAAATCCTGCCTGTGTTCAGAATCTCCGGCTCCGAGCCCTGGCCCCTGACCGCCGGTCATTCTGGAGTGTGGCTCTGCGGCTCAGACGCTGCCTGCCTCCCCAGCAGGAGTCCTCCCTGTCCCCGCCTTCCTTTGTCAAGGGCCCCGTCCCCTGCCCATTCCTGCGTGGAAGCGAGGCTGCCTTTGGGTGAGAAGGCAGCCAGGTAGGCACCTTGTTTCTGAGCCCCCCCACCCCCACGTCGCCCCAGATTCAGGAGCCAGGAGGCAACTGGTGCCAGTGTGTCCTGCGGGGCAATGGGCCGCCGTGATGCCCCGCGTCATCCTGTCCAAGGTCCTCTTGGAAGCGCTGCCCGCCTCTCTTCTCCCAGGGATTCCCAGCGCCGTCTTCATCCAGCCGCCCTGAGTTTCCGGGCACACAAGGGTGAGGGGCTAGGCGGAGCCCCAGGATGGGGCTCTGGAGCTCACGTCCTGACTCAGCTCAGAATTTTCCCGCTGCATGCCTGCAATTTGCTCTAGAAGGCCTTGTTGAGAACCTGTGGATTTCTCTCTGTTTAGGTCCTGAAGATATCCTGCTGTATTTTCTTTTTAAAGCTTCTGCAGCTTTCTTTCGCCATAGAGGCCTTCGGTCCAGCAGCAGAGGACGTGCGTGTGCTGAGCCAGGCAGGGCTTGTGGGAGCAGCTGCCCCTGGGGTTGCTGACGGCACACGCTGCCCAGCGCACACGTCTCTGAGCTGCATGCCTTGGGTTTTTGGTCAGCTTTCCATGTGATGTGGCGAGTGCAGCCTGGTGGGCTTGTGATGGAGGAAAACACTGCCCACGAGGGGATGCTGGCTTCCGGGCTGTGTCCTGTAGATCTTCAGGATCTACATGCTGGGATTTCAACATGGCGAGTCTGGGGACCTAAAAGGCCTTTAAAGTTAAAGTGAAGTCACTCAGTCACGTCCGACTCTTTACGACCCCAAGGACTGTAACCTATCAGGCTCCTCCGACCATGGTATTCTCCAGGCAGGCATACTGGAGTGGGTTGCCACTTCCTTCTCCAGGGGATCTTCCTGACCCAAGAATCGAACCTGGGTCTCCTGCATTGCAGGCAGACCCTTTACCATCTGAGCCACCAGGGAAGCCCATAAAGGCATAAAAGGCCTCTACGAGGAGATTATTGACAACTCGGAGATTCCTCTTTGAAAGACAGCAACGCCGTCTGCCACCATTGCCACCAGCCCAGCGTGTCCCCAGCCAGGAAGCAGGAGGCCCGCAGTCCTGCTCAGCACAGACAGCGCAGGCTTACTGGCTGTAGTATTAGCACAGAATGTATCTATTATCTGAACTTATAAAAACAGCCTCTTCCTGCCATAAACTGTTTTAGCCAAAGCCTCCAGCCCCGCACTCTTCAGGACTGTGTCCGGGCTTGGATTTTATTTTATATTTTGTGCATGAACATTCAATGCAGCAACATTTACGGAATAATTCATTTGCTCCCTACTGATCTGTGCTTTGCCTTGCTGTGCACTGGGCTGATATCGATTGGATGTTGGGTGCTATACGTGGAAAACCGTAAAATTAGTTTTAAGCCTGGGGTCTTTATCATCTTCTTCTGGAGAAGATGTCCTAAGCTACTGGCTGGAACAGGGGTCCTTGGAGCCCAGGGTCCTTCCTTCCTCTGTATCGGAGACTGTGGTTGGGAGCTGGGCTCTCGTTCCTGGACGACTCGGCTCTTTGTTGCTCCCAAGTATTAGGGGGAAGGGGTCCCCACGCCTCTGTTAATTTCAGGTTTTCTTTGACACATGAGTCTGTTTCTCTGTAGTGTGTCCTGCCCCACTGGCTTATTTTCTGTCCATGTGTGAGCGTCGCTCTGCTTGGGGTGGGATAAAGCCCATCCCTGTTTTCTACTTCAGGATCTCCTCAGCTGGTTCTGAGCCTTTCTTCCCCCAGATGGACTCTAAGGGGAGAGCTTGTCAGATTCCACAAAGCACTCCACTGGACTTGGATCATCGTTGTGATAAAAGCCTTGGCCGTGGAGATGTGACATCTTCCTGATGTTGACCCTTCCCCTGCACGAACACGGAGCTCTTTCCAGCTTAATCACGGTGTCTTACGCATCCTGATAATATGTTTAAGAAAAGAATAGATTTCATTTTTAAAAACAGTTCTAGCTTTACAGAAACATTGAGTAGAAAGTATGGAGCGTTTCCATAGACCTCTCCCCCATCATCCCTATTTCTGTAATCTTGTAAATGTGGTCCATTCGTTACCATTGATGAACCCATAGATAGCTGTAAAAAATATTTATTTATTTCGCTTCCCTGGATCTTAGTTGAAGCATGTAGGATCTTTTCAGTTGGGGCACATGGGATTTGGGGCTTCTCTGGTGGTCTAGAGGCTATGACTCCGCACTCCCAATACAGTGGGTTTTGATCCACAGTCCGGGAACTAGACAAGCTAGATGAACTCATATTGATACAACCCCTGGCAACTGTGGCCCCCCTCTTTTTTAACTGCATAGGCCTGTCTCTGCCAGAATGTCCTATAGTTGGAAACATGCAGTATTCAGCATTTTCAGATGGGCTTCTTTCTTGTCTTACTGATTTTGCTACCAATTCTAATACAGTGTTAAATAGGAGGTTGAGAGGAAAAATTCTTGCCTGGGTCCTGATCTGAGGGGGTAAGCATCTAGTTTCTCAATATTAAGTATGATCTTAGCTGTAAGTTTTCTTTTGCAGATATACTTCATCAAGTTGAGGAAATTTCCTTCTATTTTTAGTTTGCTGAGAGTTTTTATTATGAGTGGAGGTTGAGTTTTGTCAAAAGAGTTTTCTGCATTTATCAATATGATCATTGATCACACCGGTGATGAAGTGACTTATATCACTGTATATCTGAAAGAAATGGCACTCAACTGTGGTGTATAATTGTTTTTACACACGGTTGGATTCACTTTGCTAATATCTTGTTGAGGGTTTTTGTGTCTTTGTTCACAACGCATATTGGCCTGCAGTTGTCGTTTCCTGTAATGTCTTTATCTGGTTTTAGCCTAAGTGCGATGGTAACCTCATGCCTTAATTAGAAAAGCGTCCTTCCACTTCTATTTTCTGGAAGAACTTGGAGAGAACGTGTATCGTTTCTTGCTTATATGTTTGATAGAAGTCACCAGTGAAGCAAGCTGGGTTTACTGCTTTCTGGTTTGGAATGTTATTAATTATTGATTCATTTTATTATAATAGATTCAGATTCAGATTGTCTGTTTCCTCTTGTGTGAGTTTTGGTGTTTTTTATCTTTCAAGGAATTGGCTTATTTCATCTATGTTATTAAGCTTGTGGGCATAGCGTTGCTTGTAACATCCCTTTATTGTCCTTTTATGTCTCTGGGATCAATGGTGACGACTCCTCTTTCATGGTTGATATTAGCGGTTCGTGTCCTTTTTCTCTGTCAGCTTCGCTAGATCATTTTATATAGGTTCCCTATTTCCTCTTAATTTGTTAGGTAGTTGCAGCCATGAAATTAAAAGATGCTTACTCCTTGGAAGGAAAGTTATGACCAACCAAGATAGCATATTAAAAAGCAGAGACATTACTTTGCCAACAAAGGTCCGTCTAGTCAAGGCTATGGTTTTTCCTGTGGTCGTGTATGGATGTGAGAGTTGGACTGTGAAGAAGGCTGAGCACCAAAGAATTGATGCTTTTGAACTGTGGTGTTTGAAAAGACTCTTGAGAGTCCCTTGGACTGCAAGGAGATCCAACCAGTCCATTCTGAAGGAGATCAGTCCTGGGTGTTCTTTGGAAGGACTGATCCTAAAGCTGAAACTCCAATGCTTTGGCCACCTCATGTGAAGAGTTGACTCATTGGAAAAGAGTCTGATGCTGGGAGGGATAGAGGGCAGGAGGAGAAGGGGACGACAGAGGATGAGACGGCTGGATGGCATTGCCGACTCGATGGACATGAGTTTGAGTGAACTCCGGGAGTTGGTGATGGACAGGGAGGCCTGGCGTGCTGCGATTCATGGGGTGGCAAAGAGTCGGGCACGACTGAGTGACTGAACTGAACTGAACATGTAATTTTTTACCTTGCTCCTTCATCTGTAACATATGTTTTTGTCGTTCCATTGTTTTTTTGATGGGTGGGACTGTGTTCCTGTCTTACTAGTTGTTTGGCCTGAGGTTTCCAGCCGTGCAAGTTGCGGGCAGTTGGGTAGGGCGGGGTCTTGGTGGAGAGACGTGGACTTCTGGATACTTCACTCCAATTCATATTCCTTGGGTCCCGGGGTTCTCTGTTACTCCAGCAGTGCAGACACAGTGCTCTAACCTCAGGGGCTCAGACCTGATCTCTGGCCTGTGAACCGGGATCCCACAAGCCCTGGGATGTGGGGAAAAAGCAAGGGAAAAAAAGGGAGGAAAAAAAAGAAATGAAAAATAAAGAGAGAAAGGAAAAAAAAAGGCAGAACGAGAATCAAGAATGAAAAACAACAACCCCTGGTCTCCCGGGGCTCTCCCTGGGGCTCTGCCTGTCTGCTGGCTGCCCCCACTAACCCCTGGTAAGCCTTCTAGGCAGGGAGGCATGGACTCCGCATCTTCCCTCACCACCCTCTTGGCTGTTGCTGCTGCTGCTAAGTTGCTTCAGTCGTATCCGACTCTGTGCGACCCCATAGACGGCAGCCCACCAGGCTCCTGTCCCTGGGACTCTCCAGGCAAGAACACTGGAGTGGGTTGCCATTTCCTTCTCCAATGCATGAAAGTGAAAAGTGAAAGGGAAGTTGCTCAGTCATGTCCAACTCCTAGCGACCCCATGGACTGCAGCCCACCAGGCTCCTCCATCCATGGGATTTGCCAGGCAAGAGTACTGGAGTGCTAGATCATTTTAATAATCTTTTCAAGAATCAATTATTGATTTCATTGATTTTTTTTTCTATTTGTTTCCTATTTCCAATTTCAGCGATACCTGCTCTAAATTTTATTTATTTAATTTTCCCCCCTTGCTTTAGGTTTAATTTCTTCTTGCTTTAGGCTTATGCTGCTTTTCCTTCTTTAGTTTCCTCGGGTGGAAGCTTAGATCATTCATTTACAATTGTCCTTCTTTTCTAATATTTATCGATGCCATCAATTTCCCTCTAAACACTTTAAAAAATTATATCCCATACATTCTGATACATTGTATTTTTATTTTCATTTCAGTTCATTTCAGTCATTCAGTTGTATCCGACTCTGTGACCCCCTGGACTGAAGCACTCCAGGCCTCCCTGTCCATCACCAGCTCCTGGAGCTTGCTCAAACTCGTGTCCATTGAGTTGGCGATGCCATCTCATCACCATCTCATCCTCTGTCGTCCCTCCTCCTGCTGCCTTCAATCTTTCCCAGCATCAGGGTCTTTTCCAGTGAGTCAGTTCTTTGCATTAGGTGGCCAAAGTATTGGAGTTTTAGCTTCAGCATCAGTCCTTCCAATGAATATTCAGGACTGATTTCCTTTAGGATGGACTTGTTTGAGCTCCTTGTAGTTCAAGGGACTCTCAAGAGTCTTCTCCAACACCACAGTTAAAAAAGTATTTTCATTTAGTTCAATATATTTTAAAATGTCTCTTGAGACTTCTTGAGGAAGACTCAAATGCAATACAAAAGTTATTTACTTTCCAAATTGAAAAATGAAACATATTTTTTCTCCAAATTTTTCTCCAAATTTTGAGGTGTTTCAGCTTTCTCTTATTGATTTCTAATTGAAGTCCATTGTGGTCTGAGAGAATACTTTATATGATTTCTATTCTTTTAAATTTCTTAAGGTGTGTTTATGGGCCCGCATGGGATCTATCTTGGTGACTGTTTCATGTGAGATTGAACAGAATGTGTCTCTGCTGTGTTAGATGACCTATTTTATCAATGCCAATTAGACCCAGTTGTCTGATGGAGCTCTTCAATTCAACCATATACTTACTGATTTTCTGCTGGCCGGATCTGCCCTTTACTGATAGAGGGATGAAGTTCTCCAAAGTCTTTGCCTGAAAAAGGCTTTATTTTCCCTTCACTTCTGAAAGATAACTTCTCTGCCTGGAATTTCTAGGCTGTTTTTCCTTTCAACACTGTAAACATTTCGTTCCACTCTCTTTTTCTTGCCTGGTGAGACGTTCGATATAATTACTATTCATGTTCTTTTAAAGGTAAAGTGTGCTTATTATCTGACTTATTTCAAATTTTTTTCAGTGCTTTTTATTTTATAAGATATGCCTAGTGGAGATTTTGTGCTATTTATTCTGCTTGGTGTTCTCTGAGATGCCTGGATCTGTAGTTTGATGTCTGTTATTAACTTTGGAAAATTCTCAGCCTTTTTTATTTCAAATATTCATTCTGCTTCTTTCTTCTCCTTTCGACATTCCCGTTACACACACCTCACAACTTCATATGCCCCCCTACCTCCTGGATGTTGTTTCATTCTTTTTTCCCCCTTTGCATTTCAGTTTGACGAGTTACTTTACTGCTGCGTGTCTTCCAGCTCGCTGGCTCTCTGCTCAGCTGTGTTTGGTCTGCTGACGACACGTCCTTCGTTTCTGGCGCAGTGTGCGTGGTCTCCAGCATGTCCCCCTGTTCGTTCTTAGAGTCCCAGCTCTATGCTTAGAGCACCCATATGATCTGCATGGGGTCTGCTTTTCCCATGAAAGCCCTTAACCTTAACAACTAGACACATCGTCACTTAACCATAGTCGTTTTAAATTCTTGGTCTGTTTATTCCAAAATCCCCGTCACATACGAGTCTTGTTTTGTGTTTCCTCTTGTCTTTGATGCGACGTTTCGTTGTTCGTGTTCTTCAGAGCCAGGCACACTATATCAGGTAAGAGGAGTCGAGAGAACTTGACTTTTGGTGTGAGGTTTTGTGTTAAACAGACTCTTCCAAAAAAAAAAAAATCTATATATATATAAGAGGAGGGAATGCTTTCCAATTTGTTTGGAGGCCAGTACTACCCTGACACCAACACAGACAGAGGCATCAAAAGAAAAATAAACTATGTTCCAAATATAGACACAGAAATTCTAACAAATACCAGGAATCCAAGTTTAGTAATATATAAAAGTACAGAACATGGCCAAATGGGATTTGTCCCAAGAGTGAAAGGTTGGTTAAACACCTGAAAAGCAAATAATATAATATGTTATGTCAGTAGAATAAAAGATGAAGAGCAAAAACTACATGATCATCTCAACAGACACAAGAAAAGCCTCTAACAATATTCAGCACTGTTGCATAATTAAAAGCAATCCTCAAGAAACTAGGATAAGAAGAGGAATTCCTTGACCTGATAAAAGACGTTATAGAAAAGCCACAGCTGACATCACAGGTAATAGTCAAAGGTGGAATGCTTTCCTTCTAAGTTTAGGAACAAGATAAAGGTGTCAGTGCTTGACAGATCTCTTCAGTATTGTCCTGGAAGTTATTGGTAGAGCATATAAATAAAAGACATCCAGAATGGGAAAAAAGAATTCAAACTGTTTCTATTTTCAGACGATAAAAACTTGTGCACAGAAAACCACAAAGAGTCCCCCCAACCATTAAACTAATAAATATGTTCACCAAGATTCAGGATGCAAATTCAATATAAAAAACCCATTTTATTTCTACACTCTTGTAAAGAACAATTTAAAAATAAAACTTAGAAAGTAATTCCAGTTAGAATAGCATTAAAATAATAAAATATCTTAAAATACTTTTAACCAGTAAACACAAAACACATACCTG
Organism: Bos indicus x Bos taurus; assembly: GCF_003369695.1. Classification (NCBI taxonomy): domain Eukaryota; kingdom Metazoa; phylum Chordata; class Mammalia; order Artiodactyla; family Bovidae; genus Bos; species Bos indicus x Bos taurus. Next base: position 2,691,407 of record NC_040080.1, on the reverse strand, counting down.
AAAAATTACAAAACACTGTTGATAAGTTGAAGAAGACTTAATAAGTAGAAAGAAACCCCATGAGCATGGTTTGGAAGCATTAATATTGTGAAGATGACCATACTCCCCAAATAGATATAAATGTTCAACACAATCCCCATAAGAGTCTCTACTGCCTCTTGTGAAGTTATAGAGAAGCTGATCCTAAAACTCACACATAAAGTCAATGGATCGGGAATAGCCAAAACCATCTTGAAAAAGAATAACAAAGTTGGAGGACTCACTTTCTATGATTTCGAAACTTTACTGTGTTGCTACCATAATTAAGACCGTGTGGTACTGGCATAAGGATAGACAGGAAGGTCTGTGCGATAGATTTGAGAATCCAGAAATAAAACCATGTGTCTATGTTTGATTTCTGAAGACTGCCAAGACAACTCAATGGGGAGAAGAATACCTTTTTCAAAAACTGGCGTTGAGACTACTAGATTTCCACGCATGAAAGAATAAAGTTACTCCCTCACCTCACAACACAGATAAAAATCAACTCAAAATGTAAAGCAGATAAAAATTAGCTCTTAACTATAAGAGCTAAAACTATGAAACTGTAAGAGCTGAAACTATGAAAAAAAATGAGGGTGTAAAGCTTTATGACCTTGGACTAGAAAAATCAGTGGTTTCTTAGCTACTACATCAAAGCACAAGCAAAAAAAAAAAACAGATTAGTTGGGCTTCATCAAAACCAAAAACTTTCATTCTGCATGGAACATGACCGAGAAAGGGAAAAGACAATTTGCAGAATGAAAGGATATATTTGGATATATTTGCAAACCACAGAAGGGACTTGTATCTAGCACATATGAAGAACTTTTAAACTCAGTTGTAAAAAGATTAATAGCCCAATTAAAAATAGGCAAGGATTTGAATAAACCTTTCTCCAAAGAAGATAAACAAATGGACAATAAGTGCATGGAAAGCTGCTCAACATCATTAGTCATCAGAAAAATGCCCGTCAAAACCACAATGAGTTACCACCTCAAACCCATTAGGACAGTATAATAAAACAGGATAGATGATGACAAATGCGGGGGATAATGTAGAGAAATTGGAATCCTCGGGCACTACTGGTAGAATCTCACAATGGCACAGCTTCCTTAGTAAACAGGCTGTCAATGCTGGGGACTAGATGTTCGTACCACCTCTCCATTCGTACCCTGAAGCCCTAATCCCTGAGTCAAGGGTGTCTGGAGGTGAGGCTTTGGGAAGTGATGAGGGTATGAGGGTGGGGTCCTCACGACTGGATGAGCACCTTGTAAGAGAAGATGGGAGACACGGGATGACTCTCTCTAGCTCTGAGGACACAGGGAAAAAGTGCAGACCAGAACCCCACCCTGATGTGGGACTTCGCAGCCTGCAGCACAATGGCTGGTTAGGCCTCCGATCCCTGGTCTGTGGTTCAAGCAGCCTGAGCTAAGAGAGGGCTTCTGCAATAGTCCATGGTAAGGAAGCCACCCGCAGCGCAGGAGTCTCAGGTTCGATCCCTGGGTGGGGAAGATCCCCTGGAGAAGGAAATGGCAACACACTCCAGTATTCTTGCCTGGAGAATTCCATGGAGAGAAGAGCCTTGGCGGGCTACAGAAGAGGCATTTTCTCTGAAGTGAAATAGAATTGCCAGATGACCCAACAATTATACTCCTCAGTTCATTCCTGAGAGCAAGGAAGACAAGCGTCCACGGCAGTTTGTACACAAAAGCTGAGAGCAGCGTTATTCATGAGAGCCCCAAAGTGGAAACACCTCAGTGTTCATTAGCTGATGAATGAATAAACAGAAAGTACTGTGTGCAGAAAATGGAACACCGTTTGGCAACAGAATGAGATGACGTGCTAGCATACTACAGCATGACAACATTGAAAACCCAGCGCTCGGTGAGAGAAGCTGGCCCCGGTGACCACGTACTGTAGAACTCTTCTTTCAGTGAAATGTCCCAGACAGGCAAATCTTAGAGAAAGACAGTAAGTTCAGACCCTTGCTCCTTGGAAGAAAAGGTTTGACAAGCCTAGACAACGTATTCCAAAGCAGAGACATCACTTTGCCGACCAAGGTCCATCTAGTCAAAGCCATGGTTTTCCCAATAGTCATGAATGGATATAAGAGCTGGACTGTAAAGAAAGCTAAGCACTGAAGAATTGATGCTTGTAAACTGTGTGTTGGAGAAGACTCTTGAGAGTCCCTTGGACTGCCAGGAGATCCATCCAGTCCATCCTAAAGGGAATCAACCTTGAATGTTCATTGGAAGGACTGATGCTGAAGCTGAAGCTCCAATACTTTGGCCACCTGATGTGAAGAGCTGACTCACTGGGAAAGACCCTGATGCTGGGAAAGACTGAAGGCAGGAGGAGAAGGGGGTGAGAGAGAATGAGATGGCTGGATGGCACCACTTACTCCACGGACATGAGTTTGAGCAAGCTCCGGGAGACGGTGGAGGACAGGCAGGCCTGGCGCGATGCAGTCGTGGGGTTGCACAGTTGGACACGACTTAGTGACCGAACAACAAGGACAGGAGTGGGAGGGCGAGAAGTGGGGGTAATGGGAGTGGCTCCTGGTGGGTGCTGGGTTTCCACTTGTCCTGATGAAACGTTCTCAGTGAACATATGCTTTCTGAGCTGTCTCAGCATATCCATTTGATAAAACATGAAATGATATAGTTTCTAAATTATGAAGATTTTTGTCCCTTCCTTCATAATGTAATGACTTCCCTAGTAGCTCAGTTGGTAAAGAATCTGCCTGCAATGCAGAAGACCCAGTTTGATCCCTGGGTTGGGAAGATCCCCTGGAGAAGGAAATGGCAACCCACTCCAGTACTCTTGCCTGGAGAATTCCATGGACAGAGGAGCCTGGTGGGCTACAGTCCATGGGTTTCCCTGTGGCTCAGCTGATAAAGAATCTGCCTGCAATGCAGGAGACCTGGGTTCAATCCCGGGGTTGGGAAGGTCCCCTGGAGAAGGGAAAGGCTACCCACTCCAGTATTCTGGCCTGGAGAATTCCACGGACTGTGTAGTCCATGGGGTCACAAAGAGTCGGACACAACTGAGCGACTTTCACTCTCTTTCACTTTCATAATGTAATGTTTGTGTTTGATCATTTCTTTCACTTTCTTTCACTTTCATAATGTAATGTTTGTATTTGATCATTTCCCTTTGTTTTTTGTTTTTCCTGCTTCTGGAGACGTCTAGTACAAGACAGGAGAGAAGCAATGAGAAAGAGCTTCCTTTTCCGGCTGCTGCCTCTAACCGAGACTGCTGCAGTTCGCAGTAGGTTTTCTGAAAGTCTGGGTCACCCTAAAAAAGTCACCTTCTGCTCTCTGCTAAGCATTCGTGTCCTGAGTGGGCATTGGATTTTATCAGATGCCATTTTTGGCATCTGTTTAGGTCATGGTATTTGTTCCTGTTTATCCTGTTATTTTTGGGGTATCACAGTAATAGCTTTTCTGATGCTGAGCTGTTTCAGAATTCCCATGAAATACTTGGTAATGATATTCAGTGCTTCATACATATTGCTGGTATCTTTTTTGTATTTCTGTGTAAGATGGCTTTATAATTTTCTCTTTTTATACTGTCTTTTCCAGTTTTGGTGTCTGAGTTGGGTGTATCTCCTTATTTTTTTAAAAATAAGAATTTACATGTAGTAGAGTTAAATTTTATCGCGTAGAGCAATGCATTTGGACAAATAGCCGTGTATACACGGCAGTGAAGGCTCAGAGGGCTTGCGGCAGATCCCGAGCGCCCCCCACTGCTCTTCCGTGACCCGTTCCTCTCCCTGCCCCCAAGTCCTGGCTTCTTTGAATCTGTTCTCCATCCCTAAGCATCGCTTTTTCAGAATGTCACTGAAATGGAGCGTTGCACGCAGCCTTGTGGTCAGACCCCTGCTACTTGGCAGAATGCGGCTCTGTTGCCCATTTGCTGCTGTGAGTCGAGAGCTACTTTTTGTGTCTCTGGGTGTACTTCTTTGTACAAATACAGTTGATGTCTCCACTGAAACGGCTTCGCAGGTCTGGGGTAGCTTTCTGGGTCTTGGCCACGTTAACTCAGTTGTCTTTGTCTGTCTGTTGGAGGACATTTGGGTTGTCTCCAGCTTTGTTGTTCGGTTACTGAGTCGTGTCTGACTCTTTGTGACCCCATGGACTGCAGCGCGCCTGGCTCCTCTGTCCTCCGCTGTCTCCCAGAGCTCGCTCAATTCACGTCCAGTGAGTCAGAGATGCCATCCAACCATCTCACCCTCTGTCGTCCTCTCCTCCTCTTGCCTTCAATCTTTCCCAGCATCACCGTCTTTTCCAATGAGTCAGCTCTTCGCATCAGGTGGTCCAAGTATTGGGGCTTCAGTTTCCAGCTTGGGACTGCCATAAATTCTTATGTTCATATTTTTGTGTGACTCGAGGTTGTAATTTCTTGTTACATCAAGGAATGCATTGGCTGGGTCATTTGGTGACTGTATATTGAATGTTGCAAGAAATGGCCTTTTTATAAGAAACACCTCTCTGCATAGTGGGTGTACCATTTGGCATCCCCACCAGCCGTGAGTGAGGAGTTCAGCTGCTCTTCCTGCAGCCTGACCGTCCCCTGGCCTTGTGGTTGTTGTTGGCTTTGTGCTAATTTCAACAACGATGGATGAAAATGTTATCTCCTTGTGGTTTTAATTTGCCTCTCCCTCGTGAACAGTGATGCTGAGCCCCTGTCTGTGTGCTCGTGTGCCACGCGGGTATCTTCTTCAGTGAAATGTCAGCTCAATTTTTTTTTTTTGCCTGCTTTTTAAAATTTGTGGTGTTGTTTTCTTATTGCTGAATTTTCATAGGGCTTCATGTATTACAGATACAAGTCTACTGTGGGCTATGTGATGTGCAAATATTTTCTCCAAGCCTGAGCTGGTCTTTTCATTCTCTTAACCATGTCTTGCCCAGAGCAAAAGTTTTTAATTTTTGAAATGTCTCATTTACATATATATATATATATATATATTTTTTTGTTTTAGGTCCTCTTGGTGTGGTACGTAAAAATTCTCTGCCTGACCTAAGGTCACAGAGATTTTCTCCTCTGCTTTCCTGGAGAACTTTTATAATGGACACTTTACATGGAAGTCTTTGATACACTCTGAGTTGAATTTTGTAAAAGCTGCAGATGTGGGTCAAGTCCCCCTCCCTTCTCTTTCTCTCCTCTGGCACACAGATGGATGCCCAGTTGTTGGAAAGGCTCCCCTTTATTGGTTGAATTGCCTTTGCACTTTTTTCAGAAATCAATTCCCCACATTCATGTGGATCGGTTTTTGGACTCTATTCTGTTCCGCTGATCTAAATGTCTATCCTTTTGCCAATACCAAGTCATCCTGATGACTGAGGCTTTATAGTGCATTTTGAAATCACTGAGGCTCTTTTGACTTTGTTCTTTTTTCCCCTCAGCTGTCTTGGCTGTTCTAGTTCCTATGCCACTTCCTATACATTTCAAATCCTTATTAAATTTGTTTGATATAGTGTGTGTGTGCTCAGTTGCTAAATTATGTCCGACTCTTTGTGACCCCATGGACTGTAGCCTGCCAGCCTCCTCTGTCCATGAGATTCTCCAGGCAAGAATACTGGAGTGGGTTGCCATACCCTCCTCCAGGGACCTTCCCGACCCCAGGACTGAACCCGTGTCTCCTGCACCTCCTGCATTAGCAGGCAGGTTCCTTAACACCACTGTCACCTGGGAAGCCCTGTTACTTGCTAGAAGCTGTGAAAAACATGCTTGAAGCCAGTATCTTATTAATTCCTTATAAATTAATCTTTCATAATAACTGTAGATTTGGAAAAATGTCCTACAAGTTCATGGTTTTTATTATTTTAGTCTTATTTTGTTTTTTACTATGTAATGTTCCTTTTTTAATCCCCATTAAATCTTTTTGGCTTAAATAATATTCCCTCTGTCTTGTTATATCCCTTTCTTTTATGTAGTATTTTTTCTTGTGTGTATATTTCCATCTCTTTATTTTCAACTTCTCTGTGTGACTTGCTTTCTGATATGTTTCTTATATGGGTTGGGAAGATCCCCTGGAGGAGGGCATGGCAACCCACTCCAGCATTCTTGCCTGAAGAATCCCATGGACGGAGGAGCCTGATGGGCTACAGTCCATAGAGACTGGGCGACTCGGCATGCACACACTTAGTGTGCACGCGTGTTTCTTATAATCAGTAACGAGTGATGGTTAAAAATCCATTATCAGACTTTGGACCTTTTATTTCACGATTTTAATCATTTTGCACATATTGTGATTCCTTATGTATTTAGAGTTATATCAAGATTATTCTGTGTTCTTTTGTTTTTAACCATTTTCTTTTCTGTTCCCTTTTTGCCTTCTATGGGATTAATAGTATTTTATAAATTTGGTTTTTTTCTTTGTTGGTTTGGAGGTTATATATTTTAATTGTATGATCTTAGTGGTTTTTCCTTAAAATTTTAAACATTAATATTTAACTATACATTTTTTCTAAGGAAATGCACATACTTAATCCAGGCTTCCCTTTCTCCTGTCTGTCCCCTGTGAACCACTGAAAGTCAGTTCTGTGTAAATGTGTTAACCAAGAGTGTATTTCCCACCACTTGAAAAGGGAAAATTTTATAATGCATTATATATCCGTCCCAAACTCTCAACCAATTTCCTAGACTGTATCTAAAGCCTACAAAAATGCCTATAAAACTAAAAACCTAGTGTATTAGGATGTAAAATGTTTAAGCCTTGCTTCCAGATAGCCAACACTTGCTATGGTTGTTGACAAACTGCTGCTTTGCAGGCGGTAATATATCTCATTTATATGCTGTTCCACAAACATAATGTTTGCCACATAACATGGCAAATCACACAGAAATAAATACACTTGTTGGAAAAATGCAGACTGTAATTTTTAATAAAACTTAAGACCAATTCCTCCCCAAGTGAGGTAGAGACTTGAGGCTCCAAGTCTGCTCCAGAGAAGAGGGATGGAAGGGGGTGGGAGCGGCTTTTATATGTCCTGGTTGTGGAAGGGGTGAGCAGAGCGGCTGGGTGAGGAAGGGTCTTTGGGACAAGTTGTCAGACTCAGGATTCCTGGGAAAGGTTCTGCACAATTCGGGGGCTGCTGTTGAGGCTTCTGAGGAAGGGGGCTTAACAGATCTTCAGAGGAATTGCTCAATGCTCTTGGATGAAACAATTGCTAAATTCAGTCTTACTTCTTGCCTTGATGTTTACTTTCATAAACTTATTCACATGGGGCTCTAGGAGACTTCAGGCTACCCCAGTGGCTCAGCAGTAAAAAATCTGCCTGCACTGCAGGGGATTGGGAGACGTGGATTCAGTCCCTGGGTTGGGAAGATCTCCTGGAGAAGGAAGTGGCAACCCACTCCAGTATTCTTGCCTGGAGAATGCCATGGACAGAGGAGCCTGGTGGGCTACAGTCCATGGGGTCACAAGGAGTCAAACACGACTGAAGTGACTCAGCAGTAGCTAGGAGACGTCAAGTGGCTTGTTTCCTCCTTCCTTTAAACTTCCTATCACACCACAGTGAGGTTCAAGGCTACTGCTTGGCACTGCATCCACGTGGACGTCCTGGAGTGAAGCCCATCTTGGGACCGGCAGTGTCCCAGTGTCCATCTGTCCCAGTGTCCATCTGTCCCAGGTGCCCATCTCTGCCCTCGGCACTAGTGCACTTTCTCCTCATGAGTCCCTAAAAAAAACACACCCAAGGTGAAGAGTCTGATTGGAGACAGCTGCATAAAGATGGGATCCCGTAGGGCTGCAGCCTTGCTGTAAATGAGAAAGAAACCCACTGTGTGGAAGGAGGGAGCAAGGAACACTGCTCTCTCCCCTGAGATTTTAAATCAAGTCTACACACTCGGGTTTGCTGTTTGAATTCAAGTCTTAACCATGCATTTTAACCTCCAGTGGGCGTGGGTCAGTAGTACTTTCCCATGCCTGGCAGGGCAAATGCAACTTCTCTTGGGAGCTGTCTCCCATCTAGACTAGGAGTGGTTGTAAGTGACCTTCAATTGCAATAGGTATTCCAATTTCAGAAATGTTAAAGGATGAAAAAATGCACATGGGCCTGATGAAATGCAGTGTGCGTGTGTGGGGGAGGTGCTCATACTGTCCACATCTATATGACCGCATAAATCATGTCTCTCCAGGTGGTATTCAAGGTGAATTCCTCAATATCCCTTCCGATGTACTAATTCTCTCTTTAACTGTGTTCTGCCTAAAATGCATTCCTTTTATCACATATATTATTTTAAGAATTTTAAATTCTCTCCCCCTCCGCCAGTTTCTAATTGCTTTTGGAAAGTCCTTTGTTATTGCTTATCTGCCTTTTTCATTTTTCGATCGTTTGTGTGCTTTTAAGGGGACTTTCTCCCTCATTCGATTCTGCTATTTCTTTAAGCATCCTAAACGTAATGCTTTTAGTTGTCGTCGGATTGTTCCATGCAATTAGCTTCACCTGGAGCTGCTTCATGTTCTGAGGGTTGATTTTGTTATCAGAACATTCCTGTGTTGTGATGAGGGGAGTTTTGGCTTTTACCCCAGTCCCATTTTTCAGCTTCTGTCCCTCACCCTGGAGCATCTTTGGTTCTCCCTGTCACCCTCCGACAGCCCCCCTCCCCAGGTCCTGGGGGGCTCTCTCCTTTGCCGGGGACCAGCCCCGGCTGATCCAGGGTATTCGAAGGAGAGACGGCGTAGGCGAAGATTAGGAAACAATTGCTTAATTAAATGTTAATTAAGGATATAAAGAGTAATAGAATGAGGATAGCTCAGTGAAGAAATTCAGTGGAGAAAAGAGGCTGAAATAAGGATAGCTCAGTGAGGAAATTCAGTGGAGAAAAGAGGCTGAATAATTCAGCCAGAAGGTAAGAGAAAGAACGACATGGTGAGACCAAGTTTCGGTGAACAAGGCCCGCACTTTATTTTTCAAAGTAGTTTTTATACCTTAAGTTATGCACAGAGGATAATGGGGGAAGGGGTAGAGTCTTGCAGCAAACCAGGCTTTCTTCCTGCAAACTTATCATATGCAAAAGCTTAGGTGATTTGCATCATCTTCTGGCCCGGAGGCCTGTTAACATTTTAAGACCTTTTCTTCAGAAAACTTATTTTTCTCTAAAGGTGATTGGTCAGGAGCCACCCTCCAAAAGCATTAGATAAAGTTGCATTCCTACAGAGCAAAGGTGTGGTGGGCTACAACAAGAAAAAGAATTAACTCAAGGGTCCCAGGTTACAAACATTAAAGCTACTACTTACACCAACTATATTAATCAATACACTGCCAGGGACAGAGCAGGTAAGGGATATGGAGACTTAGCAGCAAACATTGGCCCAACAAGTGAAAATCCCTTCACCAATACAATTTCTAATCAATCTTTTAACTACTCAAAAGAATCTGTGTTTAGACAGTTTAGAACATCTCCTGCCTCTCACAGTTGGGAGGCTCTGAACAATCACATGAGGCCGGAAAAACCTATTCAGGCAGGCTAGAGGATTTCCAAAGGAGTTTGTAGGTTAAACACTGTCACACCCAGGAATTATTAACTGGAGCTGTAAGCTAACTTTTTTCAGAGAGGTAGTGGGGGACAGCCCCCCGTAAAGTCAGAGGTGTAGGTGAAAGCGCAAAGCAGAAAGTAGGCAGACTCTGGTTTTGGGGGTATATGTTTGAGAATTTCCAGGGGGACTCCTGAAGCTCGATCCCGCCTTTGTGTATGCCGAGCCTCCTTCCTCATGACCTTTGCCATGGGCGGAGTTCCTCACGCTGGCTACCGGCAGTGATAGAATTCCAGTTGAGCTATTCCAGATCCAGAAAAGTGCTGCACTCAATATGCAATATGCGCTCAATATGCAATATGCCGGCTCCCGGCACTCCTTCGTGGTGCTTCTCTCTCTTTCTTCCTGTTTCTCACCATCTGCTTCTTGCTGGGCTCATGGATTCTCTCATCTCTCTTCTTGTTCAAGCAACAAGAATTTTTAGACATTGCCCATGTAACAACCTCTGTCCCATCTTCTATTTCCTTCTTTCAATGACAGTTTTGTGGAAACAGATCCCATTTTTAAAATTATTGTTTATATTAAGTGCTTTTATGACTTCTGCTTTCATGTTCAAGAAGGTCAGTGGGACGGCGTGTGTTTCTATGAAGAGTTCTTCTCGCTCCTCCGACCCTTAATGGACTCTTTCTTCGAGTCATGGCCCTTCTATTATAACGTCAGCTCTGTGTTCTTCTACAGCGCTTTGCAACCTGAAAATGCATTCTTCATCAACTCAGATGTCATTTCAACCAGTTGCAATGGGAAGAAGACAGGGGTCCTGGCTTTTAAGGGTAACGGGGCTCAGAGAGGTTAGGACTGTCACGGGGCCACCCAGTCAGTAAGAAGCAGACCAGAACCACACTTCAAACCATCTCATTATTTAAACACCTGCATCAAGCTCTTCACGTGGGACTCAGTCCATTGCTCAGGCGGGGGTCACAACCTTTTGTTTGTTTTTGACTCTTTTGGTCTTAGTTTTGACACGTGGGCTCTATGTTGCTGTGAGAAGGCTCAGTAGTTGGCCCAAGGCATGTGGGATCTTAATTCCCTGACCAGGGATCGAACCCATGTCCCCTGCATTGGAAAGTGGCTTCTTAATCACTGGATCACCAGGGAATTCCCCACATCTTCTTTCCTGGTATCCTTCCTTGGATGCGGCACACGCCTGGGCCTGAGATGTACTGACATAAATGAAATGCTTGATAAAGGCACTCGGGGGAGAGTGGCATTTATATGTCTCAGGCAGGGGCTGGGGCTGAACCCATCCTGCGGGGCCTTCTGCCCCTGCAGACCGCCAGGGGCACTGGCCCAAAGGGCAGCCTGCAGGGCCCGGAGAAGACGGCCCCTACGGAAGCATGTGAGGGGGAGTGAGCTGCCGCCGACTCGTGTTCCCTAGTGAAAGAGAAAGGCGCTCAGTCGTGTCTGACTGTGACCCCAGGGACTATACAGTCCCTGGAATTCTCCAGGCCAGAATGCTGGAGTGGGCAGCTTTTCCCTTTTCCAGGGAATCTTCCCAACCCAGGGATCAAACCCAGGTCTCCTGCATGGCAGGCAGATTCTTTACCAGCTGAGCCACCAGGGAAGCACTAGTTCCCTAGAGAAGGAGGATTTACACCCCAGCAAAGGGGCTTCTGGGACCGCTCACCATGTTCGAGTCAGAGAACATCAGTAGGTATCGATTCATATTACCGCGGTGACTGAAGGCAGAGGCGGTATTTATTTGGAGCTGTGCTCCTGATGTAATAGCACTTAGATTACAATATTTTCTGTAATTACTTAAAAATGACAATGCATATTGAGTTAGTGATAAATCAGAGGCAATTTAAATAATGTCACCAGGAATCAAGAAGCATAAATTCTGTGGGTTTCATTCCAGCCAACGAGCCATTACTGCAACGAATGGGGGTGTCTTGACACTCAGTGCCATCTGAAGGGGGCAGCGCCCCGGGCTCTGACCTTGACCTGCAGTGGCCTGTCATCCTGCCCTGGCCACTCTGTGTGCAGCGGCCAAGTGGGAGCTGGAGTCTGGAGCACAGGCCGTGCCCAGGGCACAGAGGAGGCCGGGCCGGGGCAGGGGGATGTCCAGGCAGCAGCAGGTGGTGGGGGGGGGCTCTGGCAAGTGTCCTGCAGCTCATGGCGGTGGCAGCCAGCTGAGCCTCAGGCCCGGTGCCCAGGCCCCCCTCACTTCCTCTGCCTGCCCCGTCCGTGCAGGTGCAGTTCCCCTGGGGGAACATCACATGTTTGCGAGGGCCCTAGGGCCTCCTGCAATGAGAATTTGGCTTCTCCAGAGCTTAGTAGGGCTCCAAGTGGGTTCTGGGCCCCCTCCCTGCAGCCTTGCTCGGGGTGGAGGGGGCGATGGTTTACTTTAGGGTGAAATGTCGTCTGCTGGGTGGGTCTGCTTGCAGAGGGCGGTGGAGGGAAGGGAGGTGAGCTCATGAGATGCGAGCTCGCCTGGCTGCCTTCTTCATGGCAGCAAGTGAAGCCATTTGCTCGCAAATCGCAAAAGCAAATAGCTCACCGTAAACAAGACACAGGAGCTGCTTACGGGGGCTCTTGAGTGTCTCCTGTGGTGCAGGGAGGAGTGTGGACTGGACCCTGGGAAAGGGGAAGGGTCGGGTCGGGGTCAGATCGTGGTCAGATCGGGAGAAGCACACGTGTCCCTGCTCACTTTCTCCCTGGTCTCCACGTGCACCTCTTTCTGCAGTTGTGTCCCTGCCCCCCTGGCCTCTTGCAGCCCCCGACCTGATGGTACAAGTCCAGCTCCTGGAAGACACAGATTGTTCTTGGGCTCAATTCCACGTTCCCCGGGAAGGGTCCGGGGGGCCCGCCCCAGCCCACTCAGGTAGTGCTGCGTTAACAGAATGTCTGCCTTTGTCTCTTTGGTATGGACCAGCTGTCATCCGACGGGGTCTTGACATTGGCACACACTTTCCATGGTGCCCCCTACAAGTGTGCCACTTCACTGAGTTACTCAGAACCTGTAAGGTAGCATCTTATGGGCATTACCCGTGGAGCCAGAGGACTAACTGTGACCAAGGGGAGACAACGCCTAACACCCAGGCAGGATTTGGGGTGCTGGACGCACTGCCTGTCTGCCACAGCGCTCCCCACCGACCGCGCCACCCTGAGCTCTAGTTGGAGGACGTACCACGGTGGGCTTGGGGCAGGCCGGCCGGCCCAGCAGGCAGCTTTGGCATCTCCAAGGTGCCTCCCGGAGTGTTTCACCTCCAGGCTGGTGAAGTAGAGACGGCCGTTGTCCTGCTGGTGTGACTTTGACGGTGCCCAAGACAGACCTGTTGGCAGGAATGTTCGACTCAGGGAACGGGATGAGATGGGGATATGTGTGTCCACTCTGCCTGGGGAGCAGAATAAGGCAGATGTGAGGATAGGCGCTCGGAGAAGGAGAGTATAAAACTCAAAACTGAACAGAGAAGAAATTTGTCATATTTGCATTAAACAACCCAGATTGGCTTCCTGTGTCCATCCTATCAGCCACGAGGCTCAGTTACTGGCTACAGAAATGCTCCTAAGACTCAGAGTTTTCACCCCAGGAGGTTCAAGACCAAGTCTGCAAGATGCCAAGACAGAAGCATCTGTGATCTCTTCAATCATCCAGGTTGCCGTTTCCCACTTTTTTTCCCCCACCGAGACTCCAAGTGTCTGAGAACACTTGGAGGTTTCGCTCAAGTCTCCATCCCCGTCACGGTACCTGGCCGCCCATCAGTAGCGTGAAAGCAGTCTTACTAAAAGGGAGCGAAGAGCAGAAGTTTTAGTGGTCCTCAAAATTGAGGTCGATTTCCATCTTCCCTAAATAACGTGGGAATTGTCTTTCCTCCAGTCTTCACATTTTCTAAGCTCCTTGATATTCTTAAAACATGAAAATGACTGATTTTGAATCATACTTGCTGATCTTGGAAAGCAAATAGCCATGCCCCAAACTGAGGATCACCATGGTCTGGGAGTGAGGCTGGGGGAGCTTACTTGAGAGGTGCCTCACTTCTTCTGGTACCAAGACCCCATCCCTCCTTCAAATCCCCTACTCAAATGCACTTAGAGGTGGAAAGACCCCCGTTCAAGTGGCAACTTTGGTGAATGACTTCACATTCTGGGTCTTGATTTTCACTTTAAACAGTAAAGAAAAAAAAAGGACATATATGGGTGTACATCAGAGGAACCTGGCAAGCTGCAGTCCATGGGGTCGCAAAGAGTCTGACTCGACTTCACGACTGAACAATGACAGTCAGAGAAGGGCAGGAACAGAATGAAATGGCGTATGCAGAGTAGCTGCACGCTTCTGAAAACCCTCTATAAATGTGCCCTCTTTACTAACGATTCTAATACTTACAACTCCCATTGGCTCTTCTCCCAAGCATTTATTTGAAACCTACTGTGTACAAATTCCCTGTGCCAGATGCTGGAGGAAGGAACTGGGTTGAAAGTGTCAACTTGCAAAATTTATAGTGTTTTTCTTGCAGGCTTGTTCTCCCAGAAACAAAATCACTCTTCAGTACCTGGGACATTACAATCATACATTTTAATGAAAACTTAATTAATTTGAAATGATGGCTTTGTTGTAAGTAGAAGGAAAGAAAAATCATTAAAAATTGGCAAATGGGAGAGAAAAATGCTTTTATATAAGGACATGAGGGACACATAGGAAGGCAATGAATATTTCTAAAATAAGAAAACGTAAAACTGGAGTTCGTAAAGTTATTTCCTTAATTTGGAGGGCTGGTTCAACATGTTCCCTGATAAACATAAAAGAAAGAGGCTCTGCAGCGTGTGCAAATGAATACGGAAATCAGTGGAATCCTTTTTCTTTTAAGCTGTTTTCCAGTGGGGTTTAATGACATGGGTTCATCCGGGGCGTCCAGCGTCTGTTTGCTGTGGTTCTTGTAGTTATCGTGGAAAAACACAAATCTCAGACCAGAAGCTCAATCGAGGCCCCGCAGCTTGTCCTCTGTGTCCTGGACACACACCTGCTGGGTCCCACGGCTCTTCAGACGTCTTCAGGCTCTCTCGGTGCCTCTGGGTCCAGGGTGGGCAGACAAGAGGGGCTCCCTGGTGAGCGAAAGAGGCAGAGACCGTGAGCCAAGGAGGGGCTGAGCTCCAGTCCTGGCTCTCATGTCCTGAGCAGGTTCCAGCCTCAATTCTCCCATCTCTAAAATGGGTGAGTTCAGCTCAGCTCTGACACTGCTGCCCAAGCTCTGTCCCCAGGGCTCTGAAACGTCTGCTGTGTTTGAAGGTCAAGGGGTGACTCTTCAAGGTCATGTGGTTGGATGCACAAGCCTCCCCACGACATCCGGTGCTTCCGGGTCCCCTAAGTGGTTCCCTTTCATCTCTCTTCTGTTGGGTCCAAGATGTGCCAGTTAGTATTTAATGGCCACCCTATGGGGAAACAGGCTTCCCCAGTGGCTCAGTGGTAAAGAATCTGCCTGCAGTGTGGGAGACCCAGGTTCGATACCTGGGTCGGGAAGCTCCTCTGGAGAAAAGAATGGCTACCCACTCCAGTGCTGTCGCCTGGAGAATCTCATGGACAGAGGAGTCTGGCGGGCTACAGTCCACGGGTTCACAAAGAGCTGGACACGACTGAGTGACGAACACTCTCACTTTCCACTTCCTATGGGGAGGAGAGCCTTGGCTTACACTCTGCCAGTTTCCCTGCTGTAGACATTCCCCTACGGCCCATTTCCAGGCACGCCCGTGTGCCACTGGATGCTGAGCCAGGAAGGGTGCTGATAACCTTGAGTTGTGCAAGCTGGCTCCAGCCCACCCCTGGTGAGGTGTCTTCCTGTGATGGGGAACTCGGTCACTGCTGGCTAATCATGGATGCGGGTCAGATAACATGAGCCAGCAGTCATTGCGTGAAGTTGTGAGCCAGTCTCCTGGCCAGTGCCTTACAGAGATTGTCTCGTGTGATCACTCACACAGCCCCAGGGTTCCATCCCTTGGCCCAGATGGTCCGTAATCCATCCAAGGTCTTGCAGCCTGGAGGAGGTGCCGCCTGGATGAACCCAGCCCATCTGACTCCACAGCCCGGGCTCTCAGGCAACAGCCTATCCTAGATTTCAGCCTCAGTGCTTTCTGCCAAGGACAATTTTTCCAGCCTGCCGAAAAATGCCCTGAAACATCAAACAAGTTCCATTTACATTCGGTTCCTTTATCTTCCACTCATTTATCAAATTTCCCGATGATTACCATGCATCCCTTTAATGCACCTGACCCACTGATAAACATATTGGTAAACAGACTTTGATGGTGTTTTGCTTCACTCTGAGAACTTGCAGTTACATGCCATTAAATGTTTTCTCTCTGTTTTGTTCTTGGGTCGGTCCCATTAATGGGCTAGAGTGCAGACATATGGGTCTTATGTAAAAAAAGTGACTTTGGAACAGCTTTGCTGTGATTAGGGAAAGAAACAGCCTTAAG
Organism: Bos indicus x Bos taurus; assembly: GCF_003369695.1. Classification (NCBI taxonomy): domain Eukaryota; kingdom Metazoa; phylum Chordata; class Mammalia; order Artiodactyla; family Bovidae; genus Bos; species Bos indicus x Bos taurus. Next base: position 2,675,434 of record NC_040080.1, on the reverse strand, counting down.
TAAAGGGAGCTATTTGGAGCAGAGAGGTTTTTAATTAGGATGATATTCTGGTGCTGAGAGACAGAGCAGCTCTTGAGTAACAGGAGCCAGGACTGCTTTCCCTGGGAGGGGCATTGACATACACCAGCCCGCCAAGCTGATTTTTCAGGGAATTAAGCCCTTCACCCAAACTGGCAGAGGCAAGAAGCATTTGTCCAATGGAGTGCAGTACAAAGTGGTTTGGAACACAAACAATTATCTGGAGAATCAGGCCACTTGCATTCAAAACTGGGTAATTTGTCCTCATCAGCGGCAGGAGCGGCTGCAAAGGGTTCGATTCTGCAGGCGACTCTCCCCAGCCCCGGACAGACTGCCCCCCAGGGAGGTGGCAGTCTCATGCCACTGAATGCAGTTTCAAATAAACTCGGGATGCGGAAACACAGATTTACAGACATAACTTGAGGTGAAATCAGTTCTCTGATGGATTGCATACTGCAACAGAAAGGTCATTTTCAACAAGTAATGGCGTTGTTGTTTTCACAAGAGCTGTAGCTACTCATTAAACTAATTCAAGCCACGTATAAAGAAGGAAGGGCTTCCCAGGTGGCTCAGGGGTAAAGAACTCGCCTGCCAACGCAGGAGACACAGGAGATATGGGTTCGATCCCTGGGTCGGGAAGCTCTCCTGGAGTAGGAAATGACAACCCACTGAAGTATTCTTGCCTGGGGAATCCCATGGACAGAGGAGCCTGTTGGGCTACAGTCCATGGGGTTGCAGAGAGCTGGACATGACTGAGCTTAATGAACACACAAAGAAAGCAACAAATGACTAAATTCCTGCTATGCAGAAATAATCTCCCAGTTCACAGCTTCCCAGCTGTCTGTCATCACAAGCCCACACACGGGGCATGAGACAGGGACCACCTTGCTCTTGGGTTCTGGGGTCAGGGATTGGGATTGGGGGGTGTCTCTTCTCCACAGTCCCTGGGGCCTCAACGGGGGAGACTCCATTGGCTAGGAGTGGGTTGATTGGCAGGTGCTAGAAACTTCCAGAGGGGCCTTTGCTCATATGTCTGGTGCCTGGGCTGTGGGGACTCTCACGAAGACCACCCACCTCTCCATGCAGCTGAGGCTTCCCCAGTGAGGGGGCTGGGTCTGCAGAGGGGGTGCCCCAAAGGGAGGACGTGGAGAGTGAGTGTCCAAGAGACTGCTCCAGAGGCCGAAAGCCTCCTTACAACCTCCTGTGGGTCACAGCGTGTCCTCGCCATTGGGAGTGGGTACCCGAGGCGAGCTCAGTTCAGAGGGAAGGACGATCAAGGTCACACGCCCAGAGCTTTTGAGGAGGGGACATGACCATATCCATCTTTGGAAAATTCACTCTCCGTCAGCTATTGAAAGAGAGACACACAGGAAAAGATAAGGTTTTCTTTCTACTCTTCTCTCTAGATGTGATTAATGGAATAGTTGCAGCCACTTTGCAACCACGAGTGAGCTATTCTGAGAAGAACAGTGTAGAAAGACAGGAAAATATTGGGTCCTCGATGACCTACTTAAATTTTCAGTCCTGAAGCCAACAGTTAAAATGTATGAAATACACAACTTTTTTCTGTGAATCACACAAAAAACTTGCTCTCCCACGAGTGACCATCTTCCCAGACAACTCTTCAGGCTTGAATACAACTCACAAGGGGTGGGTATCAGCTGTATGGCAGGTGGAGAATCTACAGAAGTAGATTCATATAAGCCCTTTCGTAAGAATGGGATTAGTTAATCATGCCTTCAAAATTATGAATTAACATAAATTTCACTCTGTTGGAATTTAACAGAGGAAAAAGATACAAAATGGAAAGATTTGTTGAACTTCAGGTCATTTTTTTAGCCGCAAGAGATATTAACTCCTAAATGATCTCTCTAAGAATAAGGAAATAAATTATAAAAACCATTAAAGCATAGAGTCATTATTATTTAAGATAATTTTCTCCCCTGATTTTGGACAGTAAGGACTGACAGCTGGAGAAACACGCAGTTATCTAGTTTTTACACCTCTTTTTAGCTCTCCCTTGCCCCCTTGCCAAGTTTTGTTGCTTATATTATTTTTGCCGAGGTTTATGAAGTTACCATTCCAGTGGGACTGTGTTCCTTAAGTTGTTTAAAAGCCTTAGTTACCTGTTAATATGGACTCAGCTCAATTTCGGATGTGTGTGTGTATGTACATCTGTATTTCTGTGCGTAATCCCTCCCTCATCCCCGCCCCTCCCCTCCCCTCCTCCCTCTTCACCCCTCCCCTCCCCCTTCCCCCTCCCCTCTCCCTCTTTCCCTTCCCCCTTCCCCTCCATCCTTCTCCACTCCTAGTTTATTTTCTGGCTTCATCTCTTGGTCAGATGCATTTTATCTGAGTGGTTTTTATCAAGAAGGGCTCACAGGGGCTTTAGTTCCCAAAGTCTTTAATGTTTGAAAACGCCTGCCTGTCCCTCTGATCTGCAGTCGTCTCTGTGGGGGTAAACTGCTCCTGGTTGTACACCTTCCCTCCCCCTCCCCAGGGTTCCAGGCCCTGCTGCCTCGGCTCTGAAGTTCTGCCCATGGCCTGGGCCCCGCTTCACCTGCCCCAATCTTGGCTACACCAGAGGGTAGGTGGTGCTTTCTAACGGGGGCTCTAAGTCTGAGGAGGGTAGGGGCAGAGTGTGGTTCTCAGGCTCCCCGAGGGTCTCAGCCCCCTTCCCGCAGGAGCTGATTCCCGGCTGGCTGCCAGGATGCTGGGTTCTCTCAGCCTCTGTCCTTGGTGGTGCATCTGGGGTGGGGCAGGGAGGGGACGGACCTGGGGGTGTCTGGGGCCAGAAACCAAGCTCTAGTGCTCAGACAGCCTGCCCAGCTGGGGATCAACAAGACCAAATGGAATTTGGGACCAAGTTTTCTTGCTTTCTTCAATTTAAGTATGAATTTGGCAATAACGAGCTCATGATCTGAGCCACGGTCAGCTCCTGGTCTTGTTTTTGCTGACTGTATACAGCTTCTCCATCTTTGGCTGCAAAGAATATAATCAATCTGATTTTGGTGTTGACCATCTGGTGATGTTCATGTGTAGAGTCTTCTCTTGTGTTGTTGGAAGAGGGTGTTTGCTATGACCAGTGCGTTCTCTTGGCAGAACTCTATTAGCCTTTGCCCTGCTTCATTCCATATTCCAAGGTCAAATTTGCCTGTTACCGAGAGAGTCATTTCCTAGGATAAGGAGTATAGGGGTCCCCAAGGAGAGAGGGGTCTGGAATTCTCAGGGAGGGAGAAAGGACAAACTTTTTTTCTTTCTCCACATTCCTTAGGATTATATAACAATAATGTATCCTGCCTAAGGACAGTCTTTGGATTAAACCTTCTGGCTAATTCTGTTATCTTAAAATGTAAATTATGGGAGTAGGTCTGATGAGGTCTTTACAACCTCCAGATATTCTTTGGATTCACTGGAGAGTATATAACTTCTTGTTAACACTAGCAAGCGGGTACTCTTTCTGCCCTCTTCTGATGCCTATGTCAGAAGCTTTCTCTATCTCCTTTATACTTTAGTAAAACTTTATTACACAGAAGCTCTGAGAGATCAAGCCTCGTCTCTGGCCCCAGACTGAATTCTTCTCCTCCGGGGGCCAAGAATCCTGGTGTCTTCGCGTGACTCAACAACAACCTTTCATTACTCCAGGTGTTTCTTGGCTTCCTACTTTTGCATTCCAGTCCCCTATATGAAAAGGGCATCTTTTTTGGGTGTTAGTTCTAAAAGGTCTTTTAGGTCTTCGTAGAACCGTTCAACTTCAGCTTCTTCAGCTTTACTGGCTGGATTACCGTGATATGAATGGTTTGCCTTGGAAATGAACAGAGATCACTCTGTCATTTTTGAGATTGCATCCAAGTACTGCATTTCGGACTCTTGTTGACCATGATGGCTACTCCATTTCTTCTAAGGGATTCCTGCCCATAGTAGTAGATATAATAGTCATCTAAGTTAAATTCCCCCATTCCAGTCCATCTTAGTTCGCTGATTCCTAAAATGTCGACCTTCACTCTTGCCATCTCCTGTTTGACCACTTCCAATTTGCCTTGATTCATGGACCTGACATTCCAGGTTCCTATGCAATATTGCTCTTTACAGCATCGGACCTTGCTTCTATCACCAGTCACATCCACAACTGGGTATTGCTTTTGCTTTGGCTCCATCCCTTCATTCTTTCTGGAGTTATTTCTCCACTGATCTCCAGTAGCATATTGGGCACCTACTGACCTGAGGAGTTCCTCTTTCAGTATCCTATCATTTTGCCTTTTCGTACTGTTCATGGGGTTCTCAAGGCAAGAATACTGAAGTGGTTTGCCATTCCCTTCTCCAGTGGACCACATTCTGTCAGATCTCTCCACCAGGACCTGCCCTTCTTGGGTGGCCCCACAGGGCATGGCTTAGTTTCACTGAGTTAGACAAGGCTGTGGTGCATGTGATTTTCCAGTGGGCATGTATGGATGTGAGGGTTGGACTGTGAAGAAAGCTGAATGCCGAAGAATTGATACTTTTGAACTGTGGTGGAGAAGACTCTTGAGAGTCCCTTGGACTGCAAGGAGATCCAGCCAGTCCATTCTGAAGGAGATCAGTGCTGGGTTCATTGGAAGGACTGATGCTAAAGCTGAAACTCCAGTACTTTGGCCACCTCATGCGAAGAGTTGACTCATTGGAAAAGACCCTGATGCTGGGAGGGATTGGGGGCAGGAGGAGAAGGGGACGACAGAGGATGAGATGGCTGGATGGCATCACCGACTCGATGGACATGAGTTTGGGTGAACTCCGGGAGTTGGTGATGGACAGGGAGGCCTGGTGTGCTGCGATTCACGGGTCACAAAGAGTCGGACACGACTGAGCGACTGAACTGACTGAACTGAACTTCCCTGCTTTGCCCACTGTGGGCAGCCTGGGGTCGTGGGGTGAAGGCGGAGGCGAGTTCACGACCCTCATTACACCTAAACATGCCTTTGGGGTGGGTTTAAAACTCCATGCTTCTCTGGGCCTCTGTTCCTTCGTAAGTCGGGGGTCGGTGTAATCCTCAGCTCGAAGGGCACAGAGGTAGGGTGCAGAGCACTGGCCCCATCTCCAGCAGGTCACTGTCATGGTTACCGTGTCGCGGCTGGGAAACTCCATCACCTGCACTGTTGCTCTGGCACTCCGCTTCGGGACCCGGTGTCTGTTGCCTCTCACTGCACCTTCTTCTCACCTCCCCCTGGTCTTAGCTCTGAAAAGAAGGTGAAAGTACCGTCGCTCAGTTGTGTCTGACTCTTTGACCCCGTGGACTGTAGCCTGTCAGGCTCCTCTGTCCCTGGGATTCTCCAGGCAAGAATACTGAAGTGGGTTGCCATTCCCTTCTCCAGGGGGTCTTCCCCACCCAGGGATTGAAACTGGGTCTCTCTCATTGCAGTGGATTCTTTACCATCTGAGCCGTCAGGGAAGCTAAGAAAGAGTTAGTGGCTCAGTTGTGTCCAGCCCTTTTTGACTCCATGGACCATAGCCCACCAGGCTTCTCTGTCCATGGGATTCTCCAGGCAAGAATACAGGAGTGGGTTGCCTATTCCTTCTCCAGGTGATCTTTCCCACCCAGGGATCGAACCCAGGTCTCCTGCACTGCAGGCAGATTCTTTACCGTCTGAGCCACTGAGGAGCTGTGCCTTTAAGGCCTTTCTCTGCTGGGTCTCTCTCCCCAGCTGGACCTGGGTGTCTGCTGCTCTCCCGTGCTGGCCTCCAGCCCTGTCGGCCCTGGGCCCTGGGCTCTGCTGGCGCATATGGTTCCGAATGCGCACCCCGGGCAGCTGCGTGCTGGCCTGACTCCCACGCTGCTCTCTGAGGACTCAGCTTTCTCCACTGAGTTTACAGCATTAAATGATGCTCAGGGCCCGGACCCCATAGTCTCCCATCAGCCACCTTATTGCTGTTTTAAATGGTTACTAAGCATCTCTAACTGGCTGCGCATAAAATAATGGGAAGAAAAGTATTCTCATTAAAGAGGAGCTTATCTGGGTTGTAAACGTGGGGCTGCTAATTGTGCCCTAAATGCCTCGGCGGGACTGTTGATGACTGCAGGCGGAGCGGGCTGTGTGGTCAAGGCTCCCTTCACATCAGGCCCCTGGAGGGGCTGGCCTGGGCTGCCCGGCTGGGGCTCCCGGTGGGACGGAGGGGCTCAGGATCAGGCCCTCAGGAAGTGGTTGAGGTGAGGAAAGAGCCCAGGACTGAGTAGCGAGGAGCAGCCACCCTGGTCACCAGACACCCCTGGAGTGTGGGGCCCAGGGCCGGGTCTGGCCAAAGCCTCGGCGACTGTGGGATGAGGATGGATGAGGCACTTCCGTCCCCGGAGGCAGGGAGGCCGGGAAGCTCCCACGGGTTCTGGGTCACAGGGATCTGGGAACCAGCCTCCTGTCTCCCCGCAGGAGTACAGCTGCCTGCCTCCCTGTGCCCACTTCTTCACCCACAAATTCCAGTGGCAGTGCCCATCTCACGGGGTCTCTGTGTGGGTTACAGGTCAAGCCCAGTGCTCGGCAAGCAGCAAGCTCTTCTTAAATGGCTCTTTAGCTGTGATCAGATCCGGCGCTTCCCAGTGCTCCATCCAGCGGGTGATCGCAGAGTCTGCCCGGGTGCCCGGGTGGCTGGCTTCAGGGCGCGTCCGTGTCCAGTGCACTTTATGTTCCACTGGAGGCCGCGGAGACTAAATGAGTGACAGGTGGGTGGCCAGGACTGTGTTGTGTCGTTGTCGGGGTGCCGGTGCCCCCGGCGAATGGATACTTAGCCATTTCCAAGGGCCCTCTGCTGGGGATGACTCAGCAGAGCCATCGGCAGTCCTGAGCTGACACCCTGGCCATGGGCAGCCATTCATCAACCGCTTCTTGACTTAGACCCAGCCCCACAGAGGCTGGGTTGGCACCACGTCACAGGCCCTCTGCTTGGGTCTCCGGGCCGGGGACTGCCTTCGAAGTTAGCAGCCCCTCCCCCAACTGAAACCAAGGGTGGATCCACCCTTTGCTTTGCATTGACACGGGATCAGGGTCCAGGGTCCCGCCACCCCCCCCCCAACCCCCCAGCCCCCACAGCAGTAAGTTGACTCATTGGAATAAAGCCCTGATGCTGGGAAAGATTGAAGGCAGGAAGAGAAGGGGACGACAGAGGATGAGATGGTTGGATGGCATCACCGACTTGGACGTGAGTTTGAGCAAACTCCAGGAGACGGTGAAGGACAGGGAAGCCTGGCATGCTGCAGTCCATGGGGTCGCAAAGTTGGATGCAACTTACTGACTGAACAGCAGCAGCAGTCAGTGCCGCTTCCCTCCCTCGGTTCCCCTGTCCCTGAGGATGGGAGGGGCTCTGTGGTCACCGGCTGTGTTCGGAGCTTGCTCTCTGTGGCTGTTCGTGGTCTCATGCATTCCTGCAGGACCTTCTGGAGCGCTCAGGGGACAGAGCCTGTGGGTGTGCAGACCCCCTGGGTGTCTCAAGCTCCCAGGAGTCCTGAGCTGACACCCTGGCCGTGGGCAGCCTTTCGTCAACCATTTCTTGAGCTGTCCATGCGGCTACCTCTTCCACCTAGGCTCTGCCCCTGGAGGAAGCTTGTTGTTATCTTCTCGAGACATCATAATGAAATAGATCGGACATCTTTTTATCCCTTCAAGATCTGTTGAGACTTGATTGATGCCCCAACATTTCCCAAGTGTTTGATATGGGAGCCTAAAAAATAGAGCTTGCTATGCAGTCGCTGCAAATGCCCCATTTTTAAGTCACATTCTTCAAATTTGTTTCTATCTTTGCTGACATTTTTCTGCTTGTTCCTTTAATTCCTGAAGCATGTATCAAAATACCTCTCGGGCCTTCTTTGGCGGTCCCGTGGTTAAGACTCTGTGCTTCCACTCCTGGGGGTAGTGGCTTCTATCCTGGTCAGGGAACTAAGATCCCACATCCCGTTCAGTATGGCAAATGGACAAGCAAAAAACCCACGTTCGTCTATATCTCCTTGTGGGTCTGTGTTTATTTTCTGTTTTTTTTCGAGGTTCTGTTCCTAGGTGCACATATATTTAGAATTTTTAAACCTTCCTAGTGCACTGAAAATTTTACCATGACATGGTAAGTTTTTTAAACTTGTCTATTTTTTCAGTACTTAGGAATCAATTCAAAAATTAATTCATTTTAAAACAAAAATAGTACTTTAGACTAATCCAAGAGTGATTTTTCTTTCACTATTTACTCATAAAACAGACAATCTATGGCTAATATTTTCATGGTAAGAGAAAATGCACAGATAAAAATACATGTGTATTTTTATACTATAAAACACTAATGTATTAACAGGTACAATTATTTCAAATGATAATTAAACAAAAACAACTTTATATTAATGTATTAAAAATGTACCCCAAACTAATGACTAATTCAAGAAAAATTAGATAATCTGATTAGATTAATACTTCAGAATTAAAAGAACTGACTTACATGCTTACCGTGCTCCTCAGTTTAACTCCAGATATTGAAAGATGACAAAGTGTAACTTACGTTCCCTGAAGAAGCCCGTTTGCTTCCAGCTCACCATTGTTGATTCTAGCACACTTGAGGCCCTTTCGTGTCCCGGTCAAAGCTGGGAGCGGGGCTCACCAGAACCTCCACACCCATGAGCAGGTAAGGCAGAGCTCAGCCTTCCAGCTTCCCCGAAACATCGGCTCAGTTTCCGTTTCCCCACAGATCCTGGCCAGCTGATGTTCACTATTTTGTTAGTTTTCTAATGATTTTTTGCTTTTACTTTTTAAAACATTATAAATTATGGCATCACCGACTCGATGGACATGGGTTTGAGGAAGCTTCGGGAGTTGGTGATGGACAGGGAAGCCTGGCGTGCTGCAGTCCATGGGGTCACAGAGTTGGACACGACTGAGTGACTGAACTGAACTGGTAAAATATATAGAACATTACAATTTCCGTCTAAACCGTTTAAAAATGTACAGTTCAGTGGTATTAAATGCATCCGTAATGTCATGAAGCCATCACCATCTCTCATCTCCAGAATGCTTTTCATCTTGAAAAACAAACTCTATATCCATTAAATGGTAACTCCCATCCATCTCCCCCAGCCCTGAAATCCAATATTTGACTTTCTGTCTCTGTGATTTGAACTACTCCAAGTATCTCATGTTAAGTGGAATCATATGATATTTGTCTTTTGTGATTGGCTTATTCATTTATCATAATGTCCTCAGGGCTCATTCATACTGTAGGATTTCCTTCCTTTTAAACACAGAATGATATTCCATCGTATGTATGTGCAACATTTTGTTTATCCGTTCATCTGTCAGGGAACACCTGGGTTGCTTCTCTACTTTGTGAATCATGATGTTGTGAACAGGGGTGCTCAATGACCTCTTCAAGGTCGAGCTTTCCGTTCGTTTGGGTTTACCCTCAGAAGTGGGTTGCTGATCACGCGGTATTTCTGACTTTAGTTTTCTGAGGAACTGCCATTTTCCTACAGCAGGTGTTCCACTTTACATTCCCACCAGGGGTGCACAGGGGCTTCAGCTTCTCCGCGGCCAGGGCTGGTGGCTTTCTGTTTTCCTGAGAGTAACCATCCTAATGGGTAGGAGGTGGAACCTCACACTTGTTCTTTGCACTTCCCTAATTCCTGGGTTGGGAAGATCCCGGGGAGAAGGAAATGACAAACCACTCCAGTGTTCTTGTCTTGGAGAATCCCATGGACAGGGAGCCTACAGGCCATGGGGTCTCGAGAGTCGGACACGACTGAGCGACTAAACCTAACCTAACCTGACCTGATGGGGGTGCTAAGTATCTTTTCCTGTGCTTACTGTCCATTTGCATGTCTGACCATTGAGGCTGCCCTGGTGGCTCAGAGGTGAAAGCGTCTGCCTGCAATGCGGGAGACCTGGGTTCGATCCTTGGGTCAGGAAGATCCACTGGAGAAGGAAGTGGCAACCCACTCCAGTACTCTTGCCTAGAGAATCCCATAGACGGAGGAGCCTGGTAGGCAACAGTCCACGGGGTTGCAAAAAGTTGGACACGACTGAGCGACTTCACTTCACTGGAGAAATGTCTGTTCAAGTCCTTTGTCCGTTTTTGTGCTGAGTTGTCTTTGTTGTTATTGAGTTTCATGAATTCTCTGCACATTCTGGATATCAGTCCCTTACCTGGTGTATGATTCCCAAACATTTGCTCCCATTGTATGGTTTTCCTTTTCACTCTGTTGATAGTGTCTTTCAATGCACAAAGTTTTAAAATTTTCCTAAAATCCAATTTGTCTATTTTTGGGTTGTTGCTGCTTAGGCCTTTGGTGTTTGGTACCCCACTCCAGTACTCTTGCCTGGAGAATCCCATGGACGGAGGAGCCTGGTGGGCTGCAGTCCATGGGGTCGCAGGGAGTCGGAGGCGACTGAGCGACTTCACTTTCACTTTTCACTTTTCACTTTCATGCACTGGAGAGGGAGATGGCAACCCGCTCCAGTGTTCTGGAGAATCCCAGGGACAGCGGAGCCTGGTGGGCTGCCGTCTGTGGGGTCGCACAGAGTCAGACACGACTGAAGTGACTTAGCAGCAGCAGCAGCAGGCCTTTGGTGTCATATCCCCCAAAATCATCGCCTAATCAATGTTTTGGCCTAAGTTTTCTTCTCTTGTTGTTTTGGGTCTTATATTTGGGTTCCTGATACGTTTTGAGTTAATTTTTATGTAGTTTTAGGTAAGGGTCCAACGTCATTCTTCTGCATGTGGACATCCAGTTTTCCCAGGACCTTTTGTTGAAAAGATTGTGCCTCCAAACATCCGCAGTAAAACAAAACTGTCAGCTTCACTCGGGAGTGTCCTTAATGAAGCAGTAAAAACTGCTAGTTTTATTAAATCTCCGCCCTTGCGTACATGCTGTGTTAATATTCTGGGTGACCGGTTGGAAAGCACACACAGGGCACACGTCCTGCACGCTGAATACGGTGGTGCTTGAGCAACAAGGGCTCCCCTGGGGGCTCAGCTGGTGAAGAATCCGCCTGCAGTGTGGGAGACCTGGGCTCCATCCCTGGGCTGGGAAGATCCCCTGGAGAAGGGAAAGGCTCCCCACTGCAGTATTCTGGCCTGGAACCATAGACGGTATAGTCCATGGGGTCCCAAAGAGTCGGAGCGACTTTCACTTCACTCGAGTTACAAACTAAACTGGGCTCTGTTTTCATGAAACATGGTTTTTACCTGAAAGAATGGTGTGATGGACAGACTAGGAACATTCAGACTTGGGTGCTCGGAAGACATTTTCTCAAAAATGAGCAACGCAAGCCTGTGATTTCAAGGAAGATAGCTGACAGTATTAATCATAATATTATTGGTAAACTTTGAATCTTCAAATGGAACTTAGGATTTAGTGGCCCTTGCATCTGCTACCATGAGCTGGCCAGCACCCCAGTGCAGAAAGGCTTCTCTGGTGAGATTCATGGTGATATTAACAAATGTGCCTTCTTGGTATCAGAAAACAAAACACATCAACATGTAGAAGACCCGTGTGACTCAGTGAGGCAGTAATTTGCAAATGTGATTAAAAGATCTATCCAAAGTGCAAGATTCAAAGCTTCTGACCTGGTCCTGGTTCGGATGAGGTCACCATGAGGTTTGGTTTCTTGAAGTTCCTTACTGAGGCTACTGTGTAGTCAGGGTAAGAGCCTCTTTTCTAGCCAGTCTTTGAATTTACAATCGGTATGAACCAGAGCCCAGGGAGGGAAAAGTTGAGCTCACAGGGCTGGGTGGACTCAGTCTCCCTGTTCACTGTCGATAATTCTGGGGAAGAAAGGGAATGCTGACCCTCAGAGGGAGGCTCTGATCTGTCCCAGGGATGTGGGGTGGGGAGGGGCTGAACTGGGGGGGCATTGAGGGTCAGAGGGCAGCAGGCAGGGAGGGCTCAGGGGCAGGGAGTAGGGGATAGGGGAGCAGACTGCCAGAACCTCAGGGACCTTGTCTTTAACAGCAGGACCTTCTGTGGAGCCAGAGTCTCTGGCTGATCTGAAGGGTAGGGGGACATGGCGTCCAGCTGGAGGAGTGGAGGAGGGCTCCCTGCAGATGTGAGCTTGGACTTGAATGCTGAGGCTTACCCTGGAGTCAGCCCAGTGCAGCGATTGCGGTGGGCGAGAGGAAAGGGTTGCCCATGCCAGGGGCCAGCCTCATGCCCAGATGGACCCGGCAAGCGGCTGGAAGGTCCTTTCTGCAGCCGGGTTGGGCCTGGTCTTTGAGTGTGAATCACGGCTCAGGGACCCCGGCTTCCCCTCCCCCATCATAGTGCATCATTCATCAGGAGCTTCCAGTGCCAAAGCCCTGAACATGATCTTGAACACTTTATCTGATTGTATCTTCACAAACCCCATGAAGTACTGCTGAGGCCATTTGATGAGGCAAAAGGGGGCTCAGAGGCACCCAGGGATTTGCTGGCCAGAGGCCAATCCTGGACGTGAACCCACATCCGCCAGGCCCCAGACCCTCCCACATGCCTCCCACTTTGGGCCAGCTGTCAGATGGTGGAGGCTTGATTGCGAGCCCGATGGGGACTGATTCCAGAAGTGGCTGCCAGTGGTTATTTTGGGGACATCGGGATGCAGCTGGGATTTAAATGTCCAAAATATCTCCCGAGAGACAGAGCCGGGGCTGAAGCTCTGAGCCCTGGATTTCAGCCCGGATGGGAGCTCAGGCATCTGCAGGCAAAGCTAACACCCCTGGGAGCCGGGCCTTCCTTGCTGGGTGCTGGCCCTCATCCCAGGTCCCTGTGGGCTCCTGAAGGTGCTGATCTTGTCACAGCCCTGCTGAACTTTTCAACTCCTGCAGGTAAGTGTGCGGTGATCCTAGTTCATAGATGAGTCCCTGAGAGTGCAGGGGACAGGGGACAGGAGGACCAGTTCTCTCCTCGGACAGCACAGGTCTCAATAAAAACTGAGGCAGACCGTCCTGATTCTGGGACCCCTCATCACCCGGTCTCTCTCCTCCCACCGGAGCCAGGCAGCCCACATTTGAATCTGTGTCTCCACCCACCGGCTGTGGACAGTGACTTAACCTCTCTGAGTCTCCTTAGGTGGTGAGAGGATGCACCCCTGGGTGGCGGGGGTGCCGAGGCTGGGCTGGGCCTTCTCCCCTGCACCGCATGGAACCAGCCCAGTGCCGGTCTATCCTACTTGTTTGCAGGTTTTGAGGGAACCACAAACAGTACAGTGGAAGAATCCGCCTGCCAATGCAGGAGAGCCAGGTTCGTTCCCTGGGTTGGGAAGGTCCCCTGGAGGAGGAAGTGGCAACCCCCACTCCAGGATTCCTGTCTGGAAAATTCCCATGGACAGGAGAACCCATCAGGCCACAGTCCATGGGATGAAGAGTCGGACGCAACTGAGCACGCAAGCATGACTGAGTCAGAGTAGGTTGTAGATGCCAAGAGGGCTAGATAAACATCGATGCTCTCAAGCTCTGCTCTCAGGCCCTTTTTTATGCTGCTGGATGCAGAGATAAAGGATGACTGTCGTGTGGCAAGCAGAATAAAACCTCCAAATACGTGTGTGTTCTCACCCTTGCAGCTGGAAAATAAATTGCCACAGGACAAAGGGGGATTAAGGTTGCAGATGGAATCAGAATTTCTGGTCAGCTGACCCGAGATGTGTGACCACCCTGGATCATCAGGGAAGGGCCGGTGTAATCAGAGGGTCCTTGTGGGAGACAGACGGGAGCAGGAGGGGAGAGAGCAACCTGAGAGGGAGCTGAGCTGCTCTGGCTGGTTTTGAAAGCAGAGGAGGCTAGGGGGCAAGGAGTGCAGGCACCTCTAGAAGCCGGAAAAGGTGAGGGAGGGGCCCTCCGGACCCGGAGCCTCCGGAGGAACCAGCTCTGCCCACACCCGGATGTTAGCCCCCATCCTGGGAGACCCGCTTCACGCTGGGTCCTCCAGACGTGCCAGGGAGTAAGCATGTGGGTCTGCTACGCATTGATGATAGGAAACCAACACCAGCGTTGGCTGGATCTTTGCCTGGGGCCTCATGGCTCTCCAGTTTACAGGAGAGGCAGCTCCAGCCAGCAGCTCTGACCCGCCGCCCTCTTCCTCCAGGAGGGGGGCTTGTCCGGAGGCCTGCCCAGGGCTCCCGCGGGAGGGCACCGCCAGAGTGGAGCCGGTGGAGCGACCCCACAGGGAGAGAGCACGTGAGCCCTTCAAATAGGAAGAGGCTCGGGTGGTCGTGAACCTCAAGAGAAGGGCTTCAGTGCGAGACGTGGGGCCTGAGTGTGGTGCCCAATGGGTGTAGCCAGCCGGTCATCCGGCCCCGAGGCCCCCGGGAAGCCAAGAGAAGTGTGACATAGAGCGAGTCAGGAGCCCCGGCTCTGCCTTCCTACTCGGTCACATTAAGCAGCAGTTATGGAAGAAACGCTCTTCACCAAGGTGAACTTCATGAGGACTGTAATTCTGGGGCACCAGGGGGCGTCCATATTTACAAACCTTTTCTCTTTTTTTATCGGTTTCCTCCTGTTGCCTTTCTAATCCACGATAGGCTGACCCACACACTCACACGTGCACACACACGGGAACACAGCCTGATGGATCCTGGTCCCAGACGGAGTGGGGGCTGGGAGATGCCCGTGGGCTCTCACCCTCCAGGGCCGGGTGGGGCAGGCACCAGAGTGAGGGGTCCCCTCTGCTCACGTGGTCCTGCGTCTCATCCAGGCCAGGCATGGATCAGCCTTCGGTCCCACCCTGGATGCTCGGGAGGGACGCTGCTCAGGCAGAGCATCCCCGGGGTGTAAACCACAAGCAGTAGCTTCCGTAGTCCTGGAGGCTGGAAGCCTCGGATCAGTGTCCACGAGGCTGGAGTCTGGTGAGGTCCCTGCTCCAGCTGTGCAGACGCGCCGGCTCCCTACTGTGACTTCCTGAGGCTGGAGAGAGCTCTGGGCTCCCTGACTTCTCACAGGGCCCTGGCTCCACGGCTGCACCCAATGTGACCACCCCAAAGCCCCCACATTCTAATGAGAGAGGCCAGGCCTGGGACACTTCACTGCAAGACTTGCAGCCGGACAAACGTCTCCTCCAGCAACAGGATCCGAAGAAACCAGAAGAGACTAAAAATGATTGCATGCGTGCACAGATGGGGCAAGTGATCCACAGTAAGATACAAAAAGTTCAAAAACCACTGCCACTTCTGAACAGCAGAAACGGGGTACTGGCTAAGATCCTTGCACAGGGCGCCACCTGGGTGGGGGGTGGGCAGACCACCTCAGCCACCCCTCTGGCCCCTCCCGCTGATATCCCCACCCCCCACTTAAGCAACCAACTCAGGAGCAAGCGAGGGGATCTGTTACTTTTCTCGCTCCCCTGTGCTGCAGCCAGCGAAGCCTCGTCGGAATTCCCCATCTGGGCTCGTCAATGTCTATTGATTAAAGAGTCCGGGGACCTGGACCAGTAACAGTGAGACCATCCCCCTGGGATGGGAGTTCTGGGCGGATAGGTACATATGGAATGGGTCACGGCCCCTCCTTCCTTGGCTCTTTTTACCTGGGGGAGGATGTTGTTGTTGTTCAGTTGCTAAGCTGTGTCCAGCCCGTTGTGACCCCATGGACTGCAGCAGGCCAGGCTCCGCTGTCCTGCATTGTCCTCCGGAGTCTGTTCAAACTCACGTCCATTGAGTCGGTGACGCCATCCAACCATCTCGTTCCTCTGTCACCCCTCTCCTCTTGCCTTCCATCTTTCCCACCATCAGGGTCTTCCCTGACGCTGGCAAAGGGGGAGAAAGGGGAGCAAGCATGTCTCGATGATGTCAGTCCCGTACGGGGGTTCCTGGCAGCCTCGGATGGGTCTTTGCAGCCTGCCCTCTGATGGGGTCCCTGGCTCTCCCAAGGCCATGCCTCGGACAGGCTGATGGACCTGGGGGAGGAGTCGCCCTTCTCTCTGCCTCCCAGGCCCACACCTCCCTTCTTTAACCCCATTCCCAGTTCTGGATCCTGGCTGCATCTCGCTGTTGCTGGTCATACTGGAAGCCTGGAGTTCCAGAAGCTTCTCCATGGTTCTGTGTGGAATGAGGCCCAAACCAGCCTTTCCTTTTGGAGAAGTAAGTAAATGTGATTTCTGAGTCCCTTATCTATAAAATTGGGATAAGAATGTCTCTCCCCCAGGATGGCTGTGAGGCTCAGACCAGCACAGCTGGCCAGAAGCCCACATGAGGCTGTGGCCCCCCGGCATGGCGTTGCCACCTCTGCTGGGGCCCTGCCAGGCCGCAGGCATCACCTGCGTTTCCATGACTTGCAGTCAACATGGCAGACTGAATAGACGAAGGATGCTTCTCCTGCTTCAGACTTGCAAAAAGGATGGGTGAACTCTAACAGGAAGTTCTAAGTGCATGTAGAACTTAAAAGCAGGGGAAAGCCTTGGATACCAGAGGGAGGCGGGACTCAAGGCCAGAGCGGCGGTGAGAGTGTAAGGGCAGGGTCTCGAGTGGGGCCAGGAGAGGGCTGGGGCGATGGAGTCCCCTTCGTGAAGTCGGAGTCTGACAAACGCCGTCACTTCATGAATGGGCCAACCGAGTGGGCACCTGCTTTCAGCTGTGGGTTCCTGATTTTGTAATGCCAACTCTGGATGGATGGAATTCGTATTTACACCCCAGGAGCGCTGAGGTGAGAAGTGCAAGTTGGGTCTCGGAGAAACACCTCTGGAACGGGTGGAAGCCACTTGCCTCGGCCACCACCCCCAAACCACTGCGCGTGCCACCTGGGATGCTCCGGGCGCCCACGGACGGTGGTTCTCATGCAAGACGCACTTCTGAGTGAGAAAGTTCAGAGACGATCCAGAGCTCGAGCGGATTCATGCTCCAGGACTGCAGGCGACAGAACAGTCTGAAGAAGGTTTAAAATAAGTGTGTTTAAGTTTTTCAATAAGATGAAGGAACGGACCACATAGGCAAAAGTAGGCCATTGTGAAGAGACTAAACAGGTGGTTAAAAAAAAAAAAAGAACAGAAGGGAAATTCTAGGAATGGAAAATGTGGTCATTGACAGGGAAGAGCGACTCGACAGCCTCCGTCCCCATTTCTGAGGCCATTGTCTTAAGTGTGTAGGAATGTGCCGCTTCCAGGCTTTGGAAAGAGGATGAGGAAATGAGAGAAGTGACAAGGCCCCATCTGCTTTCTCCACGGTGGGTTTACAATCTCCCGAGGGAGACGGGCCTGGGGGAATAAAAATAATGGGAAGCATTTGCTCATCGCTTCCTCTGTCCAGGCGCAGAGTGAACGAAGCCTTTCCTAGGCGTCTGCTTGGCCGATTCTGACCACCCTTCCAAGGAGCCTGCTGTTGGCCCGGCTGCAGGTGGAGGGACAGGGGCCCAGGGAGGGGGGGGCTTGGGCACGTGGCCTGGGGCTCAGTCTGTGTCTGGGGGCCGTGTCATCGCTGCATGACCAGCCCTCCAAAGGGACGCGCCAGGGGACAAGGTGGCAGTCCACGCACACTTGGCTCTGACCGTGACTGCGCTTCACGTCCAAAACTGCGTGGGTTCGCCAATGGCAGGCTTCCTCGTGGACTCACGTGTGAACACGGACTGTTTCATGAAGGCTCTTGGGGGCATACATTTCACTCGCCCAGCTCTTTGACCACTGTCCCAGGCTCTCTTCATTAGCCCTTGCACCTATCCCTGTCAATTTTTTTTAACTGTTTTCCTTTTATTAAAAATATTCATTTATTTATTTGGCTAGTTGCTGCGCGTGAACTAAGTTCTTAGTTGGGGCACGTGGGATCTAGTCCCACCAGGGATGGACCCTGAGCCCCTGCAGTGGGAGTGCAGAGTCTTAGCCACGGGACCGCCAAGGAAGCCCCCCTAACCCTGTCATTGGTGACGCGTCCTCTACCTCCTGGGGCTTACCTGGTGGTTCAGACAGTGAAGAATCGGCCTGCAATGCGGGAGACCCAGGTTAGTCCTTGCATCGGGAAGATGCCCTGGAGAAGGCATGGCAACCCACTCCAGTACTCTTGACTGGAGAATTCTGTAGACAGAGGAGCCTGGTGGACTACAGTCCTTGGGGTCACAAAGAGTCGGACACAACTGAGCGACTTTCACATTCCTCTACCTCCTAGCATCCCGTCTGGGTGGTATAAAATGGCTTTCAGTGAAAAGCTTGCATTCCTGAGGGCAAATTCCAGCAGAAAAATTCAAGTCCGGCAGCGGCTCCTGGTGGGTGCCCAGTACTCCAGGGACTTGCTGACTTTTTTGCCATCAGGATGGGAAGAGATGCAGGCGAGGAGCCATCCGTTATGCAGACTGATCAGGCTTCAGGGAGGGGGCCAAGAATGCATGCAGCATAGCAATGGATGGAGTTAATTGTAATTAATGACTAAGAAGCCCTTTAAGAATTCAGGATTAATTCAAAAAGACATGTATAAGGGTAGTAAACAGGTCCAACTGCCTTTAAATGCTTCACATTTAATACATATTTATCAGAAGTACATTTTTTTTTCCAGACATGCTTTTGGAAGAATACGTGAAAAAATGTTCTTAAAATACCTCAAAGTACAATCCCCTTTGCCACCAAAGGGAGGAAGAAAGGATAGGACTTGTCGACGCATACGAATGTGTTATAAAGGATGCTGAAGTTTAAGTCAGCTGGGAATTGGGCCAGAGATCATCAGGAAAGTTGTTTTAAGCCTGCTGATTCGAAGGAAAGTGGTAGGATTCCATTCTAGGCGTTCTGGGCATCTTTCAAAAAGGAAAGAGAAAGCCTAGAGTATGGAAGAAAGTAGGGTAAGGGGACTCTCAAGGGCATCTCCAGCGAGACTTGTTTGAGAAATCTAGGCCGTGAAAGAAAGGACCCTGGGGCTCGGTCCCTGTGGTCATGGGGAACTGAACGTGGCAGCAAGGTCTTTGCTGGCCACCCCTTTAGAGGCCCGACCTATGCCCCAGCCCTTGAGTCTGGGCGGGCTCAGTGACACCAACAGCAAAGCCTGGCAAAAGCGACCTGCCCCAGCCTGAAGAGGCTGTTCTCAGACGCTCCGTCGTGTCTGACTCTGTGTGGCCCCATGGACTGTAGTCTGCTGCCCGTGGCATTCTCCCAGCAAGAAGGCCAGAGTGGCTGTCATGTCCTCCTCCAGGGACTGAACCTGTGTCTCTCGAGTCTCCTGCCTTGGCAGGCAGGTTCTTGACCACTCGGGCCCCGTAAGAGCCTGACCACTCTCATTTCTGTCTCTTGAAATCCTGGCCTTTGGCACTGCGCTGCCGTGTTGTGAGGAAGCCCAGATGCGCACCTGGACGGACACGAAGGCCCCCGACGGGCGGTTCTGCAGCCCAGCTCCAGCCCCTGGGTAACCCAGCCTGCCGGGGTCCTGCAGGAGCTGTCTTGGGAGTGGATCCTCCAGCTTCTATCAAGCTGCTCTGAGTGACCACACCCAACAGAGACAAGTTATCACACTGAAAGTGAAAGTCACTCAGTCGTGTCCGATTGAAAGTGAAAGTCACTCAGTCGTGTCCGAATCTTTGCGACCCCATGGACTATATAGTCCATGGAATTCTCCAGGCCAGAATACTGGAGTGGGGAGCCTTTGCATTATCCAGGGCATCTTCCCAACCCAGGGATCAAACCCAGGTTTCCCACATTGTAGGTGGATTCTTTACCAGCTGAGCCACAAGGGAAGCCCAAGAATACTGGACTGGGTAGCCTATCCCTTCTCCAGCGGATCTTCCTGACCCAGTAATCGAACCAGGGTCTCCTGCATTGCAGGCAGATTCTTTATCAACTGAGCTATCAGGGAAGTCTAAAGCATGGACTAGTAAGCAAAGAAAGTCTGTTGATAGTTCAAACCACTAATTTTTTTTTTTTTGCAAGCTAGTTATATAGCAGAGGATAAAAATAAATCAGAGAAACAGTGAAATGAGCCTTATGAGAAACTCCTCTCCTGCCCAAACAGATATAAATGTGTTAAAATATACATAAATATTTATTTATTTAATAAAGTGCTTTTAAAAAAAGTATCTAGTTAGTTTTAATAGTAGCACCGGGGAATATCCAGGAGTTAGATGATAAGAGAGAAAGCATAGCCTAGCAGTGAGGAGTGTTGGCGTATTAGACCCAAACAGATACCTTAAGAGCTAGGGTTTAATGCCTACTTTGGGTTTTCCCTGGAGGCTCAGACAGTAAAGAATCTGTTTGCAATGCAAGAGACCAGAGTTCAATCCCCAAATCCCTGGATCAGGAAGATCCTCCTGGAGAAGGAAATGGAAACCCACTTCAGTATTCTTGCCTGGAAAATTCCATGGACGGAGGAGCCTGGTGGGCAAAAGTCCATGGGGTCCCAAAGAGTCAGACACGACTGAGCAGCTAACACTTTCATTTTTACTTTTTGGGTCTTGAGTGGACCTAGAGGACCTAGAATTTAAAGAAGATCTAAACCTGGGCTTTCTGTCAGAGATTCAGAAAAAGAAGAGTCTATCTGACTTACAACAGGAAGCAGAGTATCTCTGCCCTTTGTTCTGGAGAAGCGGACCAGGAACAAGCTGCCTAGGCAGCGGAGGCTGGTCCTAAGAAGGGAGAGCCCGGGGTCCATGCTGCTCGGAGTCCACATCCCTGCAGGACTGCCGTGCAAAAACGCTGCAGTCAGCCCACACTGGTCTGGAACATGTGAGCTCACGGAGCGCCTCTGAAACACTGTCCCGTAGAAAAATCTTCCTGTTCTCAGGACCGAGCAGAACTGTCAGAGGAAAACTCCACTGAGAGATGAGCTGATGATGCACAGAGTGCAAAGAGAATCCGTTCTGATGGGGGACAGTCACCAGAAGACGTGCAGGAGAAGTCACACCCGAGGAACTAAAGACAGCAGAGAGTCCTGACAGGGCTTTGCCAATTAAACGTGGCCAGAGGGACAAAGAGAGAGAAATTCATAACGTGGCAAGAAGGCATCATTACAAGCAAGAGACAGAGCACTATGCTGGTCGCTCACTGGCGTCTGACTCTGCAACCCTGTGAACTGTAGCCTGTCAGGCTCCTTTGTCCCTGAGATTCTCCAGACAAGAATACTGGAGTGGGTTGCCATGCCCTTCTCCAGGGGATCTTCTTGATCCGGGGGTCGAACCTGGGTCTCCTACATTGACAGGTACCGAAGAGGCCATTGTTAAAAATAAAAGCAAATTAAATGACAGTGTTGGAAGATCCAGCCAAAGAATAGTTTAAAAATCTGTCCATAGGTATTTCTTAGGAAAGGCTTTATACCTCCCTGGAGAGAAACAGCCCTGGTAGGCACACACGAGCCCAGCAGACCCCAAATGCCACTCAGAGAGGGAAGTGGGGACGCGTGGGACCCCTGTTGCCACGTCCCTCGTGTGTCCTCCGCTCTTGCTCTTTAACAGGCTCTCGAGGCCAAGTTTCTGTGTGTGCGCTAAGTCACTTGAGTCGTTTCCGAGTCTTTGCCACCGCACAGAGCAGAGCCCACCAGGGTCCCCTGTCCGTGGGTTCTATGGAATCCCTGCTGACGTCTGGCTTTGTGTCCGTTGTCTTCTGGCACAGATGGGTTTTCTCTCTTGTTTGAGTTTGGTTTTGTTTTATAAAACAGTTTTCGTTGTTAGGATTTACTCTGTGTCTCAGTTTCAAGTAGGGAGAGGGCCATTAGCTTAATTCATCAATTTTTGGCCTTGGGTTCTTAGCAGAAATATTCTGGCACTGCCCTGTCTAACACAGCAGCCTATGTCCATTTATCTTATCTTAAGATAAGAGCCGATGTACATTTGAACTTAAATGAATTAATGTGAAAAAGAATAAAAAGTTCAGTTCCTCAGCTCCCCTGGGGCTTCCCTGGTAGCTCAGCTGGTAAAATGCAGGAGACACTGGTTCAATTTCTGGGTCGGGAAGATCTACTACAGAAGGGATAGGCTACCCACTCCAGTATTCTTAGGCTTCCCTGTGGCTCAGCTGGTAAAGAATCCACCTGCAATGTGGGAGACCTGGGTTTGATCCCTGGGCTGGGGAGATCCCCTGGAGAAGGGAATGACTACCCACTCCAGTATTCTTGGCTGGAGAATTCCATGGACAGAGGAGCCTGGTGGGCTACAGTCCATGGGGTCGTAAAGAGTCAGACAGGACTGAGTGACTTTCACACTCAGCTCCCCTAGTGAAAGACAGTGACACTGTTAGTCACTCAGTCACACTGGACTCTGTGACCCCATGGACGGTAGCCCACGGGCTCCTCTGTCCATAGGATTATTCAGGCAAGAATATTGGAGGGGGTTTGTCATCCTCTCCTCCAGGGGATCTTCTTGACCCAGGGATCTAACCTGTGTCTCCTGCATTGCAGGCAGATTCTTTAATGTCTGAGCCACGGAGGAAATCCTCCGCAAAGGATGAGGATGGAGCAGAGGAGCGAGGACCCCTGAGTCTGTGGGATCGGGGAGGTCAGGGAGCTGTCCCAGATGTTGCTGGGTGACATGGATGACGTCAGATGACAGCACAGTGCCAGACTGCAGCAGCACAGACGCATCTGTGTGCACCCAGACCAGGACAGGAGCTGTGTTCCGGAATGAAGCAGCAACAGGGAACGAGCAGCTTCCAGCCACCGCGAAGAGGAGGGAGGAGCGGAGCAAACTGTTTACAAGGCGCAGAATTAGTCTGCCGGAGAAGTTTGCTGTCACAAGACGAAGGAGACTCAGCGTCTTCAGAGATTGTCCCGCAGCCAGGTATCGGAGAGGAGCTGGACTCGGCTCTCAGCGGGAGGTGGCCCAGCAAGGTTTGAACAGTGTGTCTTCCATGGAGGAGGCTGGACCTGCAGACCTCAGGTGTCAGGGAAGCACGGAAAATCTGACAGCAGGGCGAGCACAGGCCAGCTGATCAGTTTCTCACGATGAACCGCTCACGCTCCTGGTGAATTCCAGGGTGATGCTCAAGGGTCCCTTCTGTTCAAGGCCAGACAGGAGGCCTGGGGGTGACCCTGGAGATGCAGGGGCACAGGGGACCGTGGGCAATGCCAAGGGGCTGCCGTCATAAGGCCAGGCCTCTCACAGCTCAGTCGGTAAAGAAACTGCCTGCAAGGCAGGAGACCTGGGTTCGATTCCTGGGTCGGGAAGATCCCTGGAGAAGGAAATGGCAACCCACTCCAGTATGCTTGCCTGGAGAATCCCGCGGACAGAGGAGCCTGGCTGGCCACAGTCCATGGGGTCACAAGAGTTGTAAAAGACTTAGCAACTAAACCACCACCACCAACCCAGATGTGGGGCCCCCACTCACGTGTCCCTTGTGATGAACTCGGGGATTTCGGAGAAGTTCAGAGCCTCACGCCTGCCCTCGTGGGGCCTCCTGTCTATCGGAGGAATAAGAAACAAACAGCGCAGGTGAAACCCATTTTGGGAAAGGCTACAGTTGGGATATAACATGAACTCAGTGAAGGCAGCAG
Organism: Bos indicus x Bos taurus; assembly: GCF_003369695.1. NCBI lineage: Eukaryota > Metazoa > Chordata > Mammalia > Artiodactyla > Bovidae > Bos > Bos indicus x Bos taurus. The sequence continues at coordinate 2,652,077 of NC_040080.1, read as the reverse complement.
AAAGCCTTTTCAGAAGAAGCATCTGAGTCGGGGCAGGGAGGGTGTGTTCCTTTCTGGGAGCTGTGATAACAAAGACCACAAACCGTGTGCTTACAAGGCATTCTCTCACGGAGATTAGAAATCAGAGCCCGGGCGTCAGCAGGGCCGCTCTCCCTGAAACCTGTAGGGGAGACCGCTACCCTGCTTCACCCTGCTTCTGGTGTTTGCAGCATCCTCAGCTTCCGGGAGCATGAGTCCAGTCTGCCCCCACCACAGGAGCGTCCCTCAATCTCTGTCTCCATCAGGGAACGTCTCTCCAGGGTTTCTACTGAGAAATCAACCCTTAGTCTCATTACGGGTCCTACCTTGGCAGTATTTGTTTTCTTTCTTATCTCTTTAAATAGCTTTTCTTTGTTTGATATTCTCCTTGCTTTTTCTCGTAACATACTATGATGCATTTGAGTGTGGATTTCTTTTTTAAAGCTTTATTATTGTGTTTTGTTAAACTGCTTGGACCTGAGGACTGGGGCCTTTGTTCTATTTCTGCAAATTCTTACACAGCATCTAACAAGCACAGTCTCTGCCCCCTCCTCTGCATTAAACACCTTTTAAGACTCTGGGTATGTGCCCTCTCCGCTCTGCCTGCCTCTTAACCAGTCTCTGCCTCTGTCTCATCGGTTGTGCTTGCGCTACATCCCGCCTTCCAGTTCAATAGCTGTTTCCTCAGCTGCACATAATCCGCTATAACCTGTCCATTGCATTTTTTTAAATTCCAATTATTGTATCTTTTATTTTCTGAATTTCTGGAACTTCTGCCTATTTTTCAAATCTGCACAATTCCATCTTATAGGCTTTGGTACTTTATGCGTTTTAAAAATGTTATTTCTTGAAGCATATTTCACACCCTTTTTTATTCCAGGTTATACAAATGCTGCCTGGGGTTTCTGCTCAGTCTCCAGCATGTAACCTACTCCTTTATTTTGTGATTTTTGACTAAGGCTCATTTTTCTCATGATTTCATGTGTGAGAATTATGTGAAGCCTGTGTTGAAGGTGCACTCTGCTGAAGAGAATTTGTATTTGATTCTGTTCAGGATTTTGGGTTGCTACCAGCTCAGGGTAGGACAACTTTAAAATAATTTCTCACTTGAAGTTTTTTTTTTTTTTCTAACACACTTGGTATGAGTTGAGGCTGCAAAACCTCACGGGAACTTGCTTGGAGTTTCAAGGTATAAAGGGAGATTTTAATTTTCCATCCACTCAGCACCAAATTTGAGCCAATTTGTTGTCTTTTCCCAAGGTCTTTCCAGGTCACCGTTATATGGAGGGCAGCCCTGTAGCTCCAGCTCCCTGCGGGGTTCTCATATGAGGCACCCCTGTAGCTCCAGCTCCCTGCGGGGTTCTCATATGAGGCACCCCTCCGCGGGTTGGCCTAGCCTTGTCCTCAGGGCCCCAGTGCAGTCATCGGATCAGAAGGTCATGACCTTCAGGGCTGCGTGGACATCACTGAGCCCACAGCTGGGTCCTGGGCTCTGCGCCCTCTCTGCCACCCCATTTCAACGTTGTTTGTTTTCTGAGGATTTCTTCTTTCTTGCCCCTTCATCAAGATATTTCAAAAGAGATTTTTAGAACAATATTTTATTCAGTGTGTTTAGTTGTCATCAGAAGGGTTATTCATTGTACACATTTTATGTATCCTGGCTGGAGACCCGGCGAGAATCCAGTGCTATAGCTCATGCCCAGAGGCCCTCTGCTGGCAGAATTCCCTGTTAGTTGGAGGAGGGGCACTTTTGTTCTGGGTAAGCCTTCACTTGATTGGATGAGGCCCACCCCCATTATGGAGTGTAATCTGCTTCACTCAGATTTAAATATTAATTTAAATTTAATTATTAATCTCATTCAAAAAGATGCCATCACAGCTGCACCCAGGATAGTATTGAACCAAACATCTGATCCAGCCGAGCCAACGCACACAATTAACCACCAGATTCAGGAAGCCGGGAGAGGCCGGCCGGGAATGGGGATGCTTTCTGCGCACAGGTGATGCCTAGAGCCTGCGTGCCGGTCCAGCTCGATCCCTGTCCAGTGGGTGTACATCTCCTATCTCACGGACCCTTGGTTCTTGATTTGCCCTCCCTGTAGACCAAGGGCACCTGCAGGGCAGAGCCCACTCCTCCAGAGGACTATCCAGGGGCTTGCCCAGGTCTGGACTTGCACATTTTTCTTAGAATAGACTATCTGACCTCCCAGCTGCTAGGTGAGGCCCCTCTTGCTCTCCCTGTCCTTGTTACCAGCTCAGTAAACACACACGTGCTGAACACAGTTGGTGCCAGGGGCTCAGCCAGGCCCCAAGGGAAGGATCTGCTTGGAATGGCGCTGGCACTGGAGGGGATGAGGCAGGAGCTCAGGTCTCCCTGTGGGGAGGTGCTGAGGCCCTCGCCTACCCCTGGACACCCCGGCTTTTCCCCTTCTCTGCCTCTGTGCGCTGCCAGCTTTGTGATACAGGAGCCTCAGTCCTGGGGCCAGAGGATGCTCCGGAGGAAGGAACCGTTCTCCTCCTTTTATCCATTTGTGTCCCTTCCCAGCAGGGGGAGAGAGGTGGGAGGGAATGTGTGGACTCCTGAGTGGCTTACACAGACTGCTCCTTGGTGCTCAGAGCCACTCCAGGCCTGTCCCGCTTTTGTGACTTGCTCTAGCCAGGCGCCCCCAGCTCTCCAGCCAGGCGCCCCCGGCTCTCCAGCCAGGCGTCCCCGGCTCTCCAGCCAGGCGCCCCCAGCTCTGCAGCCAGGCGCCCCCGGCTCTGCACCACCTGCCACCCAGCTAGTCTGTTCTCAGGCCTTCCCCTATGTCTCTGGTTTAGGTCCCAGATGTACTGTGACGTCCTGCTTCTCCCAATCTTGCTCAGACTCTTCCCTCGATCTGCAATTCTCTTCTTTTTTTTGCCCATCATAATCCTATTCATTCTTGGAGCATGAATCCAGTCTCCTCCAGGAAGCCCACTGTGAATGCCCCAGCTGGACTGTTTCTCTGAGCCCCAGTGACACCCTGGATGTGCTGTGCTTTGATTGTGTCCTCGCCTGTGAGCTCTGGAGGTGGGGCTGCGCCTGGTCCTACGTTCCCATCCCAGGGCCTGACATGTCACAGGCGCTCCACTGCTGATGGAGAGAGGGGACGGCCACCCCACCCCACGCAGGAGGACAGGAGGCCCACCCTCTCCCTCTGAGGAGCCGCTCCCACAGGTGAAAAGAGCCTGGAGCCCTAGGAGCATGGTGAGTATGCAGTGTTGCCAGGCGGGTAGTTGGTGTCAGGGCTGGGGCCCCTGGGAAGATATTTATCTGTTTCATAACCACAGAAATGGAATTCTGTTTCTCGCTTACATTTATGAGTAAGATATCCTCTTAGGTCGTTAAAAAAAGCCAGTTTTAGACCATTGAGTTGTTTTTATTTTGCCTTTTACTGGAGTTTAAGTAGCAAGGTGAGCGTGCAGCGCGATGCAGAGTGGTTAGGAAGCAGTGAAAGGTGTTTAGGGTGCTCAGGGGGCAGGCGGTGAGATGGAGCGCCGTGAGCAGGAAAGGGTTGCCGACGTTCACTCCAAGCACAGCATTAATCTAAGCTTCCTTTTAATGGAGGAGCTTGTGAAAACAAGGGGGTTGAGGGAGGGAACCCGCACGCTGGCCGCGGTGGCTCTCCAGGGTTAGGGCTGCGGGCAGTGGTACCCAGCTGTGGATGCCTCGTTTCTCCTGTAAGGCGCTGTCCTACATGAAGGGGTGCCCTCTTGCAGCCAGCTGGGAAATGAGCCCTAGCTGGGTGTCGGAAATCTGGGATGCTCACCCCAGCTTTCCAGCTGCTGCCTGGGTGACTTGGGGCAAATCCCTCCACGGCTCGGTGCGATGGGAATAACTCTTGTCTCGGGTGTGTTATGACAGGTTAATGGGATAATCAGCGTAAAGTTGCCTGGACAGTCAGAACTTTATACATGTGTCAACTATTCCTTGAAATATCATTTTATCACCTTCCTTGTCAACACTAACGCTTCTTCAGTAGGATTAGGAAGAAAGAATCACGGTGGATAAACAGCAAAGCCCTGCTGTGGAGCACAGGGACCTGTATCCAGTGCCCTGTGGTAAACCACAGTGGGCTTCCCTGTGGCTCAGTGGTTAAGAGCCTGTCTGCAACGCTGGAGCCCCAGGAGACGCAGGTTCAATCCTTGGGCCTGGAAGATTCCCCTGGAGAAGGACCTGACACACACTCCAGTATTCTTGCCTGGAGAGCCCCATGGACAAAGGAGCTGGCGGGCTACAGTTCACGGGGTCCCACAGAGTCAGACACGACAGAATGACTGAGCATGCCCATGTGGCACGATTGGACTGGCGGATGGTAAACCATAATGGAAAACAATATAAAAATAGAATGTATATATGCATTTAACTCTGTTACTGTGCTGTACAGTACAGAAGAAATGAACACAATATTGTAAGTCAACTATACTTCAGTGACATGTTTTTAAAAAAGAAGAAGGAATGAATAAGATTGAGGGCAGCCAGGCTAGGTGCCTAGATTAAAAACACAGAATTTTATGTGTTTCCTGGTTTGCCGCTGTCTGTTTTCCCCCTTTGTCTGGAAGTCCCCCATTTTGAAGCTTTTTTGTTTGATGATTACACCTGCTCTAATATCCTCTGCCTGCAGTCATCCTGAATTCCCCTTGGCCTTGCTAAGAGCTAGGGAGGCATTCACTGCCTTCACTTTACTGCGCAGACTCTGCACACCTCTAGTGTCTGCCTCGTTTGCACGTGCTGATGGTAATCCAGCAGTTAGGGGGGAACACAGACATCTGAACAGTGGTCTTGTGTCCAGGGTGTTGGATTGTCTGGATCCGCTTGGGTCTGTGCAGAGCACTTTAAGGCCACTGCACATCCTGAGGTGCAAGACCCACCCAAGGGGAGGAAGAGCTCTTGATGATGTCTCCAAAAAGGAAACTTCAAAACTCCATTGTCTGGGACTTCCCTGGAGGTCCAGTGATTCAGACCCCACACTCCCAATGCTGAGGACCCAGGTTTGATCCCTGGTCAAGGAACTAGATCCCACATGCCGCCACGAAGCCCCGCGTGGTGCAGCCAAATAAATAAATATTTTAAAACCCCACTGTTCTCCTTTCTTGTGTGTGACCTCCACTGGTTTTCATGTCCGGGAGTGATGATGGTTGTGAGATGGGGCTGGATTGGGAGGACCTTGAGGAAGAAGGTGAGGGGAAGTTATGGGATGGTGAGGACCTTGTGGCAGATGCCAAGATGATGAGAAGGGCGTGTGGAGGGGAGCAACAGCAGGTGAGTGGACTCTCGATCACACATTTCACGCTGAGACGAATAGCTCCATGCCAAACAAAGCTCTAAATCTCTGAGCGGTACAAGAAATCAATTTCATGGGCACCTGACTTGCCGTGGTAAATTACATAGCAGATTTCAGCATTTATTCATTCTTTTAACCAGTATTTGCTGGGTTCTTCCTCTGCCTGATCACTGCTAGCCAGCCAGTGGGATACAAAGATGAATAAGATGTGGGTGATGCTGACATGGGAACAAGAAACTTGAATAAAATATGACAAGCGTTCTAAGCCAGTTATAGACAGGGGCTAGTGAAGTTAGCCTAAAGGGAGGCGTTTACTCATTCAATACTTGTTGAGCACCTACTGTGTGCTAGACACTGCATCTGGGTCTCAAGGACACAGACACCTTCTCTGTCCTCATGGGTACAGTCTGTAAAGGAACAAAACATGGAGTGGGAGGTTGAGATGAATTTTAGGAGATGGCTGAAGTGAAGCAGCGGGAAGGAGTTTTGGTGGCTTTTAGGCAGGGTGGCTGGGATAGCCTCTCTGAACAGTGGTCTGTGAGTAGAGACTTCAGGGACATGAAGGAGTTAAGCCAGGGGATATCTGAGAGAGAAGTGTTTCAGGCGGAGGGAATAGCAAGAGCAAAATCCCTCAGGTAGGCGTGGGCCCGAGGCTTCGAGGCAAACCGAGGAGACCGGTGTGGGTGAACTGAGTGGGTGAGTGGCGGAGCAGGGAGGGCTGAGGCTGGAGAGGGCTGAGGTGCAGGGTCATCCCAAATGGGGCAGCAGGGGGCAGGTACGGAGTTCAGGGCTCAGGCTCAGTGCTTCTGAAGAGACTTTGAAAAGAATAATGTCATGTGAGTTAATGTTTTTAAGGCATCACTCTGACTATGGATGAAAATAAACTTCAGGGACCTGTGAGCAGGACTGTGCAACAGCCCCAGAAAGAGATGGCTGGGGGCGGACCAAAGCGGCGGCAAGAGAAGGGCAGGGACGGCTGGATTCTTAACACTATGTTTTGAATTCAGCATCAACAGGATTGGCTGATGGATGTAATACTGTGTTTAAAGAGCTGGAAGGGGGAAATGGTGTGTCCAAGATAGAGTGACATTTGCTGAGAAAGGAGAAGCCAAGAGGGGCAGGGATGAGGGTGCTGGGTTCCAGGGTTTGGACCTTTACACTGGATGCACCGCATCAAGACACGACAAGTAGGCTCCTGCATGGGCAAAGCTAAGCAAACAAATGTAGACTTCTGAGTGTGCAGGTAGAAGGTGAAACTGTGGGACAGGGTGGCGTCACTCGAGTAATGAGCCTGGACAGAGAAGAGAGCTGACCCTGGACTCCCCGACTCTGGGGGTTTGGAGAGACAGGGAGGAAGCTGCAAAGCTGTCGGAGGGACTAGAGGAGCAGGAGGAAAGTCCAGGGGCTGTGGAGCCCTGGGAGCCGAGGGGAGGGAACAAATGAAGGGACAATGAGTGACCATCAGCCATAGATGCTACTGAGGGGCAAGCCAAAGGGGACTGAGAATTAAGCTTCAGATCTTGCCACATAAGGGTCAGGGGAGACTCTGATGAAGGTGCTCATATTGGAGTCATGCCAACAGAAGAGCATCACTGGGGCAGAATTCAAGAGAGACAGCGGGAGGAGGGAAGTGCAGATAGCACGTGGAGATGATTCTCTCGAGGAATTCTGCTGTGAAGGAGGAGAGGCTGGAGAGTGAAATCAAGGGGAACTTTTAAATGGCGGCCTGTTGTGTGCTGATGGGAAAGATCTACTTCCAGTAGAACAAGGGAAAAAAGCATGGTCTGTGAGAGAGAGGGAAGAATTGTTGGGGCTGTGTTTTTCTAGGTAAAAATTCATGGATTCCATCAGGCAGGTGGGGACGCTACTGTAGCTAGGGGCATGGAGACGAAGGAACAGGAGATAAAGATGAAACTCAGCCACAGTTAGAGGACATAGTTGGGGCTTGCAGCACATCTTTCTGAAAGCTTCTGGATTCTCAGGGAGGTACTAAGCAAGCCCGTAGGATGAGAGGGAGAATTAGAAGATGTGTTGTGAACCTAGACAGCATATTAAAAAGCAGAGACATTACTTTGCCAACAAAGGTCTGTCTAGCCAAAGCTATGTTTTCTCCAGTAGTCACGTATAAATGTGAGAGTTGGATTATAAAGAAAGCTGAGCCAAAGAATTGGTGCTTTTGAACTGTGGTGTTAGAGAAGACTCTTGAGAGTTCCTTGGATTGCAAGAAGATCCAAGCAGTCCATCCTAAAGGAGATCAGTCCTGAATATTCATTGGAAGGACTGATGTTGAAGCTGAAACTCCAATACTTTGGCCACCTGATGCGAAGAACTGACTCATTTGAGAAAACCCTGATGCTGGGAAAGATTGAAGGTGGGAGGAGAAGGGGATGACAGAGGATGAGATGGTTGGATGGCATCACTGACTCAATGGACACGGGTTTGGGTAAACTCTGGGAGCTGGTGATGGACAGGGAGGCCTGGTGTGCTGCAGTCCATGGGGTCACAAAGAGCTGGACACGACTGAGCGACTGGACTGAACTGACTGACTGACTGTGTGTCTGAGGAGAAAAGGGAGGAAAAAATCACCTGGAAAAGTAGGAGAGAGAATGAACTGGGAAAATGTGCTAGAAATTCCTGAGCAGCATTAAGAGTCCATTTAAAGTTGTTTGTTGTTCTTGTTCAGTCACTAAGTCATGACTGACTCTTTGAGAAACTTAAAGTTAGAGGGTCAAGAATTTAAAGTGAGCTCTGTCAGCATGGTTATGCTTTTCCCCTAGCCACACTCATCTGAGCAGGTGCAAGCATGGTAGGTATTTAGCTGTAGACGGTCAGAGATGCGATCTGTCCCAACTGAGGATGACGGGCCAGGGGAGTGGAGGGTGTATTTGAAGGACGGTTATGACTGAATCATGAAATATCAGCTGTGTAGACGAGGAGACAGGAATTGAGATCTTCAAGGGAGAGTGACTGGGGAGGAATGGAGAACTTCAACACAGAGGAGTTGGGGGTGGAATAGTCTGACCCGTGAAATTCACAGTGATGCTCTTAGTGGGGGAAGGCGGGAGGACAGGGGAATGTCAGGCAAGGACAATCCCTGTCTCCAGGCCCGGGGACACAGCAGCATCAGGTTTTCTCTGTGAAGGGGAAGAGAAACCAGGAGATGACGAGACCTGGATCCTGGAAGGGGACCCCGAGTTCACCAAGTGGGTGCACAGAGTGGCAAGCTCCTGGGGCAGCCCGGGTTTGCTGGAGTGTCCTGGTGAGAGTCTAGGCTTTGAGCCAGTCACTTTTGGGTCTAAAACCCAGACCTGTCACTTGTCATAGATAAATCTGGGTGAGTTACTTAATGCCTCTGCACTGCTGGTTTCTCATGTGAAGCAGGTAAATTCTCACCCCTGGGATTGCTGCAGATGCTAAAGAATAACATACACACTCATCTGATGGCCAGCAACTATTCCTTATTTCTCTCTCAGGAATCAATTTTCTTCATCTGTATGTTGTTGCTGCCCAGTCACCGAGTCATGTCCGGCTCTGTGGCCCCATGGATTGTAGCTCACCAGGCTCCTCAGTCTGTGTGGTTTTCTAGGCAAGAATGCTGGAGTAGGTTGCCATTTCCTTCTCCAGGAGATCTTCCTGGACCCAAGGATAAAACCTGCGTCTCCTGCATTGGCAGGTAGATTCTTTACCATTGGGTCACCAGGGAAACTCTCATTTATATAGGTAAGATAATAAATATTTGGTTTGTCATATGAATTAAATGAGATAATATACTATATATTTTCTGGTTCATAAGAGGCATTTAATAAATTTTATAGTTAGACTTGATCTTTCTAGAAAAGATCTTTGTTTGTAAAATAAGGATAATACATTCTCCCATGGAAAGCTCTCGAAAGGAACATTATTTTCTTTAGTATATCCTCACTTAACTTTTTAAACCAGCAGGTAGCTTGGAGAAAAAAAAAATAGCACAAGGCAATATCCAAATCTACTATGATAGTTATGCTCAACCTAATTGCAATGAAATTGGAGTTGATTTAATTATTGGCATTTAGAAAAATAAATTTTCTGGATATATGTGTGTTACATGGAGATCCAAAAGAACTCCAAATTCCAGTAAGTGATTAGTTCATTATGTAGACTAATTGCTTTTACAGTTATAAATAAATTCAAAACATCACAGCTCTAAAGTATACACCTGTGCACTAATTGCCTTTCCGAGAGCTGTTTCCATGGCTGCAGAGCAGACGTTCTGCCACCCACAGATCGGATGGTACAGGTGGATCCCAGAGACACACTTCAGGAAGGGCACATTGATGCCAGGGCTTGGCAACAATGATCTTCAGCACCACAAGTCTCTGGACAGCTCCACCCTGCCGCTTCTGCACTCAGAATTCCAGAACGTTCCAGAGTTCCAGAACCTCATTAAGGTCTGAAAAGCATTTAGAAAAAAACACAAAAAGCAAAAAGCTGGTGAGGACGCTGGGCCTTCGAGACTTTCAAGCAACATCCTCAGTGCCCCACAGAGGATGAAGCAACAACCAGGAGCTGGTGGCCTTGGCTCATTTGAGTTCAGATCCTTAGTTCTCTGAACAATGGCAACTGCTGGAAACAATGCTTTCCGGGGAACATTTTTCAAAGAAACTAATGACCAAAAACTCTGGATGCTTTAGTTAAATATGTGCATTTTCAAAGACTTGCTTCTGCTTGAATTTGCATAATGGTCCTTTCCCACAGGCCAACGTTACCTTTTACAGTGTTTAATAGACTCAATGTTGCATTATTAACAGCCATATGCAAAACGATGACCTCAGGAGGTTCCTCGTCCCCCACAGGCCTTCTTCCTGATTACTCACCTGTGACCTCTGTGGCCCAGTCAGCCTCCTAATGGGGCTGCTCTGTTTCTTTGGTCCAGGTGTCTAAATGGAGTGTTGTTGCCTGATGAATCCCCAGGGCTGGGAGAAGAAAGCCCAAATGAGGTAGAAATGACCTTCTTTTCAGAACCTTGAGCACACGCAAGCCCTTTTATCAGTGTTTAGTAATGCCAATTTTTTTCTTTCCTCTTTTTTCCATTTTCCTCTTTTTATTTTGAAACAATCTCACACTTGCAAAAAACATTGCAAAAATAGTACCCTTCATTGCAAGACCTTATGCAAGTTTCACCAAGAGTCCTAATGATGCCCTTCAGTAGCAAAAACGCCCAGTCCATGACTGAGCATGGCAGCCTCCCGTCATCTCTCCTTTGTACCTCCCTGGAATGGTTTCTCAGTCTTAATTTGACTTTCATGACTTTGATATTTTTTCAGATCACAGGTCATTCGTTTTGTGGAAGTCCATCAATTTGGGATTGTCTGGTATTTCCTCATGATTAGATCGAGGCTACGTATCTTAAGCCAGAATATGACCCAGTCTCTGCCTTCTGCTTCTCATCAGTGTTATCAGGTGTCATGTTATTGATGATGTTAACTTTCATCATGTTGTACTCAAGCTATTGCTATGCGACAAGCCACCACAACATTCAGCAGCATCAAACAACCATTCTACAGTCCTGATGGCTTCCCAGTATAGGAATTCAGGTAAGCCTCAGTGGGGGGTTCAGATTTGGAGCCTCTAGTGCGGGGGCAGAAAATATTAAGAAGAGGTGGCAAGAATACACAGAAGAACTATACAAAAAAGATTTTCATGACCCAGATAACCATGATGGTGTGATCACTCACCTAAAGCCAGATATCCTGGAATGCAAAGTCAAGTGGGCCTTAAGAAGCATCACTATGAACAAAGCTAGTGGAGGTGATGTAATTTCAGTTGAACTATTTCAAGTCCTAAAAGATGATGCTGTGAAAGTGCTGCACTCAATATGCCAGCAAATGTGGAAAACTCAGCAGTGGCCACAGGACTGGAAAAGGTCAGTTTTGACTCTAATCCCAAAGAAAGGCAATACCAAAGAATGTTCAGACTACCACATAACTGCACTCATTTCACATGCTAGCAAAGTAATGCTCAAAATTCTTCAAGCCAGGTTTCAACAGTATGTGAACTGTGAACTTCCAGATGTTCAAGCTGGATTTATAAAAGGCAGAGGAGCCAGAGATCAAATTGTCAACATCCACTGGATCATCGAAAAAGCAAGAGAGTTCCAGAAAAACATCTACTTTTGCTTTATTGACGACACCAAAGCCTCTGACTTTGTGGATTACAACAAACTGTGGAAAATTCTTAAAGAGACAGGAATACCAGACCACCTGACCTGCCCCCTGAGAAACCTGTATGCAGGTCAACAAACAGCAGTTAGAACTGCACATGGAACAACAGATGCGTTCCAAATTGGGAAAGGAGTACTTCAACGCTGTATATTGTCACCCTGCTTATTCAACTTATATTCAGAGTACATTATGAGAAACGCTTTGCTGGAAGAAGCACAAGCTGGATCAAGATTGCCGGGAGAAATATCAATAGCCTCAGATACACAGATGACACCACCCTATGGCAGAAAGAGAAGAGCTAAAGAACCTCTTGATGAAAGTGAAAGAGGAGAGTGAAAAAATTGGTTTACAGCTCAACACCCAGAAAACAAAGATCATGGCATCCAGCCCCATCACTTCTGGCAAATATATGGGAAAACAACGGAAACAGTGAGAAAGTTTATTTTGGGGGGCTCCAAAATCACTGCAGATGGTGACTGCAGCCATGAAGTTAAAAGACGCTTGGTCCTGGGAAGAAAAGCTACGACCAACCTAGACAGCATATTAAAAAGCAGAGATGTTACTTTGCCAACAAAGGTCCATCTAGTCAAAGCTATGGTTTTTCTAGTAGTCACATATGGATGTGACAGTTGGACTATAAAGAAAGCTGAGTGCCAAAGAATTGATGCTTTTGAACTGTGTGTTCAAACTGTGTTTGAGGAGACTCTCGAGAGTCCATTGGAGTGCAAGGAGATGCAACTAGTCGGTCCTAAAGGAAATCAGTCCTGAATATTCCTTGGAAGGACTGATGCTGAAGTTGAAACTCTAATACTGTGGCCACCTGATGAGAAGAACCAACTCATTGGAAAAGACCCTGATGCTGGGAAAGATTGAAGGTGGGAGGAGAAGGGGACGACAGGATCAGATGGCTGGATGGCATCACTGACGCAATGGGTGTGAGTTTGAGTAAGCTTCGTTAGTTGGTGATGGACAGTGAGGCCTGGCATGCTGTAGTCCATGGGCTCGCAAAGAGTCAGACACGACTGAGCGACTGAACTGACTGAGTGTGGGGGCAGTGAGAGGTGGCTGGACTTTTCTGTCTCTGTCTTCCTGTGGTCTCAGGACCTTTCCATCAGGCCAATCTGGACTTTCCCAGAGCCTGCCATTCTAGGACTGCTGCTGCGGCTGCTAAGTCGCTTCAGTCGTGTCCGACTCTGTGCGACCCCATAGATGGCAGCCCACCAGGCTCCCCCGTCCCTGGGATTCTCCAGGCAAGAACACTGGAGCGGGTTGCCATGGCCTTCTCCAATGCATGAAGGTGAAAAGTGAAAGTGAAGTTGCTCAGTTGTGTCCGACTCTGTGCGACCCCATAAATGGCAGCCCACCAGGCTCCTCCGTCCATGGGATTTTCCAGGCAAGAGTACTGGAGTGGGGTGCCATTGCCTTCTCCAATTCTAGGACTATTGATCTCCTAACAGGGTAGCTGGCTTCCCTGGAGTGCACGTTCTAAGGAAGCCAGGTGGAAGTGCAAGGCATCTTAATGACCTGGTCTCAGGTGCCACTTCCACCACACTCTGTTGGTCAAGAAAATCACATAAACCGATCCATGTTCAAAGGGAGGGGAAAGACCTCAGCACTCAAGGGAGGAGTGTCAAGGTCACGGAAGAAGAAAGGGTATGATGGGTAATATTGTAGGGGGCATCTTTGGAAAATTTAATTGGTCACAATTATTCAGTTAAGACAGTATTTACCATGTTTTTTTCTGTAGGGTTACAGTGTTAATTTTTTTTGTTTGACTTTACAATTTGTAGGTATTCTATAAGGCGATGCTATGAGAATATGTGACATATTATTTTGTAGATTATACTCCACTTAAAATTATCATTACAAAATAATGGCTGTATTTCTCTGTGCTATACAATATATCCATGTTGTTGTACATATATTATTTAGCAGTCTTCTATAGAAAATAATGGAGAAGGAAATGGCAACCCACTCCAGTGTTCTTGCCTGGAGAATCCCAGGGACAGTGGAGTCTGGTGGGCTGCCGTCTATGGGGTCACACAGAGTCGGACACGATTGAAGTGACTTAGCAGCATAGAAAATAAAATTCTCTGCTACATAACAACTAATTAGTTAATCAGCTGGTATAATACCTACTGACATACACTTGGTATATACTGATGATATGGGTTCCGAAGTCCTTATACTTTTTAAGGGAGTCCAATATGTCATTATCAAAATTTACTTTGATGCTGATATCTTCCCAAGTTTGGACTGGAGGAGCCTCTTCTGTGTGTGTGTGTTTTTAACACTTTGATTGAAGTATTACTGACTATTACAAAAGGAAGATGCTGTGAACATCCACGCACAAGTGTTTTTCTGGACACACACGTGCATTTTCTCTTGGGCAGATACTTGGGAGTGAAGTGGCAGGATCATACAGTCCGTGTGAGCTCAGCATTTTAGGACCTGCCAGCTTCCCCCAGTTTCCACTTTCAGCCTCTGGATGTTTCAGCTCCTGCGCGGCACCCTCGGGACGTGGGAAGGTCGGTCTTCAGCCATCCCAGCACATGAGCAATGGTATCTCACTGTGGCTTTTCACGGGCGTTTCCTGGATGGCGATGAGGCTGAACAAGGTTTCCTGTGCTTAGCTGCTCTCTGTATAGTTTCTTCCATGAAGAGTTTGTTGTTGACACTTTAGCCTTTTTTAAAAATTAGGCTGTTCATCTTCTTGAGTTTTGAAAATTCTTCATATAGTCTGGATACATGTCTTTTTGTCTGATATATGATTTGCAAATATTTTCTCCAAGTCTGTGGCTTGCCTTTTCATTCTCTGAAGAACGTCTTACCAAAAGCAGAACTTTTAATTTTTCTTTTTTTCTTTTTTAGATTTTACTCTTGGTGTCGTATCAAAGGAAACACTTAGCCAATTTAAGGTCACATGAGCTTTTTCCTTCTATAAGTTTTACAGTTTTCTCAGTTGTGCGTTGAGTTATTTTTGTATATGGGAAGAGGTACGGAATACGTATTTTTGCATATGCATATCCATTTGTTCTACCTTGTTAGTGAAAAAGATTATTCCTTCTCCACTGAATTGCCTTTACATCTTTTTAAAAAAGTTGGTGGTCCACATACACGTGGGTCTGTGGGTCTGTTTCTTGACTTTTGTCAGCACCAGGCTGTCCTGATTCCTACCATAAATCTTGAAACCAGAAAATTTTAGTTGTTCTACTTTGTTCTTGTCTTGTAAAGTTGTTTAGCTGTTCAATATCCCTTGAATTTTTATTGAAATTTCAGATCAGTTAGTCAATTTCTACAAAAAAACCCTTTTTTAAAAAAAACTAGAATTGTGTTAAATCTACAGATCAGTTTAAGAGGGGCTGACATCATAACAGTATTAATTCTTTCCGTGAATGAACATGATTCATCTTTCAATGTACTTATCTTCTTTAATTTCTCTTGGCAGTGTTTTGTAGTTTTCAATTTGTAGATATTTCACATTTTTTGTAGGATTTATCCTGTTTCACATCTTTATTCCATTGTGGTAGTTGTTTTTTTTTTTAAATTTCAAAATGTGATTGTTACTAATGGATAAATATACGATTGACTTTTGTATGTTGATCTTGTGTCCTGTAACCTTGATAAACTCATTAATTATAGTAGTTCTATTTTATTTGGTAGATTCTATTCAGTTTTATACATAGACAATCATGTTGTCTGTGCTCAGACACTTTGACTTTACATCTTCCTTTTGTTTCTTTTACTTGCTTTATTTCACTGGCTAGTATCTCTAGTAAAATGTAGAATACAGGCAGTGAGAACAGAAGTCTTTGCGTATGCTGTATTAGGTGGGTGCAGAGTTCTGATCGGCTTTTACTCTTTTAGTACTTTAAAATTGTTGCTTTTCTGTCTTCTTGCTCACATAGTTTTTGATGGGCAATTTCTTGGTTCCATATTTTATGAAGAGAAATTTGTTTTTATATGAACATTTTTCTCTGCTGTATATGGCATCTTCTTCACCTCTGCAGAAGGCTTTATTTCTGGTTTCTCTCTATCACTGGCTTTCAGAAAGCTGATCATGATGCGGCTCTGTGCTGTCTTCTTCATCTTCCTTGTACTTGGGGTTCACTGAGCTTTTGGGGTTGGTGGGCTTATAGTTATACAATTTGGAATATTTCTTCGAATATTTCTTCCTCCGTCCCGCCCCTGCCATCCTCTTCTTCAAATTGCACACATATTAGGGTAACTGAGACCCTCCCAGAGCCCACTGATGCTCATTCTGTAGCACTTCCTTTCCCCTCTGTATTTTATTTTAGGTAGTTTCCACTGCTAAGTCTTCAAGCTTACTAATCTCTCCTTCTGCCTGTGATCTCATTCAGTGTGTTTTTTATCTTGTGCCGTGTGGTTTCTTTAGATGTTCACTTTGGGACATTTTGTTTTCCGTCTTTCATGAACATATGGAATTGGCTTCTTGAACATATGGAATGCAGTCATAATAAGTGTTTAATGTCCTTTTCTGCTAATTTTATTATTTATGTCAGTTTTGGGTTAGTTTCAATCGATTATTCCCGCATCCTGGGCTGTATTCTTCTACCTCTAGGCATGCCTGGTAATTTTTGGGGGATGCCAAACATCGGGAATCTCACCTGGTTTGATGCTGGATAATTTGTATCACTGGAAATGTTCTTGCGGGTTTTTTTGTTTTTGTTTTTTCTTGGGATGCAGTTAAGTTGTTTGAAGGAGTTTGATCCTTTCAGGTCCTGCTTTTAAGATTCCTTCTGTAGGAATTGGAATAGTGTTCAATCCAAAGCTGATTATTTAATACTGGGGCAAGACTTTTGGGTATCAACCCAAATTCTACAGAAAAACAAGATTTTCCAATCTGGCTTATGGGGTAGGCAGTATTCTCAGGGGTGTGTGTGTATGTGTGTGTATATGTGTGTGTGTGTGTATGTGTGTATGCGTATATGTGTGTGTGTTGGTTGGTTGTCATTGCTTTTCAGTTCAGTTCAGTTCAGTCACTCAGTTGTGTCCGACCCTCTGCGACCCCATGAATCTCAGCACGCCAGGCCTCCCTGTCCATCACCAACTCCCAGAGTTCACTCAAACTCACGTCCCCTTCTCCTCCTGCCCCCAATCCCTCCCAGCATCAGAGTCTTTTCCAATGAGTCAACTCTTCGAATGAGGTGGCCAAAGTACTGGAGTTTCAGCTGTAGCATCATTCCTTCCAAAGAACACCCAGGGCTGATCTCCTTCAGAATGGGCTGGTTGGATCTCTTTGCAGTCCAAGGGACTCTCAAGAGTCTTCTCCAACACCACAGTTCAAAAGCATCAATTCTTCGGTGCTCAGCTTTCTTCACAGTCCAACTCTCACATCCATACATGACCACAGGAAAAACCATAGCCTTGACTAGACGGACCTTTGTTGGCAAAGTAATGTCTCTGCTTTTGAATATGCTATCTAGGTTGGTCATAACTTTCCTTCCAAGGAGTAAGCGTGTTTTAATTTCATGGCTGCAGTCACCATCTGCAGTGATTTTGGAGCCCAGAAAAATAAAGTCTGACACTGTTTCCACTGTTTCCCCATCTATTTCCCATGAAATGATGGGACCAGCTGCCATGATCTTCATTACTCCTCTTTATCTGGCCTTGGATGGTTTCTTCATATCTACGTGCTGATCAGTTTTCAACTGACTGATCAGAGTGGCCCTCTGCAGATCTCTGGAATCCCTTCTCTGCCAGATGAGCTCTAGCCATCCTGGTTTCTCCAGACTCTCTGCTCCATCTCCTCCATTCACAGTGTGCCCCTGTGCTGGGAACTCTCAGCGCTAGAAGCTGGGCAAGTGCTGGGTTTGCTCCTTTGCTTTCCATCTCTCAGGACACTCTCTTTTGTTGACTGACGTCTAAGTCTCACAAACCCTTGTTTCATGTGTGTTGACCGTTTTCAGGATCCTTTAGAGTGAGCTGCTGCTTCGTTGCTCAGTCGTGTCTGGCTCTGTGTGACCACATGGACTCACAGAGCTCACCAGCCTCCTCTGTCCATGGGATTTTTCCAGGCAAGAATATTAGAATGGGTTGCCACCACCTTTTCCAGGGGATTTTCCAAACCCAGGGACTGACCCCACACTTCTTTTTTCTTTTGCATTGCAGGTGGGTTCTTTACCTGCTGAGCCATGAAGGGGGAGCATAAATTCAATCCCTGGTAGCAAATATGGTTTCTGTGTCTTTTTGAAAAATCCTCATCCTTCTTTGGGGCTTCCCTGGTAGCTC
Source organism: Bos indicus x Bos taurus (assembly GCF_003369695.1). NCBI lineage: Eukaryota > Metazoa > Chordata > Mammalia > Artiodactyla > Bovidae > Bos > Bos indicus x Bos taurus. The sequence goes on along the minus strand of NC_040080.1, from coordinate 2,634,301 downwards.
AGCTGGTAAAGAATCCACCTGCAATGCGGGAGACCTGGGTTTGATCCCTGGGTTGGGAAGATCCCCTGGAGAAGGGAAAGGCTGTCCTCTCCATTATACTGGCCTGGAGAATTCCAAGGACTGTATAGTCCAAGGGGTCACAAAGAGTCAGACAGGACTGGGCTACTTTCACTCACTTACTCATCCTTTTTTGAGACCTTCCTTAAGTTCTGGCTCACCAGGATACTTCAGCCTCAACTTGTACTGTCCATGTCCCAGCCCTGGGATCAAACATTTCTCTAAGGAGCTCTGGTTCCTTTAGAGGAGAATGGTATTAGGTCAAGACTTGGGCACAAAGTATGCTCATCATTAATGAAATGTCACTGCTGTCAGATTCTCTCAGTGGAAAAAATGTTTGCATATATATATGTATATACATATCTATGCATTTATATATATCTGTCTATGCATTAACATTTGTTTTTATCTGCATGTCTATGTACACTGAAAACCATGATTTCACAACAACTCCAATCCTTCTCACTACCAGGCTCCTTCCAGAGTCCCTTCTTTCTGTGTTTGTACTCTATCCCCAACTTTCAGGTATATCTTAGAGCACTGATGTAAACAAAATGTAAGGCATCAAATTACCCTTGGGTGGTATTTGAATCCTTCAGGTCGGGGCTGATGTGTATTAAGTAGTAAAGGGAGACACTCCTGTAGAGGGCAGGGCACCCAGGCAGCACACCCAAGTTTAAGCCAGGATTGCAACTCCAGCCAAACCAGTGATTTGGCTGAGGGTCAGTCTCCTCATCTGTAAAATCAGGACGATAATCCTTGCAACAGCATCGGTGATGCCTCTGTGAGGGTGATTGGCTGCTATGGAGATGAGGAGGGCTGCTGCTGCTGCTGAGGAGACCAGTCCTGAGGGAGGGCTGTAACTCATGGAGTCACCAGCTCATCAGGGCCAAGGTGAGAGTGGGGGTGAGAATGACGTGGCTCTGAGATGCCTCGAGATGCAGAATAGTCCCGGGGCAGAGGCAAACCCTGGATGAGGCTCTGCTCCCTGCCTCACCGCACTGGGGGGCACTCCCTGCCTGCGTGCTCTGCCCCAGGGGCTGTGCTGGTCCTGGGGACACCCCAGGGCTCCTTTCCAGGGGGTGGTGGTGGGCAGGTTAATGGGTGAGATGGTACCGGGAACTTGGCTTGTACAGACTCTGAAAGGAAGCTTCCACCTGTGGGGTGCTCGCATCTGGGGTGGCAGTGCGTGGAGGAGCAGGTTCCAGAGAGCAGGGCCTCATGTCTGCCTGGATAATCACATTATTTCTCCACGCCTCAGTTTACTGATCTGTAGAATGCTGGCCGTGGGGGGAGGGTGAAGACCCCGCTTGGAGGAGGGACGAATGCTGGACCAGCGGAGCCACGAGAGCCCTTGGAACACTGATGTCCTGTGTCTCGCAAGGCGCCTGCATATTCTCATGAATGCATAAGTGAGTGAATTTGAACATCTCTGAGCCAATCATCTGGTTTAGGTAAAGGAGCCCTGGTCCCTCCCTTTGGCAATTCCTGGCACGTGATTCCTGCCATTCCCGCCTTCCTTCCACTTCAGCGGGGCAGCACAGTTTTCTGGACCAGCTGGAGTGTTCTAGCCCAAGGGCTACGGGCTGCCCTTTCCCCACCCTTGACTTCAGATGTCCTACTGATGCTTATCTAGACTCACCATCTCAGAACCGCCTCTGAGCATGTCCCGTTTGTACTATCTCGTTGCCTCACCTTTCGAGTATTCCGCTAGTTTCATTCCTACTTTGGGAACAGGGAAACTGAGGCATGAGGGTCTAACTAACTGGCCCAGGGTCAGGAGGCCACCTAGCTGGTGAGAGCCTGGGGGCTGGTCTGCATGTGTCCCTGGCTCCCGGGGCTCCCAGCATCGCCCCACCTGGAGCGGGCCCAGCAAGCGTGTGTGGGGGTGGAGTCGTCAACATCCCAGTCTTTGGAAGGAATCTTCCCAGGAGCTGGTGGGGGCGGACATGAGCTCTAAGGGGATCATGAACCCTTTAGAAATGTAAAGCGCTATAAATATTAACAACAAGAAGCCTGTTTTCATAATCTCCCATTTTCCATTGAGTTGCAAATTCTTGTACATTTTTTTGCTCTCTGGGAAAGATGAAGGCAACCTGCTTAATAACTGTACTATTAGCAAGTTATCAAGTATTTGATTGCATTTTCCAGAAAGCACCTCAGTGACTGGGGGAATCATTTCACATCTGCCTTTTCCACTCACACTCAGCATTTCCAGCCTCGCGGCCAGGACTCCTCGGTGTAAAATTGTCTGCGCATCACGGTTGAGGGAAATTATTTTTTAAAGGGAGGAAAAGAGTATCCAATTTACAGATGTCTTGTGTGATGCACGAAGCAAGAACGACTCTTCCCGGCCCCGAGTGTGGACAGATTTAGCAGGCGTCAACAGAACGCAGGAATGGGTGTCAGATGGATGCAACTTCATAAAAGTTCTTGGTGAAACTCACGCAGTTAACTTTTTATTGCTTAGAATTGGGAGCCTCGCATTCAGCTCCCCTGCCCCTTCCCTCCCCGGCAGGGATTCTAAACTCTCTAGAACGACTGGGGAGGAGTTAATGGCCCGTCCTCTCCCGGGTACACTGTGCTCTTGGTGCTGTCTGCTGTGTCCCATTCCACTGTCTTTCCCATCCGTGGGGGTCACATCAGGTGTCACAAAAGTGCTCATCCACCAGAAACCCTGAACGTGACCTCATTTGGAATTACGGTCTTTAGAGATATAGCTAGTGAGGGATGTTGAGATGGGAAGATGGGCCTGGGTTATTCGGGTGGGTCCAATGTCATCACAAAGGTCCTCGTGGGAGAGAGGTGGGGGTCAGAGTCAGGGAGGAGACATAGTGTGATCGCTGACTTTGAAGATGGAGGGGAGGCCACAAGCCAAGCACCGCAGGCGGACTGGCGATGCTGGGAAAGGCCAGGAGACAGGTGGTCCTCTGGAAACTCCAGAAGGGACGAAGAACTTCCCACCTGAGTCTCTGGAAAGACATTCAGTCTGTGGTCATCTGTTACAGCCATGAGAGACCAGTTCAGGCACCCACTCTAGGTGTCCAGGAGAACACTCAGGATGGCGGTCCACCAGCCACCACGTCTGACTGACCGCCAGGCTATGGATCCACCTCTTAATCCAACCCACCACGGCATCCCCTACACCCCAGTCTCTCCACCCACCCACCTGCCTTGCTTGACTCTGCTCTTCATACGCCGCTGGGCTGACCCTCAAGGACGGTGGAGCTGCTGAAACCCCATCACAGGCTGGGGGTCAAGTCTGACCTCCCCATCGTGGCCTGCTTTTCCAGCATCACCTGGGAGCACCTTCTCCCTCCTGCACGTGAACCAACCCCAGTGGGCTGAGGTCACCAGAGCCCTCCCCGCCCTGCCTGGATCCCGAGGTTCTCGGTTCACAGCAGTGTGGGCCTTTCGTCTTCAGTCTCTGCCTGAATGCCTCTTCCCCCTTGGGGGAGCGCCTTGTCCACAGTGGGAGAAGCTGAGGACCCACTGTGTGCAGGGCCTCTGCAGCTGCCCTTTGTAAGCACGTGTGATGCTGCGTGTGTGTCTGTCTCTCCCTGAGGACAGCTGGGTCACCAGGCAGGGCTTGGTGGCACTGGCTTGAGCTCATGCCCCACCCCGCATGCCCCACCCCCACAGATACTAAACAAGAGAGCCGGGGGGATATTGGCATGAATGGAGCCTGCCACCAAGGGCTCTCCCGGCACCTGCCCACTTGCCCAGGTGCGGCCCTCTGTCCCCACACCCAGCACACCCAACGCAAGCTCCCGGGCTGTCCAGGGACACTTCAGGCCCAGACACACAGGCCCATTTTCCCCGACCCCTCCTCGGAGTCCCTCGTTATCCTGGCCATCACCCTGGCAATGTCCTGTCCACACATCAGCACTGTATTCTCAGCTGTGGAGACTTTTCTCTTAAATGGAGTAGATCCTTTGCCTGTGGAAGCAAGGGAGCGGTGCTGTGCATTAATCACGGTGCTCATTTTCTGTGTTTTGTGGTGGTTGACGTCTTGGGGGCCCTTGCTGGCTGGGAGAGATGCCCCTCCCAGGAAGCTAATTCCTAGAGATCGTAAGCAACTGGCTTGCTGACGTGTCCTTCAGATGCAAACCCACCAATCCGAGTCCGTCACGCCAAGCCCCCCTCACATGCCTCTCACACAGCAAGCTGGCGCCTGCCACCCCAAACCAACCAGGCCAGGCCCACCTGTCCCCAAGGCCTGCACCACAGTTCACACCAGCCGACCCCGAACCTGCCTGTCGCGCCTCCCTGCTCCTTCACTGACGGCCCTGACACAGGCTGAGGGCCCGCGCTCCCTTTCGCCTCCTCCTGGACTCTGGTGCTTCTCCCTGTGGCCCTGCAGGGCTCGTCTCTCGTTTCCAGGGGCACTGTGAGATACCCTGCACTTTTAATGACATCAGTCTGTCCCCTTCACAAATTCACACAGGGGACAGGTCATATTGCTGCTGCTTCCATTCCTAACGCTACATGGACTGCAGGGGAAATCCAGCAATCATGAGGGATCGGGTGAAATTTTCTAGAAAGGTTCACCTGGGTAGGGGTGGAGTCGGGAAGCCTGGCAGGGCCCGCTGAGTCTGGCTCAACAGATCTGGCTTGGAGAGGAGCACTTCGGGGCTGGAGCTTCAAAGAGGCCCCCATACGGTGCTCCTTGGCCTCCTCCCAGCCTGCTTCCTCCTCCTAATGCTGTTCCAATGTCCACCTTGTGCTTGGGATGGGGGGGTCCTGGTTATGGAGGGATGCCCACACCCAAGCCCACGGCATCTTCCTTGTGGTTGAGTGTCCTGCCTTGCTTATGAAATTGAGTATCTCTGTATGATAATAAGTAATCAAAATTCAATGAATAAAACAGTGAACCCTCCTAATAAAATGCAACGTCTGCATCAGCAGAGCCATCCGCTGGGCACACTGGCATTTGTTCTGGGTCCCCTGGGGACCAGTGAGGAGCACGGGAGACGCTGCCAAATGCCGGCAGGGATGCAGGCTGGCGTCCCCGCCTCACCCAGGGGTAGGAGGCGGGCGAGGCCGGCGGCTCACGGGCAGCTTGCGTCCTGATGGCTTCGGCTTTCACAGGGTAACCCTGTAAAGCAGTCTCTTCAAATGCATCTTTGAGATTCTGGCACTGTCGCCTCCAATAAAAGCTGTAGAAGGGAAATTTCAATAAGATAACTCAGGAACATTTAATTTTCTGCTCCTCTGGATTTGCTATCTTATTACAGCCATTCAGTTAGCTAATAAATGTCCAATCCTGTCCAATCTTCATGGAGAGCCAAGAGGCTGGGGTTTAAATAATTGGATGGAATGTCTAGGGGGCAGCTTTCAGACGAGTTGGCTGACGAAACCGGTGGGTGCGATGTCTAACCCTATCGCAGAACTTGTTTCAGATTCGTGCTGGCTCCCCCAGGCCCCCACTCGTTTAGCTGGGATGAGGGGTCCGGGTGGGAGGGGCAGCAGCAGGGGTGGGGCCCTTCAGAGTCCTGATTTCATTCTCAGGCAGAGGAGGGGTCAACGCTGGGAGTCGGCCTGGTGAGATCAGCCATCCCAGAAAGGCTTCCTCTTCTGGTTTTGACACCAAGACTGGTGGGTGATGGACGCAGGCTCACCTGGCACCTGCTTCCCTCGTGAGGGCAGACGGGCTAGGGTCCTAATGTGAGCAAGCCCGTCCCTCTGCTGGGCCCAGTCCAGGACGTCTGTTGCGTGTCAGCTGGACGTCTGCAGTCCTGGGGAGGCCTGGGTTTCACCGCATCCACTTGCTTCCAATCACCTTCCTCAGAGGCCCCTCTGGAAGGCTTTGGATGAGGCCACTGAGGCCCGGTGTCCTCTGAGGCCAGTTGGAGGCTCCCCAGGCAGGGTGGGCCTCTCCTGCCCCCACTCCCCTCTTCGCTCACTCGCGGCGTCACGCCGGCCTGGGGGGGCTGGGCTGCCCACAGCACTGATGTGGGGGCAGGCGTAGACGCTCTGAGCGTAAGGTGAGCCCACCCTCCAGACCTCACGCGAGGAGTTTTCTGAGAGCCCCGCCAGCCCCAGGAGGAGGGTCCCCCGGAGGCGCTTGGAAGACACCTTACTCGGTGGACGTCAGATGGTTCTGGGCACACGGCCAGTATTGCTGATGCCAGCCGGGCCACGGGCACAAGAGGCAGGAGAGGAAGAGCTTGCCCTTCGCTGCGCACAGCATGTGAGAGTGGAGTCAGTCCAGGGCCAGCCGCTCTGCCCGAGTGATGACTGGGATGAGAGACTCAGAGCGCGGGGCCCAGGGAAGCCCTTCCTGAGGCCAGGCAGGGACCCTGGGCTGCATGGCCCGGAAGACTTAGCCTGGCACGGAGTGGGGCAGTGAGAGCTCGGGAAGGAGGGCACGGACTTGAACCCACCACGTCCATGCCCCAGACACCGTCCACCTAACTGCACAAACACAGCTCATTATTTAAGAGCAAAACCCCAAGCAGATTCCGGGGTCTGCACTCCGTCAGGAATGCCGTCTGGAAGGGTTGCCAAGAATGTTCCGGCTTCAGTTTCCTCAGTTGTAAAACCAGAACGTGACTGTCTCCTCCCCCACCTCCCAGGTCTCAGAGAAGACAGGGGCCCCTCCCCATCCCCTTCCCACATGACCCCTCCCCCAACCCTTCCCACGTGGATCCCTTCCCCCACCCCTTCCCATGTGGCCCCCTCCCCCACCCTTCCCATGTGGCCCCCTCCCCCACCCTTCCCACGTGGACCCCCCCACACCCCTCCCCCACCCTTCCCGCCCCTTCCCACGTGGCTCCTCCCCCACCCCTTCCCACGTGTCCTCCCCCTCCCCAGTGCTAGAAATGGTGCTTTGCCTCCTTATCCTGTCTCTTTTCTTCTGCTCTCAGCCCTGGAGAGCACTCTGCTCTTGGGGGCCACCTTGGGGGTCAAGCCCAGAGCCACACCCTCTCCAAGGTCAAGGTCAGGCTACCACAGAACAGGTTCCCAGGAGAGATGCACTCTAGTCACAGGCTGTGGGGACTCAGGGGCATCTTCAGGGTGCATTTTAGAAATTTCACTTTCCACGGGTGTAGGGCGCTGGCCCCTCACCCACACGCCTGCACCGGCCAGGCCCTGGGCCCTGTGTGGGGGCGTCCGAGGAGGGAGACATGCCCCTGCTGTCTGCACTCAGGGCTCACAGTCCACCGGGGAGACAGCAGTCAGGGAGGAACCTCCTAGAGGACGCGGGCCCTGCAGGTAACGCCACTAAGCTGGTCACAGTGGCCAGAGGACACCCAGCCCCACGGAATGAGCACGGTCGCCCGTGCTGGTTTGGAAGCAAAAGTGACTCTCGATTCTGCTCCAGGAGGAGCACAGGGGCGGAGGAGAGAAGGTGATGGGGAACCGGCTCCCTGGCGAATCTGCTCCCGGTGGAGGAAGGCGCCCATTCTTGCGAGCAGAAGGTGCAGACGCTGAGGCAGGTCCTGCCTGAGCCCGGGCAGCAGGTGAGGGGGCGTGTCCGTGGGGCACAGGCGCGCATGCCTCTGGCAGGTGTGTGAGGCTCACGCACCAAAGTCTGTAAGAGTGTGTCTGCCCACCTATCCAGTGTTTGCTTTTCCCTCTGTGTGCCTGGCTCTGGGCTGCTGCTGGGGGCTCAGAGACGAGTCCTGGGCTAGTGGCAGGACCTGCTCCCAAGAACTCAGTTCCCTGGGAAAGGCAGACTTACAAGGAAGCCCTTGGGAGCAGGAGCCTATGGGATGGGAACTGGAGGGTGAGCGTGTCCACCTCTGTGTGACACCTCCATGGTGTGTGCAGATGTGTGTGGTGCAGTATGTGGCCGGTGGGGCTGGGCCTGGGGAGACCCGCTCCCCAGTGGCTCTGTGTAGGGCACCAGGAGCCTCCCCACAGCTCTGCCAGCTCCTCCTTGTGGATGAGGAGATGCTCTCATCTCACTTGAGGAGTTTCGATTGGTATGGCCCCATTGTGCAGATGGTGAAACCGAGGTTCTGAGAAGGGACGCCCCTCTGGACACAGTGGCTCATCTCTCTGGGGAGCTAGAACGCAGCTCTGACGGCCTGTGCATACCCTTTTAGGAGGGTGTTGTCACCTTTTCAGGAGACATTCCTGGAGCCCCCAGTGTGGACCAGCTGAGCTTTTGGGGTCATGTTTTCTGATAGCCAACCATGTAAACTGCCTGATGCATGAAACATAAATCAACGTATTTCTACCTTGCTGAGATTGCTGAATGCCCTGCCGTGACTCCCGCTATCTGTTGGGGCCAGGAGAGAGATAGCTTTATGTGCCCCATAACTCTCAGTAGCACAATTCTGTTGTTCACTTGGTGACACAGACTTGCTATCATTCATCACCTGGGGAGAAAGATGGCATCGGTGGCTGGACTGAAAAGTGGGCTGGGAACGCGGACTGTCCCAGGTTCCCGTGGTTGCAGGGTGTCCGAGGGTTGCTGCTGGGGTCCAGCCCCGGCTGATCCAGGGTGTCCGAGGGTTGCCCTGCAGCCTAGCGCGTTGGCAGTTCCCAGGTCCCAGGTCTCTTCGCTCCGGGTATGGTGTTCTGCAAAGTTCAACCGGTCAGGTCTGAGATGCCCCACAGCAGCCCTGGGCCACGCTGGCCCCAGGAAAATGGATCACCACTAATTTGCAGTCGTCGAAAGTGTGGTGGGGACATTACTGCTAATTGGCAATAAGTGATACTAAACGGAGCAAGTTTGGTATTAATGAGCCGTTCGTCAACACGGAGCGGCAGGCTGGCTCCTTCCGTCACGTGGCTGGCGCTGGGTCATTAGTGTCCCAGGCGTGTCCCCCCTTAGGAGCTGCCGCTGGTCCCCTCTGCTCTCAGCTGTCCTCCCCACGGCCTCGGCGCTCCTGGTCTTGTCTAAGCCTCTGGTGACCACGGCTGCCCTGAGTCAAGTGTCTCAGCGTGTCAGGAGCTGAGTTCACGCTTCTGACCCCTTGTCTTGTGTCCTGAAGGCCCCGCGATTCTCCAGGTCAGAAAGCCCCACCTGCCTGCCTGTCTCCAGACCCCGAAGAGGGTTCTGGGCTGCGGAAGGGGCTGCTGGCTTCCCGTAAGGCCCAGACCAGACTCTGCTGGTTTCCTCAGGGGGACAACCTCCAGGAACACTTCAGTGTCCTGGGGCTGGATGTGACCACAATAGTGGGCGGAGCTCATCGTTCTGGAGCCAGAATCCACAATCAAGGTGTCGGGGGTTCTGCTCCCTCTGGAGGCTCTAGAGGAGGGTCCCTCCTTGTATCTTGCAGGTTTGGGGGCTCCAGGCTCTCCTGGCCTGTGGTTGCATTGTCCAGTCTCTGCTTCTGTCATCACGCGGCCTCCCCTTCCTGCCCGTGTATCTCTTCTGTCTTTGAGTCTCTTTTAAGGGCAGTTGTTGTTATGAGATATAATGGCTCACGTGGGTAACCCAGGCTGATCTCATGTAGACATCTGTACCTTGATCACATCTGCAAAGACCTTTATTCCAGGTACGGTCACTACAGGTCAGATGGGGAACGGGAGGTGCCCTTTGACCTCATGACTGACCAGGATGTGTACTGGTGGCTTTTGAGGGCACGTGGATGGCGTGTCTGCCCCTGGTGTCCAGTGAGGGAGGCGATGGTGCTGTGAGCTCCAGCTGTGTGCTGGACACCAGGGTGCCCCATTACAGACACCCTGGCTCCCTCTGTTTCTGAGAAAAGGAGGGGCCCCCGAGATGCTGTAGGAGCCCTGACAGGAGGGCAAAGCACTGCCCCCAAGACCCTGGTTCTGTCCGTCACACACTTCATGTACCATAAACAGCTCCCAGCGTCATCTGCAAACCCAGGGAAGCAAGGCCTGCCTCTCGAAGCCTGGTAGGACTCTGTGGGGACCGGACCCAGCACCTCGGTGCCGCCCTCAGCGAGGCCAGCCCTTCCCTGTCCCTGTCCCCAGCTGTCACCCCGGGGTGGGCTGGCAGAGTCTGGTCCCTGTCCTGGGCACCGGCCGTGGGGAACCCCACCCCGGCCCCAGCCCAGGCCCTCAGGAAGGGACCAGGTAGGAGACACACAGGGGCCCGAGGGGCTGGGGGTCTTGCTGGCCTCTGCTCGGGGAGCCAGGGTCCCCCTGGGGCTGCCTTGGCCTTTCTGATGCTTCTCCAGGTGAGAGGGCATCCGGTTATGCTCCACCTGCTCCCAGATTCCTGTCTCTCCCTGCCCTGTGCCCTGTGGGTACGGCTACAGGGAGCTCTGCAGGAGACGCGGGGAAGGAGAAGAGCAGGGTGCGTCCCTACCTCACCCCTGCCCGCCTCTGGCCGATCCCAGTTCCCTCCACCCCTGCGCCCTCCCGCGGCTCCAGCGCCCCTCTTCCCATTGCCCCCTCACTAGGCGTGGCTGTGCCTTCCCTCGGTCCCAGGCTCCGGCTCCAGTCTCCAGGGCGGCTCCCCAGTCCTGCCCTTCCTTCTGTAAATAGTCTCATTAATTTTCGAGTTCAGCCTCGGAGTGGAGTCCTGATTGCAGCTTGGAACCTTATTCTTCTGAAGTGGCGTCATGATTAATTGATGTATTTAATGACTAAAGGCTGTCATCTCTCCTTCGCTAGGCTCACACACTCCTCCTTCCAGGCTGGCTTGGGTTCCTCTGGCTACAGAGAGCCCTTCCTGCCCGCTGGTCCACGCCAGGTTGGCCCCCTCCCGGGACCCCCGTGTCACGGATAGAGAGGGTGCAGAGGGCCCAGGCCACCGAGTGCCCTGCTGCTTGTCACTCACGCTTCTTGTTCAGTCGCTCAGTCGTGTCTGACTCTCTGCATCCCCATGGACCGCAGCACGCCAGGCTTTCTTGTCCTTCACCATCTCTTGGAGTTTGCTCAAACTCATGTCCATTGAGGCGGTGATGCTATCCAACCATCTCATCCTCTGCCATCCCCTTCTCTTCCTGCCCTCAATCTTTCCCAGCATCAGGGTCATTTTCAGGGAGTCGGCTCTGAGCATCAGGTGACCAAAATATTGGAGCTTCAGCATCAGTCCTTCCAGTGAATATTCAGGGTTGATTCCCTTTAGGATGGACTGGTTTGATTCCTCGTGGTCCCAGCCTCTTCTCTGCACTTCTCTCAGTCAATCACACACACCCCCTTCGGCCACCCCATCCTCCAGGGTCACTGGCTCTGTTGGGATCTGGAAACCCCAGGACTTGGAACCGCTCTCCTGACTTCTACTGCAGGACACAGAGGGACCAGCCCTTTCCATCATGAGGGCTGGGTTCCAGTGTGTGTGTGAGGTTGCTGCCCCATGGGGGCCCCACACAAAGCTGGGCTGCTCCGTAGCTCGGGGCACAGATGGAGGAATTAAAGCACGTGCCCAGCGTGGAATGGGTCTCCCCCGAGGATGTGGATTCTGGCCCTGATCACAGTTGTCCCTCGTGGCTCGCCAGCTAAGTGCTGCTCCCCCTTGCAGTCCCCAGGACAGATGTGAGCAGCCCTGTCCTTGGGCTGCGGTGGCTTTACCAGGCAGCTCTCCACTCAGCATTCTGTTGGCCCAGGGACCGGGCGAGAGCTGTCTTTTGGCTTGGATGTGATAACGATGCCGGTCATTGTGTGAGGTGCTAATAAGGTATTGGGGATGTAGCTCATGTTTCGAGTTCAGCCTCTTTGAGCAGAACCACCGTGTGGATGGCAGGGTCCCTGTGGGAGCAGGTGGGAGTGACTCCGCCCACCCGGAGCCCCTGAGGTGTGTGATCCCCGAGGATCTCCTCTAGCCCCCTCTTCCCTTCCCTGTGAGTCCTCAGCAGCTTATTCACTTAGTCAAACACACAGGCTCAATGCACCCTCATCTCTGGATTAACAGAGCCGCCCCAGCAGCACTGACAGCCCTGTAGGTGATGGGCAAGAGCTCCACCAGCCTCCTCTGCCAGTTCAGGGTGGTCATCTCAAGCTTGGCTCTGGAGCTCTGGTGCCCGTGGGGGTGGCAGCTCCCACAGGAGGGCTATTTCGAGTCCTGCAGCCTGCTCACGTTTGCTCTGATTCCCTGCAGTCTTGGGCACAGGGTGGAGGGTGGCCGGGAGTCACCCGGGAAGGGTCTCCCACTGGCAAAGTCCTGCCTGCTTCCGGCCCATCTTCCCTCTGGCTTAGTTATTCCTGTGTCTTCTTTTCAGGCAAATGGCAACCCAGAGTCTTGTGGAATGGATAATCAATTTCAATAATAAGTTAAATGGGTTTGCTTTTGTTTCCAGAAATCTCCCACTGGGAGAGGGATTTTTTTTAAAAGACTCCTGGGTTGAATTTTACTTCTGAACTTGGGCCTCCAACTGCTTCTGAGCTAATTGAGTAGAGAGCATGAATAAACATGGGCGACAGCTTCTCCTCCGCACCCACGCACGTGGGGCTGGCGGCCCAGGCCTGGGACCAGCTCTGGCAGAGGCTGACGGGCCCGTGCTGTGAAGGACACGTCAGGGGGCCAGCCGCTCTCTACCGCTTGGTTTAAAGATCCCTCCAGAGCTGGATTGCTGCTCCTTGACACGCCATGCATGGCTTCCAGGAACTGGGGTGGTGTTTGTCAAACATGCAGACCTGAGACACCGAAGTGAACATCGAAGGGCCCAGCCCAGAAGCTGACTTCACGGTGGAACCAGCCCAGGGTTTGCAGCCATCTGGAGTCTGCAAGTCTCCAGCACCGTGGGCATGTGGCTTGTTATCCCTCAGCTTCTGGGGCTCAGAACAGATCCTGGTACATCCTGTTCAGACCCTGTTCAATGTTTACTGGAGGGATGAGCTAGGGGCAGGGGCCTCTGGATCGTCCACTCGTCCAGTTTGAGGACGCATTTCTGTGGGAAATTCACTAAGATCCCTGAGGGCAGGATCGGGCTGGGCACATTTTGCTGGCATACGTCTCATCTGCTGTGCAGGATCAGTAAACACCCGTGGAAAGAGCATCCCTCATGGGCTAGTCGAGGAGCTCCTTATGTGGGATTTAAATTCTTTGTGATGATGGAAGTCCTGAATAAGCCAGTTTTCTTTTGATAATTCCTCAAAGCAGCTAAAAACTTCTTTGCAGTGTGATCTCTCAGAGGCTTACAGCACTCTGACTGGTGGGTATCTCTTTGGTGGAGAGCTGGATAAAGTCATTGCTTTGCATTTAGGGGCTATTTGTACTAAACTACTATTTTAAACCACTACACTGACACATAGCTGACGAGCTACTCACACTGTGAGGGATGTCCATGAATGGGAACAAAAGGGGTGGAATTCCCTGAATGGGATGGAAAGGCAGGAACATGAACCGCAGCACCCAAGTTCTTTCTTCCCCCTTTTCTTCTTTGCCAAGAAAACAGAGACTGGAAGTGAGGTAAACTAAGTTCCTATATTGCACGTCCCTGCTGTGATTGTGTGTGTTCTGTTGCTCAGTCCTGTCCCACTCTTTGTGATTCCATGGACTGTAGCTGCCAGGCTCCTCTGTCCATGGACTTCTCCAGGCAAGGATACTGGAGTGGGGTGCCATTTCCTTCTCCAGGGGATCTTCCCAACTCAGGGATCAAACCTGTGTCTCTTTCGTCTCCTGCATTGACAGGTGGATTCTTTACCACTGAGCCACTTGAATAAGTGCTGAATTCAGATTTTCACTCACTGGTGAAGACAGAAAATTTCCTATTAGACGAGAGGATTAAAATTTTGTCATTTAGGATAAAACCAGCTAACCAATCCACCTGATCATCCATCTACCCACCCACCAACCAAATAACCAATTAACCACTCAGCCAACCTACCAACTGTTCAACCAACCAACCAGCTGGAAACAAATTAACCCACCAAAAGTCAACCAATCAACCAACCAAAACCAAATCAACCAATCAAAAGATAGCCAACCAACCAACCAAACAAACCAAAAACCAACCAACCCAAAACCACAGTCAACCAACCAACCACAACCCATCTTGCCTGGACAGGCTAACGAGCAAAGCTGTGGGTCATCCAGATGCAGCCACACAAAAGGGGTGCAGTTTGCTCAGCAGGGAATGCTCTGGGCTACCTGCTGGCAGTGAGCGCCCTTGAGGACCAGGTTGGAAGAAGCCTTTGTCCTGCTGACACCCCCTTTCCTATTTTCTGTGATGACATGTCCTCGTGGGCCTTCACCTACGTCCCTGCTGTTTATTCTTGGGGTTCTTTGCTTGGATGCCCTCCCCTGCCCTGTGCATTCCCCGTGGTACTGACCTGTGTCACTGTCTCATGGCAATTGCCCTCATTTCTCTGGATCCTGTGGCTTTTGCAGTGGAAGTGAAGCTTGAGGGGAGCACTGACCCACACAGGCAGGGGCGGGATGCGGTTGATGTGTCCTGGCCACCCACCTGGGCATCCATGTTTGGGGCTCCCGGTGCACTGGGGAATGACTGTGATTTAGAATTCAGCAGACACAGGTCTCAGAGAAGGCAATGGCACCCCACTCCAGTACTCTTGCCTGGAAAATCTCATGGACGGAGGAGCCTGGTAGGCTGCAATCCATGGGGTCGCTAAGAGTCGGGTACAACTGAGCGACTTCACTTTCACTTTTCACTTTCATGCATTGGAGAAGGAAATGGCAACCCACTCCAGTGTTCTTGCTTGGAGAATCCCAGGGACAGAGGAGCCTAGTAGGCTGCCGTCTATGGGGTTGCACAGAGTCGGACAGGACTGAAGTGACTTAGCAGCAGTAGCAGCAGCAGCAGACATAGGTCTGAGACCCCAAGGAAGCCACACAACAGGGTGTGATTTGGGGCATTTTCTTGGTTTCAGGTTTCTCCGCTGTAAAAGGGGACTAATAATGCCCGTATTAAAGGATGTGTTTTGTCGATTTAGGGCTTCCCTGGTGGCTCAGCTGGTAAAGAATCCGCCTGCAGTGCGGGAGACCTAGGTTCAATCCAAAGGTTGGGAAGACCTCTTGGAGAAGGCCACGGCAACTCACTCTGGTATTCCTGCCTGGAGAATCCCCATGGACAGAGGAGTTATAGTCCACGATGGGCTGCAGTCCGTGGCAGGCTGCAGTCCCTGGGGTCGAAAAGAGTCAGACACAACTGAGAGACTAAGCACATTTGTCGATTCAGATTTGTCAATTTCAGTTTCATTTGAAAAGTCCTACTAAGTAATCACATACCTGTTGATGGTCATTGCCTGTGGTACCTTCTCTTCGTCTTGATTCTGCTGAGTCTGCCTTTGACTTCAGATCATGGATCTTCAGCATTTATGGAGCACCAGCTGTATTCCTGGAATGGGTTAAGTGCAGGGGACATGCAGAAGGAGGGGACATGGCCTCACACAGGGAAGCAGATACCAACGGGAAGTGTTCTCTAGGCGCAGGAAGCATGAGCATCTTTTTCCTCTCTCTCTCTTGTGTCTGGAACGTGACCCACCTGTTCCTTGCTTCTCCCTGGATGGCACCCTCTGCCAGAAAGAGCCCACCCTTGTTTTGCTAGTTGGCAGTTGATCATGTTTGATGTCCTCCCATTGCCAGAAAGATACCTTTCACTTCTCTTTTCTAAAATGAATTAAAAACATTTCGTCCTCTCCATGCAGCATGTGGGATCTTATTTCCCCCGACCAGGGGTGGAACCCGTGCTGTCTGTGTTGGAAGGGCGGAATCTTAACCAATGGACCCCCAGGGAGTTCCTCAGCTGCCTAATTTGAGCAGACTTGCTCTCCACTGCTTGCTCTTCACCTGTTGAAGTCCCACCTCTCACTCCCCACTCTTCCTGCTTTAACCACATGCAAACTTGCCGTGTTATTATTTATATTTGCCATTCCTTGAGCCTTCTGGATCCACACCCATGTAAGTGGTACCTTCTGCCTGGACTTTTCTCCCTACCATCTGTATTTCAAGCCCCAGCCAAATTCCTACCCTCTCCTAGAAGCTTCTGGATGTTCACCACCCCTGCCAGCCAACCTGCCCTCCTGCTCCCACTCTGTAGACTCTAGAGTGCAGTAGAATTGTAGAATACAGAGATCAGCCCGCACCTCTGAATCTGTAGTGGCTCCTCAAGGACAAGGAACACATTTCCTTGATCTTTCGTTTATTTTCTTTTTGGCTGTGAGGCTCATGGGATCTTAGCTCTCTGACCAGGAGTGGAACTTGTGCCCCTTTTAGTGGAAGCACAGTCTTAACTGGGCCACCAGGGAATTCCCTCCTTCATCTTTGTGGGGACTGTGGACCATGAAGGGTGGTCCGAAGATGACTGAGGTTTCCACGTGGGTGTTGGGGTAGCCGGTGCATCTTCTCCAGTCGGATGAGATCTTCAAGGACAAGGAAGCATGGCTGTGCTTTTGATGTCCTTGGTAAGCACACGGCTTCCCAGAGAGGCTCCATAACTATGTGCTGGATCATGCATTTGTCTGAGTGATTGGACACGTGAAAAATGGTCTTGCGCTTAACCAAAGCTCTCCCTTTAGGTGCTAAAAATCTTTCTTCTTCTTGGGAGGCTCAGGTATCAAGAGCAGACTGACATTCTCTCCAGAGGGCTTGCTTCCTAACGTTCTGCCATGCCCACACGCTAGCACCACTTTGCAGGGTTCTCAAGGCACCCAGGGGACACGGTCTGTTCTTGGCTTTCTCCTCCTGGCTGGCACCTCGTCCCTCACCCTGAATGACCCTAGCTGGCCCCACAGCCTATGATGTCTTCTGGAACAGTCCCTCGAACATCTACCGTAACGTTCGTTCACTCAACTCGGTCATGGCGTCACCTAGTGGGTGTTCCACAAACCCCTCTGTCAGCCGGGGGTCCTAGCTGCAGGGGTGACAGGGGTGCAAGGCTGTCTTCCGTGGAAGGGTACTTGATTATAGGAGTTCTCGGAAGGACAAGGAATTCCGTTTGGGTGCTATTCTCTCAGGAGCCAAGCGGGAGGAAAAGACTCCAGTCAAATCATAGGGCCATTTCAGGGCCATTTCCCCCCTTGATGCCACCGCTGCGTGGCAAACGCCAAGTGAAGGAGCAGCCCCTGGAATCCGGACTCGCTGCCACGCAGAGCCTTTGCCGCTGCCCCTGCCCCCATGATTTATTGAGATTTCCAGGTCCCAGGTGACTACGTCTGCCAGGCGGAGGCGGTGTTGCCCGAGAACCCGAGCTTCCTGGGGAATCAGGGTGGTCGTCTTCACAGCTCTGCCCCTGCTGCGGGTGGGGTTGGTGCGGTGTCCCAGGGTCTGCAGTCTGCCCCCTTCTTTCTGCTCATCCATACACATCCTTCTTCCGTCTTCAAACTTCCAGCTGTAAGCGTAGCCGCAGCTGTGTGCCTCCCGGAGCTCCTGTGCACGGATAACACAGCCTCCCTGCCCCAGAAGGGAGGGAGGCCCTCATTGTTATTTGTGTCCAGTTCTGAGAGGTGATTATCCAGTTACGATTCCATCTTGATATCTGCAATCCATGGACCACATAATAGAGCTAATGGCCATGACACACCCTCTATGACACAGCAGGTGGAAAGAGATGGAAAAAGTGGGAGGAACCATCTGTCTCTACACACGTGCCCCATGAGCAAGGAGAGATATGCCTGGCTGCTAAAATTCCTGCATCTGTAACAGGTGACAAGCCAGGGAGGGCAGATAAAGCCTCCTTTATCCATCACTAGTGTTATATGTGTCCTTAACCAATACCAGTCAGAGGGCTAGCTTCTTGTCTTACAGGCTGGCCCCATCCTTCATTCCCAAGGGGCCTGAGCCCTTGGTGTCCCGTGGGTGGGGGTCACTGCAGTCATCCCCTAGCTCCTGTCACTGGCCCTTCAAGCAGCAGGCGGGACCCCAGAGGATGCCTGGGCTCCTGACATGTTTTTCTGTCACCAGTGCTGAGGACCATCTTGTGATGGTCAGGACGGCTGCCCCTGATGGCACAGCGACCTCCCCCCTCACCTGCCAGGGACATGAGGAGCCTGTAGCCTCAACTTTTAAGTCAGTGGGACTGTTCTCAGGGGCTCTGGGGACCAAAATGTCTACCCCAGAAGAGCCTTGAGCTGCAGGGACCGGACGCACAACTTTCAGCATTGACCCCTGCTGATGGCGCTTCGCACTCTCAGCAGAGGTCACCTGGCGGTTCCTGGACAGTCCATCTCTGCATCCAGGCCCACTCTGCTCACACGCCATTGATGTTGCCCACTCTGCTCACACGTCGTTGATGCTGCCACGGATGGGAATGAGGGTGCCAGAGCCCACACCTGTAAACCACGGAGGCCCTGTGGGGCCATTTAGAGACATCCAAACATTTCCACTCTCTGAAAGTTCTAGCTACAAGCCTCCCCGAAACACTCTGTCCTCAGCCCCCATTCTTGGTCCTTGGGGCCCCTGGACAACCAGTCAGACCACTAGAGGTCATGATTAGCGGGCCTGCCCTTCCGTCTCCCTTTGCCAGTAGATCGTGAGCTTGTCTGCTGGAGCTCTACCCATGGGGAGATGGGGGAAGATTTCCACCCTCTGCTTCCCGGTGATGCTGCCTCTGAGCAAACTGGGCTGGCCCGAACTCTTCCCTCCATTTGTTAGTGTTTAGGGCAGAGGTGATCGATCAGTGGGCCGGTTTGCATTTTCCTTGAGTTGGTTATAGTGAGTGTCCCAGGAGGCCGCACATTTTAAACCCAACAAACCTCAGACACCTCTTGGTATCCTTACAAATCTGTATTTCATTAATTCATTTGTTCATTCAGTGTATGTGGATCGGGGGCCTTCATGGACAAGGGATGTTACAGATGTGGTCCTGGCCCTGGTGAAGCCAGAGAAAGAGACAGTGATTAGAAAACAATGATGAAGTGCAGCAATCTAATCAACTACCATTGTATAGAAAGTGCCATTTGCTCAGTCGTGTCCAACTCTTTGAGACCCCATGGACTGTAGCCGGTTGGGCTCCTCTGTCCACGGAGCTCTCCAGGTAAGAATACTGGAGTGTGTAGTCATTCCCTTCTCCAGGGGAGCTTCCTGACCCAGGGATTGAACTCGGGTCTTCTGCACTGCCGGTGGTTTCTTTATCATCTTAGCCTATAGCTGCTGCTGCTGCTGCTGCTAAGTCGCTTCAGTCGTGTCCGACTCTGTGCAACCCCATAGACAGCAGCCCATCAGGCTCCTCTGTCCCTGGGATTCTCTAGGCAAGAATACTGGAGTGGGTTGCCATCCCCTTCTCCACAGCCGACAGTGCACCAATGAGCTGATCAGTGGCCCCTGTGGATGAGGCGTGTGGCCAGGCAGCAGGTCCTTCCTCTTGTCCCGCTGTCGTCTCCAAACCACGCTCTGATGCGGCACTTCCTGTACTGTCTCCAGCCACCCCCACTGCCCTGGCTGTTTGGACTCCCGCGTCTTACCCCAGGCCATCAAAACTGCCAATGTGGTTTCTACCTCCAGTTTTACCCTTTTCAATAATTTTCTTTACCAGGCAGCCGTGAAGGATTTTTGCAAATGCAAACTTGCACCCCTGCCCTGCCAGAAGCGCTGTTTCCCTGTGTGCCTCCGGGCGGCACTGAGCTCCTCGGGGGCCTGTGAGGGGCTGCCTGCCCTCCGTGCTGGCCCTTCCTGCGCTGGTGTTCCATAAACACCTAGATGCTTGCAGTCCTGGCCGCCCCACGCTGCTTCCCGTCTGTGCTTTCCAAAGGCTGCCCTCTGCCTGGCGTGTTCTCTCCCCCGACCTCAGGACCTGAAAGGTTTCTTTTCATTTTCCAAACCCTATTCAGTCCTCACCCTCTGTCTGAAGCCTCTCTTAAAAACCCCAAACAGAGATAATCACCCCTCTTTACGTTTCTCTCTGTGCCACCGACGTCCTGCTGCCGCTGCATGTGGCACTTTGGATGTAATTGCTTGTTTACAGCGGAGTTGTGTCTCGTACAGAGTCTGGTTCTAAAGTCACCTGGGAGGTGAAAATTGCTCGTAATCAAAATTACTCTTGAAATTTCCTTCAATTGCCCATAAAGAGCAGTACGCATGGGTTTGTGTCAATAGCTGCTGCCCGTTGCTCTGACCTGGTTCGTGGTGGTTTGCTGAGACCCTCGATGTGCCTTCCTGATTCTTCATGGATATCAAGGAAACCTTTGTCTGCCCCCTAAGCATGGTGTTTGCCTTGCTTATGTCAATGGTCAGAGAAAAACCAAGATCCCACGTTCTCTGCAGCTTGCTGGCTGGCTTGGCCAGCTCTGCCTTGTCTGCGCCGTGTTTGGGGTGAAAACACGCTGAGATCTGTGGTGGGTGGGGTCCTCGGTCCCTGGCAGCCTCTCTCCAAGGAGCAGACTTCCGGCCACCAAAGTTAAACGGGCATCTGATGTGAACCAGGGTATGCGCTTTGCCTCCTGCTAGGTTATTAATTCCCTGCGGCAACACTGTCTGCTGTTCATCTTCATTGACCCGATAGCAAACAACCGGGAAAGCAGTATCTGGATCAAGGCTCATCTTCTGCTGGACGCTGCCTGAGGGAGGGACTCGGGTGGTGATGAATGACCACACCTGAGACAGAGCGGCGTTCCCGGGCCTCGGAGCTGCCGTGGACCTTGAGGGATGGTGGCCCGGAATCAGCATGTCTCTTCCTTGCTGCCCACTCTTTCTGTGCGGCTGTGTTACACTGCTCTTTCTTTATGACTCCAACTCTATAATCTTTAGAAGTCTGTGCAAGGCTTACAGATTAAGGCAATATATTTCACTATAATAATCTCACTTAATTTTCATATAAATTAGTGTTTCCTGGTGCATGCTTCTTAACATGTGCTGCGAATGTTTTCTATGCCTTTTCAAACCCCTTTCTCTGAGATTTTTAGAAAATGACCCCGAACTCAGGGAAAAACAGGAGGGAGGAGGTTGTGCCATATGGTTAGTAACTGGGGTATTTGCTCCAACAGCCAGGGACTGAGAAGTTCTTTCCAGTAGCTTTATCCAGCACCTGGTTTCTACAAAGTAGGAGGTAGTCTCCTGTTTTCAAGTCTGAGCCAGGGGACAAATCTCTGTGTTCTGGAGATTTTCAGTAAACATGTTAAGATGGAAGAGAACGAGTGTTGTAAGTAGACACTTAGAAACTCCAGGTACTCGTCCTGAAGGCTGAGTCCTGACTGATAGGAATTGCCTAATCTGAAGATAAATTCATGAAAGCATCTGCTCTACCAGGGTCTGTCCCCTCCCTCACACTGGTTGCTGTGTCTTGGTTAATGTAACCAGTGACAGAACTAGCCTCCGGGCCACGATGCAGTTTGTATTTCAGACTTTTCCTAAGCACGTTGTCTTTGCTGATGATGGCGGTGGTTAAACTGGAACGAGTCAGCGTGTTCTCAGGTAAAGCTCTAGAACAAAAGCTGCCTAGGATTCAGCGATGTTTCAGGCTGCCTCTTTTTATTATCTATTCAGTAGAGTCACCCAGGGACAAATTATGCCCCCTTTTGTCTTGAATATCATACACCAGACTTAAGGAGGCTTCACTGGTTTAGTTTGGTAGACAACTCCAGGCTTCAGGTCATTCTTCTCAAGGACTTTTGAAGACCTTATGTGCTACTTCCAGCCAATGTCACGGTCAAGGTGAAAATAGCATCTTCCTCCTCCTCCTCCTCCTCTTCTTCCCTCTCCATCCTTCCCATCTTTTTGTAGACAAGCCTTGTATTTTCTCTTTCACAATACTTTGTTTTCCTTTTTTCTTCTCATTGCTTGGTCTTGGGTCTAGGCACATGTTGATTTTTCGCTATCCTGTTTATGACTTGGTGGGCATCTCAACTTGAGCATTCAGGCCTTTCGTCAGTTCTGGCAATCACTTGGCCGTTACTGTCCGCCTCACTCATTCTGTGTTTTCCATCTGGAACTCAGATGAGACCCATGTCAGGATCACATTAGTCTCCACTTCCCACAACCTCTCAGTCATATTTTCAAATCCTCTGACTATGCTGCATTCTAGGCTATTTCCTCGTCCCTATCTTCCAGTTCACTAATTCTCTTCTCAGCAGCTTCAGTCTACCATTGAAATGATTGTCTAACTTCTTAATTGAGATGTTTGTCTTTGACTTTTTCCAAATCTGCATGTTCTTTCTAGAATCTCCGTCTTTGCATGTGGCTTCTATTCCTTATCTGATCTCTTTAATTCTTTTAAACATAATAATTTTATGGTTTCACAGAATTCTAGTGTTTCAGGCCCTCAGTATGCTGCCCCCATCAGTCTCTGCCTTTCATAAGAGTTATACGTATATACATCCAGGCTGCAGCCTCAAGGTTTGCAATGCCTCTCTGTAAGGAGACATACGTTTGCACCTCCTGATATCAGTTTAGGAATTACATGACTAAATGAATGTAAGCTAAAGTGCCGTATTTTAACAGAAGGCCCAAGAATCACTGCACTTGGGAACATGTCCAGATAGCACTGGGAATAGCCCAGATAGTGGCTATTCATTCAGACTTGATTTCAGGATGAAGAAGATTCATGGAGTAGAGCCAAGGTCAACCTGCAGGATGCTATACAATGTGAGTGGGAAAGCATCTTTTATTTCTTTAAGCCCCTGGGACTTGGGGTAGTTTGTTACACATTATAGAAGGGAACAATAGAGGATGAGATGGTTGGATGGCATTACTGACTCAATGGACATGAGTTTGAGCAAACTCTGGGAGATAGTGAATGACAGGGAAGGCTGGCATGCTGCAGTCCATGGGGTCACAAGAATCAGATAGGACTTACCGATTGAACAGCTGGCTGGAGTAGGTACTAACTCTGCTCTTGTGTTATCTGTGAGCACTTGTCCATGGTGGATTCATTACTCGTGTAGTTTGTCATTTTGTTATTCTGAATCTGTCTTCACTGTGAGTTTTTTAAGTTTTAATTTTTTGGGGGGGTGGTTATACTACGCAGTGTGTGGGATCTTAAGTCCCCCAGCCAAACATTGAACCCGCACGCCTGCATTGGAAGTGCAGAATCTTAACCACTGAATCAGCAGAGAGGTCCCCGTTGTGAGTTTTTGTTTTTAACTGTGGGATTCTTATGGACTCGAGTGGCCGGTATATGTCTACTGGTGTACATTTTCTTTCTTTCCGTCCTTCTGCGGAGGGACCCCAGGTTTTCACGCCTTCAGGACCTTTGTCGTTCGAGGACTTGTACTTCATACTGCTTGTCTGAGCTCGGGCCCCGTCGCTGTGTGATTAAGGCTCATGAGATCCTTTGTTCCCACCCACATCGGGGGACTGAGATGACTTCCCCTGTCAGCTCCCTACGTGGTGGGCCGTTCCTGTCCACTTTTCAGGGCGGATCATTCATCTCGAGTCCTGCCTTTATGCAGGGGTCTGAGTTTCAATGTCCTGCCTTTATTCAAGGCCACATCTTCTGCCCGGAATGGATATGAAAGCCCTGCTGTGGCTTGAAATGGATATGAAAACCCTGGCAATGCTCCTTCCTGGAGCTCCCACTCTATTTCAGGGATCTGGCCCTTTCCTTTCAATCTTCACTGTATCTATAACTTTAAAAATTGTACTTTATCCAGCTCTGTGTTTGTAGTGGAGGAGTTGGGGAGCTGCCTGGCCCAGTGCTTTCTGCTTATTTAATTGTTCACCTGCTCACCAGGCTTAAACCCCAAGAGGGCAGGGGCCATCCGCATCCTATTCACCATCACGTCTCGATGCCTGGAACATGCCCAGGACGTGGAGGTGCTCGGCAGACATTTGGCCGTTGCTTGAGTGAATGAGAATTTAGAAGAAGAGGTTGGAGGGGCTGGTTGCCTCTGTCTGTCATGATTCCGCTTCTCCACCCTTCTCATCAGCCAGGAAATTACAGAATGGGTTTGTACCAGAACTGGGGGAAGGTAGAAAATACCATGAGGGGAGAAGGGTTTTGTTTCCTATAAGGGCCTTGTTTGGTTTCACATTTTAGGGGCTGGCCTGGGGAGTTCCACCCTCTTGTTCATATGGGAACCAGAACAAGCCTGGGCCCCTGCCTTGGTACTGTGAGGGGCACATAGATGGACAATTATAAGCTGGTTTGGTAAACAGTGTGGTGGAGAAGAGTGGAAAAATTAGAGGATGGGAAGGTGGGTGGGCCGGGAAGGCTTCCTGGAGGAGGTGGCACTTTGGCCTGAGTTGAGGCAGACTCTGGGCATTTGCCAGGTGGACACAGGCAGAGGTGGGAGGGGATGGGCAGCCCTGATGAGCCCACAGCCTCTGTAAGGGTGGGGGTGAGAACAGGGCAACAGGCTCCGGGGGGACGGTCATCAGGGTGGATGGAGAGTTACGGTTTTCAGGCCTTGCGTGTCCTTCCTTCCACCTGTAGACAGGAATTTTCTTGGACCGTTTTTCCTCAGCCTCTTTGGGAATTCAGATTCTCTCTGCAGAAGGAGCATGCTTGCTCAGCACTCAGTGTGAAGAGGAGGAGGAGACTGCTCAGCCCCGAGTCCAGGACATCTCAGGAGTTCACCTCCGAGAAGACGGCTGGCTTCCAGGTGCCTCTGGGCCGGCTCAGCCTCGTCAGCACTGGAGCCGTACAGGCAGGCTTTCTGTGGGGTCTGAGGACGAAGCTGGCTCTCGGCAGCCGTGGACCCCAGCCCGGCCCCACCTCTGGGTGCTCTGTGTCCCTGGGCAGCAAGGGCACCCCTGTGGCCACATGCCTCTCCCTGCAGGGCGCTAGCAGGACCTTCCTCCTGGGTTTGTCAAAACGCTGAGTGTGTTTGCCCTTTAAACGGCAGTAAGTCTTAGTAATTATCATTATCATTGATAACATTTTTATTTCTCTTTTTAAAAAATTTTTTTAGTTTCCAAGTGTGTATTTTTGTTAATCTGTGCTTTCAATCACTTAGACACATTACTACTGGGGGGGAATAAATATTTGTCCTTTAAAAAAAATGTTACCAAAGTATAATTGATTTACAATGCTGTGTTAATTTCAGCAAAGGGATTCAGTTATACATATATCTTTTTAAAATTATTCATTAACGTATTAATGTTTTATTTATTTAACTCAAGTCTGACTATGAAGACCCAGGTCCAGGCCTCTGGCCGGGCTCCCTTCTGCAGGGGCTCCCAGGACAGCACCCCAAGGTGTGGGGAGGCGGCTGCAGGCTGGGGCAGGCTGCCACTCGAGCGTCCTCTGAGCTCCGGCCCTGGGGAGCTGCCTGGTGCCGTCCTGCGGACTGGGAAAGAAGTCAGGAGAGCCATGACGTCTGGAAGGACACACACCATTTATTAACTCTGACTCGTAAATTAAAACACCCCACAGTACAAATTAGGGATGAGCAAAGGAAATGAGAATTTGCCCTACCCTCTCCCCAGCCTCGAGTCAGAACCCGACAACTCCAAATAAAAATTGAAAAAATTTCAATTACTATGCAGATGGATCGTAGGGATCTCGCCTCAATGTCATCTCGGCTCTGAATCCGACATGAGAAGCCCCAGCAGCTTCCGCGGGGATGGACTCTGTGAGCCGCTGGGCTGTCCCCATGGGGCAGGAAGGTGAAGACCCTCAGGAAGAAGACCGTACGTTGTTCATGGGCCACGCCGCCTGAGATGCAAACCCTGGACCGTGAGCGCTCCAGCCCCCTGCCCTCTCGGACCCGGCTCCATGGCCCACATCCTCGACTTGGAGCCCGGCACCTGGGGTGAGCCTCGGCCACTCTCCGGGGATAACTCACACCAAACGTCCTCGCAGAAGTGCCTGGATGGGTCAGCTGCCCACGTGGTTCAGAGAGGCTGGGGGCACCCGGGCAGAGCCCTGAGGCCTGGGATGATTCTGAGACCAGACAGTGGGCACCAGAGAAGGTTCGGGAGGATGGCCTGGGGCTGCCCCGGCCTTGCCCATCTGGTGCAGATCCCACCTGTGTGTGTGGGTGTTCCTTAAGCAGCCTTGTCTGTGTCCTCCTCTGCTGCCCATGGATGTCTTAGGATCCAGATAGATGTGACCTTCCTCGGGTCACCCCCTCTTCCCTCTGCAGCGGGTTCTAGGGTTATACCAGTGAGACTCTGGCCCTCCGCCCGCCCTGTGCCCCCAGGATGCCCCCGAGTGCCGCAGAGCAGGACGTGGCTGTCAGTGGGGCCGGTGCGATCCCTGTCCTTTCCCTGCAGGTGCTGGCGCGGCGGGGCTCAGGGTCCTGGGCTCTGGGTTCCTGGATTGTGCACGCTGTGCTCTGTGTGGATGTGGGCTGGGCTGCTGGTGGGCTTTGCCCAGGCGTGTTTGGGGCATGTGGCCCTGGGGGATGAATGCCCGTCTGGGCTGGTGGACCTGGGGACCTGGATGTGATGAGCACAGAAGCCCTTTGAGACGGAAGTTATGTGTCTCTCCGTCTCCCCCAGGTCTCCGCCCTGGTGCCCTTGACCAGGTTAGATCACCCCGGGCCTCGCCTGTGAGGCTGTAACATAGAAGGTGGCGGGACCCGGCCCTGCTGCTTGGGGCCTCTGGGGCCGTTCTCCCCTTGACCACAGCCGCCTGGTTTCAGATTGGGTGGGAGGTCAGATCCTTCATCTTAGCTGGGGCAGGGTGGGTCCAGTGGGGTCTGAGCCCAGCCTGGCAGCCCCGGGCAGCACCTGGAGTCAGATTTGCTTCCCTGGGAGCCCTGGCATGGGGGGGACCTTGCTCAGGGTCCCCAGCTGCCCCCTGCACCCACCCACCTCCAGGAGCGCTTCGCTCGGTCTGTATCCCTGGTACACACGGAATGCTCCATCACCCGTTCCTGTGACCCCACACCCTTCCTGTCTGCATGCAGGTGGAGGGTGTGGGCCTGAGAACTGGCCTCCCTGCTTCCCTCATTCGTCTGACATTGATTGAGCACCTGCTGTATGCGCATCGCTAGGCTCTCCCTCTCCTCTGCTGGGGAAGGCACAGGGTGAAGAATAAACGTAACTGGGGGGACAAGATGGACACTGGGCTGCAGATTGCAGGTGCAGGCCAGCGGTGCTGAGGGCCGGCATCACCCTGGAGAGGAGGGGCCCCCAGGGCCCCAGTGGAAGGGACGTGGGCTCCGCCACCCTGGAGAGGAGGGTTCGAGGGATCCACCGCGTCTTTCATCCACTCACTCGCTCACTCATTCCATGGATGCAGGAGGAGCGTCTGTTCCATGCCCCAAACTCCCCTGGGTGTCAGGACCCTCAGTGGAGATCCGCGGGCTGCACCCACCATCCAGGGGGAGACAGAGGGCCACGGGGGGCATGCGGGAGGCCTCTGACCCAGAGCAGGGGCTGCCAGCGGTGCTGGAAGCTGACACTTGAGGTGTGAGTCGGGGCCGAGAGGAGGGGCACCGCTGAGTGTGGACTGCAGGTGGACGGATGGGAGACTTGGAGAAGGAGGCGTGGCCAGGGGCCCGGGGTAGGGGGACAGGATGGGTGGGCTCCACGAGCCCATCACCAGGTAGCCCGAACCGGTCTCCATGGAGATGGTGGACCTTTCCCAGGCGCTGGGAGGTGCCCGAGCAGTTCTAAGCTGGGTCCTGAGAAGGCTGTGCATCCGTGAAGCTCGCTGAGATGGCCACCACACAGGGGTGGACCAGAAGGTGGGGGGCGTGTGCCGCCTTTGTGAGGGGCTCGTGCCAGGGCCTGTGGGTGGAGAGGAGGAGCGGTGGGGGCTGCGGGCGTGAACGCAGGGCCTCAGGGGTGCAGGGCCTCACCATTCGCTGCTGGGAGCCCTCGGGCCACCTCTGTGTGGGTGTGCGTGTGGGTCCTCACTCCCGTTGCCCGGGGCTGCCACCTCCCTGATGATGGCAGCTGCGTTGTCACAGGGATCGCCTTCTCCCAGGTCACTCCAAGTCTGGCGTTTCTCCATCATGGTCAGTTTGTATTCTCACCCTGAGGTTTGGCAAAAAAAAAAAAAAAAAAAATTGAATCAATTGTTTTTAATTATGTCCATCTTGTATGCTCTACATTACGGGAACCCACTCAATAATACTTTATAATCCACATAGCTGTAGGAGCATTGCTCAATGCCCAGAATGGAGCATGAGAGTTTTCTTTTCGTTCAGCTCATAAACTACTCTGAGGAGTGCCTCATCTTCCTGATTCAGCTGTTGCTCCTGCCGCTACGGCTCTGCTCATTGCCCCGTGTGGGTGAAGTAAAGCCCTCGTAACTGCTCGCTGTGGTCTTTAGTTTGTCCCCTGCAGACCTGTTTGTATGCAGGGGGCAGGCCGCGTGGGGAGGAAGGGGCCCTGGACAGATCCAGGTGAGAGCGCTCTCCACGCCCCCTCCCTCCCTGGCTGGGTGTGCCTGGGCTCCTGGTCAGCGTCTCTGAGCTCAGGCTGCTTTTCTGTGAAGGGCCGAGGTGGGGCCGAGAGGGGCAGTGAGCAAGCACCAGATCAGCTTGCTTGGGCCAGCTCTTCAAGACAAGGTGTTGACTTGGTCAGAGGGGAGACATGCCGGGCAGGTCACAGCTCTGACCCGTCCTGGCTGGGGAACTCGGGCAAGCCACCTCACTCCTCTGCCTTTGGCTCTATTAGGTAATGGTTTCACTGATTATAAAATGCACAGAAGAGACCAGGTTCTCAAGGCTGTTGCTAGGTGAGATGAAATGCCCCAAGCGCAGCTTCTTGGAAAACGTAGCTCCGTGGGGAGGTGTGTGTGGGAGCTCCAAAGAAAAAGCATGACAAATCTAGACGGCGTATTAAAAACAGACAATTTTACCAACAAAGGTCCATATAATCAAAGCTATGGTTTTTCCAGTTCTCATGTACGGATGTGAGAGTTGGACCATAAAGAAGGTTGAGCTCTGAAGAACTGATGCTTTTGAACTGTGGTGTTGGAGAAGACGCTTGAGAGTCCCTTGTACTGCAAGGAGATCCAACCAGTCAGTCCTAAAGGAAATCCACCTTGAATATTCACTGGAAGGACTGATGCTGAAGCTAAAGCTCCTATACCTTGGCCACCTGATTCGAAGAACTGACTCACTGGAAAAGACCCTGATGCTGGGAAAGACTGAAGGTGGGAGGAGCAGGGGACGACACAGGATGAGATGGTTGGATGGCATCACAGACTTGATGGACATGAATTTGAGCAAGCTCCAGGAGATGGTGAAGGACAAGGAAGTCTGGCGATCTGCAGTCCAGAGGATTGAAAAGAGTCGGACACAGCTGAGCAACTGAACGACTGTTCTACTGCACAGAACCCAGCATCCAGACAGACCACCCCATCTCTCAGTTGTGAGTGTTGCTTTGTTCCCCGAATCAATCAAGAGTTTGCCTTGACCTTGACTCTGTGCATGAGCTCGTGGTGCTTCTGCAGAGATAAGGATGCTGTTGGAGCAGCCCCCCTGCCTGGGGGCTGAGGCCCTGGATCCACCCATCCTGCCTGAGGGGAGTCTCCTCTTTCGGCCCAGAGGTCCCAGAGAGCTCTTGCAGTCCAGTCCTCTGTGAGCGCTACCCCGCTGCCCCCCGCCCTGCAGACACGGGGTAGGGGGAAGGGGTAGGGGAAGGGGAGGAGGCCCGCTCATCGCTGATGTCAGAATCGGTCCACGCCCACCCTGCAGCCCCCGCTGGGGCCCCAGAGTCTGGACGACCCCTGGGAGGGTGATGTGGCCTGAAACCTGCTTCACCAACAGCCTTGGCAGCTTCTGGAGACTCTGGCTAGGCTCTCGTTTCAGGGAAGAAAAATGCCTCTGCAGTTTATAAAAAGGCCCAGCAGACCCCTGCCGCGAGAGCCCGGCTGTTCAAAAGCAAGAAAGATGCTTCCTGAGAGTGCCGGGCCTGCAGACAAGTTTAAAAACCCACTGCTTCAGATACATGTTTCTCAGTAAGCACAGATACGGGGCACAGGGCAGAGAAAAGAATCAATTTCGGCCTGCGGGAGCAGGCCAGCGGGAGAGCTGGCTGCTGTTTGTGTATTTATTTACTTGGTTCGGAAAGGAGGCCCTGCCAGGCAATGTGCAGCTCAGAGCCCGCCAGCTTCCTCCCCGGCCACGGCAGCTGATGACATGGGCATTCTTTTCCAGTGGACCCTTGGGGGTGGGGGGATGGGGGCAGTGGGTTCTGCAGGGCGTGGGCAGCTCCACTAAGTTCACGGCAGTGGGGTGTTGGAGGAAGCTGGATCGCTAGAGGGTCCAGGCCTTCGCGGGGTGTCCTGAAGTCCCGGGGGCCCCCCAGACCCCTGCCGCCCGAAGCGGCCACAGAGAGGGAGTACCAGGCTCTGAGCCCTGCCGCCCGAAGCGGCCACAGAGAGGGAGTACTAGGCTCTGAGCCCTGCCGCCCGAAGCGGCCACAGAGAGGGAGTACCAGGCTCTGAGCCCTGCTTCTGGGCCCCGGCTCTGCAGTGGGTGAGCTGAGGTCTTTGGGCACATGGCTGTCTTTTCTGACCGCCCTCCTCTGCCTTCCTGAGGGAGGGGGGATTGCTGCTGAGCCCTGTCCCCCGGGGACATCGGGAGATGGGCTGTGAAAAGCACCTGGGTGGCAGCAAAGCTGGGGCTGCTTCCATGGACCCACACCACACCCCGACACCCCAGCCAGGCTCCCCGCAGATGCCAGAGGCTGCTGGCAGCAGGGCTTCCCAAGTGGCTCAGCGGGAAAGAACCCATTTGCAGTGCAGGAGATAAAGGGACATCGGCTCGATCCCTGGGTGGGGAAGATCCCCTAGAGAAGGAAACGGCAACCCACGCCAGTATTCTTGCCTGGAGAATTCCATGGATGGAGGAGCCTGGCAGATTACAGTCCATGGGGTCGCAGAGTCAGACGCGACTGAAGTGACTTGGCACACATGCACGCATGCTGTGGGTGGGAGGCAGCTCCCGGCCCCAAACACGGGGGCCCCAGGTACAGAAAGATAGGGTCCTTCCTGGTCAGAGTGCATGCTCAGGGTCCACCCAGGAGCCCTCTGGTGGGGACTCAAGGCCTTACCTGGGTTGACACACCCACAGCTCTCCTGTGCAAGGATGTCTCAGCTACCAAGTGTCCACACTTCCTGTTTCTTGTCTGGGACCCACCTTTGCAGACCCACCGTCTCGCGTCCCAGCACAGGTCCCCACCTCTGTTCTTGCTTCTCCAGCTCCCCAGTTCGTTCCCTTCTTCCTTCAGGGTCTGGCGATTTGCCTTTCCTTGGTGGATCCTTCTGCAGCCCCTCCCTCTATACCTTCACTCTAGTCAGAACTAGCCCATCCTGCTCCCAGCATTCTTTGCACCTTTCCTGCAGCCCTTGTCTACTGGCCCTCCAAGCGGGGACCTCGTCTTGCCCCAACATGAATGTCCCAGGGGCCCCTCATTAAAAATAAATATTTGGTGACTTTTTGACAAAGCTTCGTGGGTCCCTCTGGGAGCACCTTGGGTGTAGGAATGAGGGGAGTGAGGCTCAGGGCAGCCCAGGGATCTGCCTGCAGAGCACTCCCCCGAGCCCTACTATCTGCCCCCAGCATGGGGCCCTCCCCTCCCTTCTCACAGGCTCTGCCTCGGGGCTCCATCGGGTCCCGAGGCTGCTTGCCCTCCCTGGGCCCGGGGACATCTTCCAGAACTGAAGGGCTTGCTGGGTGGAGGCTGTGATGGTGGGTGCTTGGGCAGGGCTCATATCAGACGACCTCTGGCCGTGGCTTTGCTCTGGAACCAAAATGCCTGGGTTCCAGTCCCAGCTCTGTGACCTCAGGCAGGTTGCTTAACCTCTCTGTGCCCCAGTGTACCTGTCAGTGGGGTGACGATGGTCTTAGCTCACAGGATCGATGTGGCCCTGGACAAGCTCACAGAGGAGAGTGCCAAGTGACACCTCCCATGTCTGGTTTGGATTAGCTAAAGACCCCTAGCCAGCTAAAGACCCCCGGGCCAGCTAAAGACCCCCAAAGCTTTCTCTGAGTGCCAGGCTCCAGTGACCCCCATGCCCCCGGGCCAGCTTCTCCATCTTGGTGCTGTCGGCCCAGGATTCTGGGCTTTTCTCCCCTCAGGCCTGCTCATCTCTGGTCTCTCTTCTCTAGGACTGACCCTTCCACCCCCAAGTTGCCCCTCTCCAGCCAGAGGTGCTCGGGGTCTCTGCTGTTGCATTGCCACTTACCTGACACCCCTGGCTTAACATCGCAAACTCCACTAGCAGAGTCTGAAGTCAGGAGCCCAGGGCTCTGGTGGGGCTTCCCTGTGGGCTTGAGGTCAGCCTGTTGGCTGGGTACGCAGTGCTGGGCACTCTGCTTCAGGCTTGAGGCCCTGCTTCCCAGACGCCCATCTCCTGCTGGCTCTGGCTGCCACATGGTCCTCTCCCTGGGGCACCGGGGTCCTGAGGGGACAGACAGAGAGAGTGACAGAGAGGCAGAGAGCGAGGAAGGGAGGGGAGAAGGGAAGGAAGAGAGAGATTCCACTGGTTCTGAGGGGCAGCTCAGGGCTTCCCCAGTGACTTAGCCATAAAGAATCTGACTGCAATATGGGAGACCTGGGTTCGATCCCTGGGTTGGGAAGATTCCCTGGAAGAGGGAAAGGCTACCCACTCCAGTATTCTTGCCTGGAGAATCCCATGGACAGAGGAGCCTGGTGGGCTGCCGTCCACAGAGTCTTAAGGAGTCAGACACAACTGGGCAACTGAGCACTTATGCAAGATTGGTTGAGACCCCACCCCGGGGTCTTCTGGGGCCACATGTGCAGAGACCCCCACCCGCCGCTCTTTGGCCCCGTGCTGCTTGGGGCAGGTGGGATCAGTGCCCATGTGGTGTTCAGGACCCCTGCCTCGTACGGCCTGACTGTCCTGTCTCTCTCCTTGACCTTGGGCCCCTTTAGTCCTGGAAGAGGAACTGACCCCAAGAAAGCTGAAGAAGGCCATGACCCGTCTTGGCACAGAGCGGGTATCCTGCGGCGGTGCGTCCTTGCCAGCCGGGTGGTGAGACTTGGTGGGCAGCTGAGCTCCGGGGTGGGAGCACAGGGCCAGTGATCCCTCTAGTGTGCGGCCCCCCTCGCCTCCGTGCTGGCTTAGCCATTGGAAAGAAAGATAAACGGAGATGATTTGAATTTATAAATCCAATTCCAATGGGGTTATTGATGTGCGAGGAAAAGAATACATAAACGTGTGGCCAGGTGTACACGTGGCCAGGTGCTCCTGGATTATTTATTTATCCCTGAGAAGTGCTTACCCGAAGATGACAAACATTTGTTTTATAGATGGAGCCCGGGGGACTGACCCTGCAGCGAGAAATCGGATTATTAGTGCGCCGACAATCGAGTTTACACAAACTTTTACTTCCAGTTATGAAGAAAAGCAGGGAATTTATATTCACGTGGCGCCAGGAGCCGGGTGGGCGGATGCTGACCCAGGGCTGGAGGGAGGCTGAGCAGACCCTCCCGGGGGCAGGGGGCATCCCTCCCGACACTCTGTGGGGCCCACCGCCTGGTCCGTGCCCTCTCAGGGCCATCACTGTGACGGAGGGGAGGTCGGTTGCTGTTGGGGGCAGAGGCACCGCATCCCGACTGAGAGGCAGAGAAGGAGACACAGCCCGCCATGCCACCACCCAGCAGGGAGCTGTCCGCCCTCTGCGGGGCAGACGCTGTGACCGCCAGTGGCATCCAGGGACAGGCAGGGAGGTGAGCGTGTCACCAAGCCACCCCAGCAGCCCTCGTGCCTGGCACGCCCCTGCCCAGGCACGGACACCTTCCTCAGCATCACTCAGCTCTCGGTCGGTCACTGCCTCAGAGCTGTGCCCTCTCCCCCAGCTCAGACGCCGCCCCTCTGAGCAGCGAGGCCCCTGCTGACCTGAGCTGCTCCCTGGGTCCCTGTCACGGCTATGACGGCTGTGACTGCTGTTTCTTCCCCTGCTTCTTCGTCTGTCTGCCTGTAGCAGGCGCTGCTGCGGCCTTGTCTGCCCCTGGCTTCTCTGCTCTAGGCTCGTGGAGGGCTGCCCGTGTGGGCTCTCCTCCCTGCCCAGGGCAGGCTGAGGATGCTGGCCACCGAGGCCCGGGCGGGCAAGGCCGTTGGACGCTTGGAGGAGGCGTGCCTGGGGCCCTCACCTCCTTGGGGGGACCCCTCGGAGGCCTGCGCTGAGTCATGTACAGTATGGAAGGATGGTGGGGTTGAAGTTCTGACTGGCACTCACACGCTCCAGGATACGGAGTTGAGGGTTTTCAGAGGAAGATTTCCACAAACGCATCTTCGATATTCTGACTTATTTCTGAGCTTAAAGGCTGCAGCACAGGAGGAAGGGCATTAAAAGAGGGAACACTTAAGTGCGATGACCCCCAGGAACTCTCTCGGAGATTTCATCGTTCCTGAGTCACTTCATTAGTCCCCTGGGTATTGATGCTTAGCCAAGATCCTGGGGAAGGGAGGCTGTCTGCCCACAGAGGGGCCCTGGGGCAGGATGGGGAGGAGGAGGGCGCTGCCCAGGCCCTGGAGAGATCTCCCCAGGGGCCCCCCTCCTGGGAGATGCCTCGTCTGTGCTCCCCTCCCCAGCGGCCCCGCCTGTTCCTCTGAAGGCCGCTCTGCCATCTGCCTGTGCTCGTCTCAGCTCTTCACCGTGCGGGATTTGTCATTTCCTTAAATGTTGCTTATAGAGTTTTTGCAAAAGATAAATATCATTTCATTTTTATGGAGTCAAATAGTAGATTCTAGCAGTCTTTGGCTTCAGGGTGTTTTCCTTTGATGTTGTGGACGTCAGGGCCTCCTGTCCTGAGTCAGGCAAACACTCATCACCCTTTCTTTCTACAGCTCGAATGGGTCTGTCCCCCACCCCACGTAGCACTCAGATCTTTAATTGGCCGATGAGCTGAGGTCAGAGTCCAGCGTGGAGGTTGACAATCCCGTACAGTCCCATCTGGTCTGAAATGCAGCTCGGCCCAAGGTCCCAGTGCTTCTGTGTAGAAGCCGCTGCTTCCGACCTTTCTTCTTACTCCTTATGTTCCTGCCCTTGTATCAAACTGTTCTAAATAGTCTTACTTTATAGACTATTTCTTTCTTCTTTGAACAACAGGGGAGGAACAGAGAATAAACCCCATGACCAACACCCACGTGCCCGTGAATTAAAATGAGCAAATGCTAATATTCTATAATTGTGTCCTTCATATATCACTCTTTTCTAAACCAAATGGAGCATTCCTGATAAAACTGAAGTCGTCAGTGTTTTTCCTCCTGTGATCCACTCTCTGTTTCTCTACAGATATTGAGGATCGTGAAATCTGAAGGTGTTGCATTTAATTATGTTATTGGAACATGATTGACTACAGTATTTTTTTTTAATTTACTTTTGGCTGCACTGGGCGTAGTTGCTGTGTGGACTTCAGCCACGGCGCGAGGGGGCTGCTCCCTGGTTGCAGCACACAGGCTTCTCATGGCGGTGGCCTCTCCTATTGCGGAGCCTGGGCTCGAGGTGCTCGGACTTCAGTAGCTGTGGTTCAAGGGCTCAGCTGCCCCGTGGCACGTGGGGTCTTCCTGGACCACGGGTCAAACCAGTGTCCCTTGCATTGCTAGGCAGATTCTTCACCACTGAATCACCAGGGAAGCCCTGACTTTAGTTTTCTATTAGTTTTCTGTCACAACAAGAGGTTCCGTACTTCTGTACATTACAGAATGATCCCCACGATAAGCGTAGTTATCAGCTGTTACCGTACAAAGTTATTAGGATATTATCGGCTATGTTCACGCTATACATTACATGCCTGTGACTTATTTATCTTATAACTGGAGATTCAAGCCTCTTAATCTCCCTCACTGAGTTCACGCACCCTCCTAACCCCCTCCCCACGGGCAGCCGCTGGCTCGTTCTCTGCATCGCGAGTTTGTTTGGCTTTGTTGTCCTGGTTCGTCGGTTTTGTTTTTTAGAGCCCACATTTAAGTGCAGTCATCTGGATTTGTATTTCTCTGTCTGACGTTACATTTAGCTTAATATCCTCTAGGTCTATCGTGTATCCTAGATGGCAAGATGTCATTCTTCTTTAAGGCTTTGCAATATTCTGTCACACACACACACACACACACACCACAGTTTCTTTACCCGTTCATCTGTTGATGGACACTTGGGTTGCCTCCATATCTTGCCTGCTGTAAACAGGGCTGCTATGAAAGTTGGGGAGCATGCGTGCTTCTGAATCAGTGTTTTTGTTTCCTTTGGAACAATACCCAGAAGCGGGGTTTCTGGATTGTGCGGTAGTCCGATTTTTATTTTCTTGAGGAGACTTCACACTGTTTTCATTAGTGGCTGCACCAATCTGCATCCCCGCTGGCAGCGCACGGGGTTCCCTTCTCGCCTCATGCTCGTCAGCGCTCTCTATCTGCTGCCAGCCATTCTGACCTGTGTGAGACGGCGCCTTGAGAGGTTTGCATGTACATTTCCCTGAGGATTAGGGATGCTGAGCATCGTTTCTTGTTTCTTTTGGCATACGCAAGTCTTTGAAAGAATGTCCACGTGCATCCTCTGCCCACGTTGGGATCGCGCTGTTTGCTCTTTTGATGTTTCTGAGGTCTTTGTATGTTTTGTCTATTAACCCCTTGCCACATTGATTGTTTTCCCATGCAGTAGGCTGGCTTTTTATTTTGTGCAAAATCTTTTTAGTTTGGTTAGGTTCCATTCCTTAATTTTTGCTTGTTTCCCTTGCCTGAGGAGACAGATCCAAAAAAGTATTGCAGAGATTGATGTCTAAGAGACTACTGCGTGTGCTTACTTCAGGAGTTTTATAGTCGCAACTCTTGAGTCTTTAATCCATTCTGAGTTCATTCTTGTCTGTGATGTGAGAGAGTGGTCCAGTGTGATTCTCCCACCTAATGTTGTCCAGTTTTCCCAACAGTCTATTGAAGAGGCTGTCTTTCCTGCTCTGAGCACGCTCGCCTCCTTTGTCCCAGGTTAATCGACCACAGACGTGTGGGCTTGTTTCTGGGCTATTTTGTTTATTGATTTATGTGTCGGTTTTGGGCCAGTACCATGCTGTTTTGATGACTATAACATGATTTGAAAGCAGGGAGTTGATACCACCAGCTTTATTCTTCTTTCTCAAGATTATTTTGGCTATTTGGGGTCTTTGTGGTTCCATATAAACTTTAGAATTGTATGTTCTAGTTCTGTGAAAAATGCCCTTGGTATTTTGAGAGGGGTTGCATTGAATCTGTACATTGCCTTGGGTACTTGGTCATTTTAACGGTATTAATTTTTCTAATCCACGAGCACAGTATATATTTCCATATCTTTGTGTCATCTTCAATTTCTTTCATCAGTGTCTTCGTTGGAAAAGATGCTTGTTATGACCAATATGATATTGTAATGTAATTAGCCTCCAATTAAAATAAATAAATTTATATTTTAAAAAAAGATGGTTGATATAATTTCAATCTTCTTAAATTTATTGAGACGTCTCGTGGCCTAACATCATGTGATCTATCCTGGAGAATGTTCCACGTGCACTTGAAAAATTTGTATTTTGATGCTTTTTTGGAGAATGTCATATATATATATATATATATATATATATCCATTTGGCCTAATGGGTCATTTAAGGCCATTGTTTCCTTATTGACTTTTTATTGAGTGATCTTGGGTCCACTGATGGACGAAGACATGGCTCTCCAAGATCAGCAAGCAGGCTGACCCAGACTCCTTCCAAATGGGACTCAGATTGCACGAGATTTTGTGTGTACCATCTAAGATTGGAGTCTATGTTTTCCATAGCCCTTTGGCTCTTCCAAATGCCAAGACCTACTGGCCTTCAAAGTCAGATGTTCTGGGACTCATCTCTCTGCAGGACCCATGATGTGAGGCTCAGGTCCCTCATTCCTCGGGGAAAACCCCTGCAATTATGGTGATCCTCCTCTTTGTGAGTCATCAGCCTGGGTTTGCTGGTCTTGACTATGCTAAGTCTCCTCTTCTCCTAAGTATCTGATTGTGGTTCTTTCTTCTTATCTTTGGTCATGGAAAAATCTTTTCTGCTAGTCTTCAGATCATTTCCATAGACAGTTGCTCTATAAATAATTGTAATTTTTGTGTACCTGTGGGAGGAGGAGAACTCAGGGTCTTTCTACTCGACCAACTTAGCCACATCTTGTCTTTTTGGTAAGCTTTTGGTCCACTTTTTTCTGTACAATCAACCATCGTCTTTACACATGTCTCCTGGTGAGCATATGCAGAGCTGCTTTTGTATATCTATCTAAAGGTACAATTTCTAATTCATAAGATACAGATACCCTCACCTTGGGCTTCCCAGGTGGCACTGCTGGTAAAGTACCCACCTACCAGTGCAGGAGACCCAAGAGACTTGGGTTCAATCCCTGGGTCAGGAAGATCCCCTGGAGGAGGGCGTGGCAACCCACTCCAGTATCCTTGCCTGGAGAATCCCATGGACAGAGGAGCCTGGTGGGCTACAGTCCGTGGGTTGCACAGAGTCAGACACGACTGAAGTGACGTAGCACACTTGCATGCACCCTCATCTTTGCTGTTGATGATCTGGTCTGCAGAGCGCTATCCCAATGGATGGTCTGTGAAATGCACATCTTGATCAATATCCCCCATCTCTCTCTCAGCCACTGTGTAGGAGGTTTGTATTATCTGTATTTGCATCTGTATTATCAGGCTTTCCAAAGAACCAGCTTACAGTTTTGTTGATTGTTTCTATTTTAGCTTTGCTTCCTGTTTATAAATTTGAGATCATTATCTTCTTTATTTCCTTTCTTCTACCTTCTTGAGTTCACTCTATTTTTTCAGCTTCTAAAGTAGAACGTTTAGTTCATTTCTTTTCGGTAATTCTTACTTCTTCAGCGTCTGAAGCATTTTTGTCTGATCATGCTTCTGCACCTTGTTTTTCTGTAGAATCGGGATAATGCCCGGCTTGTTTGTTCTATTTGTTTTCCATTTATCCTCTTGAGCTTTTATAATGCTATCTTTATTGTTTCCTTCTTTCTGCCTTCTGGGCCTCACCCCATTCTTCTTCAGCCCCTACGGGGGAGCACTTATTGAGGTATTTCCAACCTTATTTTTGCTACAGCGCTTGAGGCAGTGCATTTTCCTGTAATCCCCATTCAGGACCTCACGCCCGCCTCCACCGCCTGTGGGTCTCTTGATTCCAGCCTCCGTCAGCCCCAGCCTCTTCTGACTCTTCACGTGGAGACGCTCAACCATCTAGAGATCCTTTGGCCACTCATCCACATTTCTCAGTCCTTCATAAAACCCGCACTGTGGTCACTACGGGTGTGAGAGCTGGACCATAAAGAAGGCTGAGCGTCGAAGAACTGACGCTTTCTAATTGTGCTGGAGAAGCCTCTTGAGGGTCCCTCGGACGGGAAGGAGATCAAACCAGTCCATCCTAAAGGAAACTGACACTGAATATTCATTGGAAGGACTGATGCTAAAGCTGAAGTTCCAGTACTTTGGCCACCTG
The DNA here is from genome assembly GCF_003369695.1 of Bos indicus x Bos taurus. Taxonomy (NCBI): domain Eukaryota; kingdom Metazoa; phylum Chordata; class Mammalia; order Artiodactyla; family Bovidae; genus Bos; species Bos indicus x Bos taurus. The sequence goes on along the minus strand of NC_040080.1, from coordinate 2,595,168 downwards.
ATGCGAAGACCCAACTCATTGGAAAAGACCTTGATACTGGGAAAAATTGAGGGCAGGAGGAGAAGGGGATAAGAGAGGATGGGACAGTTGGATGGCATCATCAACTCTACATGATTTTGAGCAAGCTCCAGGAGACAGTGAAGAACAGGGAAGCCTGGCGTGCTACAGTCTACGGGGTCGCAAAGAGTTGGACTCAACTGATCGACTGAACAGCCACAACTATAAGTACATGTGAAGTTTCCCGGGCACAGACCCTGGCTGTGTGACTCACGTCTGTGTCCCTGGCACTTGGGACACTTCCCCATTCTTCATGGGCAATCATAGACGTTGGGCAGTGACTGAACAGCAGGGCAGTGACCTTGAACCCATAAGAATATGCTTGACCACCATCTTGCAAATAATAAAGAAGATGATAATAATAACTCCTCACTTAAAAATACTTTAAAATGTGTTAATTTTCTTTTTACTGTGGCAAAATATGCATAACATAAAACGTACCACTTTAACTGTTTTTAAGTGTACAAATCAGGGTCATTGCCGACATTCTGATGTTGTACAACCAGCATCACTCTCTAGTTCAGAGCTTTCTCATCTTCCCAAACTAAACCCCAACTAAGCCATGTGTCCGCCTCCTCCTTCCCCAGCCGCTGACCTCACCATCCTCCTTTCTGTCTCTATGGATCTGTCTGCTCTGGGGACCTCATGCAATTGGAATTGTACAGTGTCCTTCTGTGACTGACTTCTGTCCCTTAATATAAAGCAGATGTGTTATTAAGATTCATCCCTGTGTCAGAATTCCACCCTCCTTACAGTCAAATAAGCTTCCGATGCATGGCTGTGCTGCGCTTTGCATGCCCGTTCCTCCATCCACGGGTACCCGCGCTGCCTTCTCCTCTTGGCAGTGTGGGTACTTCGCACAGTGCTTTACTGTGACAACACAGGGGCTTCGGGAAGCATCGTCTGAGTTATCCTTGCTTCCATGCCATGGTTGAGGAGTTAAATTCCTGGGGGTTAGAGGTGAATAGAGAGATCATGGCAATGAATGCACCTGGACCCCCAGCAGCATGTCTGCCTGGACAGATGAGGGGCTTTGGTCTGGCTTATTCATCCCGGCATCCCGGGTTCTGGGGGCTTCCCGGGTGGCACTAGTGGTAAGAAACCCGCCCACAATGCAGGAGACAGAAGAGATGCCACTTTGATTCCTGGGTCAGGAAGATCCCCTGGAGAAGGACATGGCAACCCTCTCCAGTACTCTGACCTGGAGACTCCCATGGACAGAGGAGCCTGGCGGGCCACGGTCCATTGGGTTGCAGAGTTGGACACGACCAAGCACGAGCATGCATCCCTGGTTCTAGAACAGTCCCTGATGCTCCACAAAGATACGTGTACAGACTGAGTGACCGAGCTGTAACCACCCTCCCCTGCTTCACAACTGTCTGCTTCACCACCTCCCCTGCTGTGCGGCCTGGTTGCAGGGGTTCCCCAAGTTCCACCCGCACAGAGCCCTGCAGGGAAGATGACTGAGCCTCCAGAATCCTCTACATGCGTTCCAGGTTCCAGGCTCAGGTTACCCGCTGGAAGCGTCTGCCTAGTGAGGGACTGAGCCTGCCTCCCTGGTGCCATGGTTATTGGTAGTAAGATCTGGAGCCATTTCTGGTGGCGCTGGAGATAAGGGACTAGGCTGGTTTACAAGCAGAGAGGCTGAGCGCTGCACCCCTGGAGTAACTGTCTATTTAAATACACTCAGAAAAGGTACAGACTCACATCAAACTTATAGGCAAAAGGGACGTGCTGGTTTGTACGGTAGCTGATGACGGATGTCACCTTTATTAAATACCACAATGAGCAGAAAGGGGGCCACGCCAGCTGACCATGAGCCCCACCAGCAGCAGCCTTGGCTGGGAGCAGTGATTCCTGCCCTACGACCTCCCTTTCCTTCCCATCAGTCTCAACAAGGTCATTCTGGCCAGATGACTCCCATGAAGGAGATGCGGGTCCCCTCAGAGCTTTCTCATTGGATTAATCTTGTTTGTGTGGGCTGAGAGTTGGGGGAGTGTGATCATTCCACAGAAGGATTCCCATCTTCCCGAAGTCCAGAAATCTGGGAGTGTTGAAGCCAGGGAAAAGCTGAAGGTCATCACGTTCCCCACGTCACCCTTATGATGCCAGCGCTCCTGCCTCAGATGCTGAGTCTCAGCAGCAGGTGGACCACAGCCATGCCCGCTCACAGCCACACATGGCTCCCGGGACCCCAGGGTGCTGGTGTGACCTCGGCTCCCCGAGCCTGCCCTCTCCTGGCTGGCTGCTTCTCTAGCAGCTTCTTGAGTGTGGAGGATGCGTGGCCACGTGCCCTTCACGTGTTCCTCCGTCTCCACCCTCACCCTGACCCCTGACACGTCTCCTCTGCTATGTACCCCCTGGTCCAGGGCACTCACACCCAGGGCTCTTCTTCCTGCCTCTCAAAAATACCAGGACTACTCCTAGCTCGGGACCAATGCCTTCCCTGTTGCTTTTGCCCTTGAAGTTGTCCCCACAGAGATTCTTGAGGCTGCCTCTTTCCCAGTATCCAAACTCACATAAAATACCACCTCATCCTGATCCCCTTTTCCATGCTGGCCCCAGGACCCCCAGCCTGCTCCCGGGCTCTGCCTCTTCACAGCCCAGTAGTGGGTGACTGCGAGCCCCTCTGCACGCTGGACATGGCTGGTCTGCGCTGAGCCATGTGCTGTAAATGCAACCAGCTCTGAAGTTCCAACACTTATTTTGAAGAAAGAGAAAGTGGAATAAAAGGTTCAACTGTTTTTTTCATATGACTTTCTTATTGAAATGATAATTCTTTGGATCAGTTGGGTTTAATGAACTATGTTATTGAAATTAATTTCATCTGTTTCTCTTGGCTTTTTAAGATGCGCCTGCACACGTGGCTCACGCCGGGGCTCCTTACGCTGGCGACGGGCAGAGCTGTTCAGGGTCCACCCCCGGGCTGCCGCCTGGCTCAGCCGTGAGGTCTGGCTGCTTCCCTCACCTCCCCAACCTCAGTTTCCCCCTCCGCTCAGTGTTAAGCGTGTGAAGCTGAGCATGTCCTGAAGACTCACTTGCCACGTGTTTTTGGCGTTATTCCTATGAGATGGTTGGATGGTTCAGTTCAGGTCAGTTCAGTCGCTCAGTCGTGTCTGACTCTTCATGATCCCCTGGACTGCAGCATGCAAGGCCTCCCTGTCCATCACCATCCTGGAGCTTACCCAAACTCATGTCCATTGAGTCAGTGATGCCATCCAACCATCTCGTCCTCTGTCATCCCCTTCTCCTGCCTTCAACCTTTCCCAGCATCAGGGTCTTTTCAAATGAGTCAGCTCTCCACATCTGATTTAATGGACATGAGTTTGAGCAAACTCTGGGAGAGAGTGAAGGGCAGGGAGGCCTGGCATGCTGCAGTCCCTGGAGTCGCAGAGTCAGACACGACTGAGTGACTGAACAACAGTCTTGCTCCATCACAGGCAGGTGTGCCAGCGGCACACGCCTGCGTCTTGTCCCCGCCCTGAGTGCCAGCCCTGTGGTCGCAGGGACTTGGCTGCTTTGCTCACAGTGCGTCTTTAGCGCCTGCCCCAGCGGGGGCGCCGGCCGCGGGCGCTGAGTGAATGGATGAGGCTGCGAGTCCTCACTCCCCTGCCCTTCCTTACCAAGTGGCCGTCAGGAGCGTGTGCACGACAGGGAGGCTCACGGGGATGGATGGGGGAGGGGAGAATGAGTGATGCTGCTTCCCCTCCTGCCTCAGGGCTGAGGGTCCAGGATGCAGTGGTGCTCCGGGCGGGAGGTGCCTGGGCCCCAGTTCTCCAGCTGACCCTGGGGGGGCTGGTCCCCAGAGAGGACTGGATTCTGGTGGGGGGGTTGCCATGCGGTTGGGCAGGAGGCCGCAGTGCAGGAGGGCTGCCAAGTTTCCGTTTTCCTGCCAGCCGCCCCCCACTCTGAGCCTCTGCATCTCCATCAGTGCTGCCTCCCAGGGAGGTGCTTGTGGGGTGAATAAGTGCCCGGGTAGATCAATCAAAGGGGTGGTTAAAGCAGCAGCAGCACACAAATGTGAGTAGATGACCCCGTTCTGAAAAAGCAGATGATAACAAAATGGTGTTTAGCAATTACACTCTGAAGATGCTTTTTAATTAATCTGCATGAATATCTCTTTCTGATTGACTGATTGCATTCCCTTATCTCTCCCCGAAGGACAACTATTCTCGCAGCTGTGTCTGGCCGTTTCAATGGTCCAGTCCTGTCCCTGGTGAGGGATGGGGAAGGGCTGGGGCCCAGGTGGGGTGCTCAGGTCCACTCTGGGTGTGAGCCAGCCCCTGGGAGACCCCTCTGCTGCCCGGCCACTGCGGGCCTCCTGGCCTTTCTCTTGTTGGGGAAGCTGGTCTGGGCTGGTTCCTGCCTCCCCCGCTGCCCTTGGGCTATCTGGCTGGTTTGCACCTGTTCTCCTGGACCTGACCTCATCTCCTCCATTGCTCAGCACCTTCCCGAGTGCCTGCTCTTCATCTCGGCTTTAGGAACCCTTCTTCAGAATGGCCGCAGCTTGGCCCCCAGCGGAGGCCTCACCCCTGAGTCCCCAGGAAGCTGAACGAGCAGAGCCACTGGGCAGAATCCTGCTGAGCTACTTCGCTGGGAGCCCCACCCTTCGTAGCTGATCACGCTGGGGCCTAGCAAGGACCCCCTGCCCTGGGTTGTCTTAGGTTCCTCTTAGTTTGCCACCCCTGGGCCCTTCACTCTGCCTTTTGGCTTTAGATCCCGGCTGTCCTTGCTGGATTCGGAATTGAGTTCAACCTCTGGGCTCCACGATGGTTGCCTTGAACAAAGTGTGTCTTCCTGGTTTACTAAGTGTCTATTACAATGTAAGGGAAGGACTGATGCTGAAGCTGAGACTCCAATACTTTGGCCACCTGATGCAAAGAACTGACTCCCTAGAAAAGAGCCTGATGCTGGGAAAGATTGAGGGCAGGAGGAGAAGGGGACAACAGAGGATGAGATGGTTGGATGGCATCATGGACTCGATGGGCATGAGTTTGAGCAAACTCCAGGAGCGGGTGATGGACGGGAGGCCTGGCGTGCTGCAGTCCATGGGGTCGCAAAGAGTCGGACACGACTGAGCGACTGAATCGAACAGAACTGAACTGAATAGTGAAAGGGAGAGGGGAGGGGGAAGGGGGGAGAGGGAGGGTTGTGGGCCAGAGGAAGGCTTTTAGGGCAGAAGTGCTGGCATTTAATTTTTTACATATATTTATTGATTTTTATTTCCTTATTTGGCTGCACTGGGTCCTAGCTGTGGCATGTGGGATCCAGTTCCCTGACCAAGGATTGACCTGGAGCCCCTGCCTTGGGTGTGCAGAGTCCCAGCCACTGGACCACCGGGGAAGTACCTGTTGGTGCTTAGTTTAAAGCCCACGGTGGGCCTGGTCCTGAGTTAAATTCTCAGAAGTGTCGAGAAGGAGGAGAGTCTGGGGACCTGAGGAGCAGCCTCCTTGCTGGGGGAATGCCCCGGTGGGAGCTCCAGGTTTCCCTCCAAACTGCCCAAACTACCCATGGGTCGTGCCCCACCTGGGGCTTCTCCGTGTGTGAAACGGCCCAAGAATGGGAGCTGCTGGCGTTTCCTGAATTGCTGGCCGAGGTCCCTCCAACACTGAAGTGCCTGGGGCTGCGCCCAGCTTCTGACTGTGGACTGAGGGTGAAACAGAGGCTGAACTGGGAGTGCCCTGGGCGTGACCTCCCTGTTGCAGTGTGGGGCTGGGTGCTGTGGCGACCAGGCAGGAGGGGGCCTAGCGAGGCCAGGGTCCACTTGAGGCCGCACGGGCACTCAGCGGGGGCGGGCCGGCCTGCGGCCCCCCGGTCCCCCTCCAGCTGGCTTCCTTATCAGCTGCCGGGCAGAGGAGCAGAGGGCCCGGAGCTGCTATCACATCAGGCTGGGGACTGACCCTGGACTCCAGCCACTTCGCTCTGTAACTGCATCAGAATCCTTTATTCCTTCTGAGCTGTGACCCAGAAAAGCCCCATTCATGGAGCACAAAGCTTCCTGCCTGCTTGGAATCTGCGAGCTCATAATGTGTCCCTTCGGACCCCGAGCTTTGGGTGGAGAAGGCGGAGGTGGGAGGCAGAGGCTGGTTCTGGACTGAGCGGAGGGGCAGAGGGCCGGGTGCCAGTTTCGTGGCAGCAGGGACTGTGGGGCCTCGGGACCCTAGCAAGAGGCAGGGTTTATCTTCCTGCTCAAAGGAAATGAAAGACAGTCTTCAGAAGGAGCACAATGCGGGCAGAGAAGCCGGGCCCTTAGGAGGTGCTGTGGAGCTGGGTCTGTCCAGCCTGGGGGCCGGGGCAGAGGATTCCGGGAAGGGCAGGGATGAGACACAGCAGGGGAGCGCCGGAGGCTGGTTGGGGCTCCATCTGGAAATTGGTGCCAACCTCATGCCTGGGCTTCCCTGGTGGCTCAGACGGTAAAGCATCTGCCTGCAAGATGGGAGTCCTGGGTGCAGTCGGGAAGATCCCCTGGAGGAGGTCATGGCAACCCACTCCAGTACTCTTGCCTGGAGAATCCCATGGCCAGAGGATCCTGGTGGGCTACAGTCCATGGGGCTGCAAAGGGTCAGACACAACTGAGCTACTGACACTTATACTTTCATGCCTGGGAGTAGGGTCCGTGTCGACACCAGCCGTGTGTTCCCAGGAGCCCCGGAACCCTTGCTCCATGGCCGCAGCCACCCCAGCCTCTGTCCCCAGAGCCACGCAGTCTGTGTGGCCGCAGGGCCAAGGAAGGTTGTGGCCAAGCTTGTGTGTGAGATCACAGGCTTCTCCCAACACAAAGCAGGCGTCATTGATTTTCTATAAACATTGAAAGGAAAGAAGTCCACCCATTAACCCCTTCCCAAGAGCAGAGCCCCAGGTAGCCTGGAGGTGGGGGTGCTCTCAGGGCAAAGTAAGTGCGAGGATTCCTCATAGACGGGCGGGTTACCCCTAGCACCCAGAAGTTTTCACAAGCTGCCTTCACTATAAGCTGTCCAAAGAGAAATCCATACGATGTCTGACCTGCAAAGCACTCGAGAACCTCCCTCATTTCGCAGGTGGGAGAAGTGAGTTCAAAGACAGGCAATGACTCAGGGAATGCGCCACGGACAGTGAGTGGGGTGCAGGACCTGAGCTCCCTGCTACTGGCTGGGCACCATGGCCCTCCCGTTTCCCCAAAAGGAGCTGTGGGGACAGAGCACAGGGATTGACGTCACACACACCTGACTCTGAATCCCACTCACGGGCCATGCGATACTGGATCAATTATGTGACTTCTCTGAGCCTCGGATTCCTTATTTGCAATCAGGAGATAGCGATGACTTCCCTTCAAGATTGCTAAGAAGGTTAAAGATAAAATTTTGAGTTCTCGTTTTGAGCAAGAAGTGTTAAGCCCACCCCATCTTGTCATCCTACGGAATGCAAATTTGGAACCTGGACGGAGTTTCTGTGATGCTCAGAGAGGGACGTGGCGGGAGGCAGGTGGAGGAAGTAGGCCAGCGCCAAACAGGTGGCGAGTTTCCCATTTTATTTCCCCCTGATGTTTCTCAGACTGGTGTTAAAGGCAGCGTGCAACAGGAATGCACACCTCAGGCGCGGACAGAAAGAGCCTCCAGAGAAGCCTTTACTGTTTAGGGTGAGGAACCAAAAAGGAGACTCTTGAGGCTTAGATGCAGTGAAGGATCCACTGGTTTGCTTTTCCCTTCTCTTTTCTGCCCAACCACAATCTCAGGGGAACGTGGCAGGAGTGGGTGGGCTGAGCAGGCACGTCATAGGCCCAAGGAGGCGATTTTCCCTCTGCTAGCGGTGATCCTAAGAGCGACAGGTGAGTTCCTATGGCTTCGTCCTCTCTGCCCTCCTGGTGTTTGGCTCAGACACAAGTGCAGTTGTGGAGAATAAATGGCAGGGCAAGAAAAAGGCAACCCCAAGTTTCTGGCTTGGAGGCTGCAAAAGGGGGCCCTAGAGAACCAGAGAATGTGGGGTAGTTACGAAGAGAAAGGAAGTCAAGACCTCTGTCCTGTGCAGCATTGCGTGAGCTCCCAGTTTCCCTCCAAGCTGCGTGTTCAGTTCAGTTCTGTCCCGTCGCTCAGTTGTGTTCCATTGAGTCGGTGATGCCATCCAACCATCTCATGCTCTGTTGTCCCTTCTCCTCCCACCTTCAATCTTTCCCAGCATCAGGGTCTTTTCCAATGAGTTGGCTCTTTGCATCAGGTGGCCAAACTATTGGAGCTTCAGCTTCAGCATCAGTCCTTCCAATGAATATTCAGGACTTCCAATGAATAATATAGACTAGTTTGATCTCCTGGCAGTCCATGGGACTCTCAAGAGTCTTCTCCAACACCACAGTTCAAAAGCATTGATTCTTCAGCACTCAGCTTTCTTTATAGCCCAACTCTCACATCCATACATGACTACTGGAAAAACCATAGTTTTGAATAGATGGGCCTCTGTTGGCAAAGTAATATCTCTGCTTTTTAAAATGCTGTCTAACTTAGCCATAGCTTTTCCTCAAAGGAGCAAGCGTCTTTTAATTTCACGGCTGCAGTCAACATCTGCAGTGATTTTGGAGCCCAAGAAAATAAAGTTACTCACTGATTCCATTGTTTCCCCATCTGTTTGCTATGAAGTGATGTGACTGGATGCCATGATCTTCGTTTTTTGAAAGTTGAGTTTTAAGCCAACATTTTCACTCTCCTCTTTGACTTTCATAGGCTCTTTAGTTCCTCTTCACTTTCTGCCATAAGGGTGGTGTCATCTGTGTGTCTGAGGTTATTGATATCTCTTCTGGCAATCTTGATCCAGCTTCTGCTTCATCCAGCCCAATGTTTCTCATGATGTACTCTGCATACAAGTTAAATAAGCAGGGTGACAATATACAGCCTTGACGTACTCCTTTCCCAACTTGGAACCAGCCCATTCTGTGTGCTGTGTGCACATGAATCTAACTCGAAGTTGTGTGTGCATGAATCTAACCTTAAATAGCACACTGTGGACTTTGAGAACTGAACTAAGGCACACAGTACTGCCCAAGCCCCCGACTGGCCACCTGGGAGCTGAATAGCTGGGCAGGTCTGAAGAGGGCCTCAAAAGCTTTGAAAATAGCTGATGTTTAAACCACAGCCCATAGAAAGAGCATCGTAACTTTGTTCTGGACATTAACATTATCCATAGCATTTAAACTGGACCTAGAGTCTCGTAATAGTCAAAAAGTCCAAGACGCAATTCAAAATTATTTGGTACCTAGAAATAACAGGGAAAAGATAATTTATAAGGTAAAAGTCAGTCAACAGACATCAATGCTGAGATGACACAGACATTGGCATTATTAGCAAAAATGCTTTAAAAACCATGGTTTATGTAGTAAGGGCAAACACCCTGGAAACAAAGGGAAGGATTAGAAGTCTCGGTGAGGAAATAGCAGCCAAGAAGAAGGATGAAATGGTAGTTTTAGAACTGAAGCATATAGTCCAGAAGTAGAAATGTCACAGATGGAGTCTCTAGCAGGTTGGAGATGACAGAAGAAAGGTGGGTGAACTGGAAGGCAGGCCGATGGGAATGATCTGCTCTGACAGCAGCGAGCAGACACTCAGAGGTCGGTGGGACAGTAAAAAGGCTGCAACATTTGCATCCTCAGAATCCCAGAGAGAAAAAAGGATGTGGTACAGGAAAAAATATTTGAAAAAGTATTTGGCTGAAAAATCCCCAACTCTGGGGCGTACATTAACTTTCAGGTTCTAGAGCCTCCAAGAAGAAAAACTCAAAGAAATCCTTGACCATAACTTAACTGCTGTAAACTGAAGACAACTTGACCACCAAACTAGAAACCAGAACCAAAAACACACTCGAAAAATGAAGGTGGCCAGGGAGACCCCAAATAACATGTAAGGAAGTCATGGCTCAGGTGAGTGAAGATTTTATCTACAAAAATGCGAAGGCCAGGAGGAACTGACGTGACATCTAAAAAACGTCTTAAATGAAAGGAAAGACCTGTCGACCCAGAATGCTATATTCAGCAAAATGTATCTTTTAAGAGTAAAGGTGAGAAAAGACTGATAAAGGAGCCCTGAGGGAATCTGTGGCCAGCAGAGCTGCTCTAGTAGAAAGGCTGAAGGGAGCTTTTCAGAATAAAGGAAATTATACTGGAGGGAAATTCGGAATATCGGGAATAAGGGAAGAACAAAGGAAATGATGACTTTCTGGGTAAATAGACTATTCTCTGAAATGCTTGAAAATAAGACCACCAAAGGAAAGATGATAATGTTGTCTGATGGGATTTCCAGGAATTGCAGATGTAATCGCTGAAAATAATACAACGTAGAGATGGTGTAAAGGAGCCTGCGTGATGCTGGGGTTTACTATTCCACCTGAAGGGGGCAAGATACTGATTCTATATGGACTGGGAAAAGTTCATTGTGTTTATAATTCCTACAGTAGATGGGGAAACAGTGGAAACAGTGTCAGACTTTATTTTTTTGGGCTCCAAAATCACTGCAGATGGTGACTGCAGCCATGAAATTAAAAGACGCTTACTCCTTGGAAGAAAAGTTATGACCAGCCTAGATAGCATATTCAAAAGCTGAGACATTATTTTGCCGACAAAGATCTGTCTAGTCAAGGCTGTGGTTTTTCCTGTGGTCACGTATGGATGTGAGAGTTGGACTGTGAAGAAGGCTGAGCCCCGAAGAATTGATGCTTTTGAACTGTGGTGTTGGAGAAGACTCTTGAGAGTCCCTTGGACTGCAAGGAGATCCAACCAGTCCATTCTGAAGGCGATCAGCCCTGGGTGTTCTTTGGAAAGAATGACGCTAAAGCTGAAACTCCAATACTTTGGCCACCTCATTCGAAGAGTTGACTCATTGGAAAAGACTCTGATGCTGGGAGGGATTGGGGGCAGGAGGAGAAGGGGAAGACAGAGGATGAGATGGCTGGATGGCATCACTGACTCGATGGACGTGAGTCTGGTTGAACTCCGGGAGTTGGTGATGGACAGGGAGGCCTGGCGTGCTGTGATTCATGGGGTCGCAGAGTTGGACACGACTGAGTGACTGAACTGAACTGAATGACTAAAATAAACCCCCACAAAAGATATAGTCAAAACCTCAGCAGACAGAATAAAATGAAATGCTAAAAAACTATTAAAATAATTGACTCAGAAAAAGGGAAGCAGGAGAGGGAAGCAGAATGCAACCAGGCTAATGGAGATGGAGTCAGTCATAAAACCCACACGGAGCAGGCGAAGCGTCCAGAACAGGCCACTCCACAGAGACAGACAGTGAAGCCGCGGTTTCCTGGGCCGAGGTCAGCGGAAGTGGGGGCGGGCTGTGAGCCAGTGAGTGTGGGGTTTCTTTCTGGAGTGCTGAGAACATTCTGGACTCAGACTGCTCTGAGGACTACTAACTGTGAATCTACCGAGAACCCAGGAGTCGTATGCTTTAAATGGGTGAATTTCAAGATGTTTGAAATACATTTCAATAAGGCCTCAATAATGCTGTAAAAATTAGTGAATTAGAAAATAAGCATTAGTGGGGACGTCCCTGGTGGTCCAGGGGCTGAGACTCCGAGTTACCAACGCAAGGGGTGCAGGTTCAAGAGCCCACGTGCCTCAGGGCCAAAATCCAAAGCATGAAATAGGAGCAGTATTGCAACAAATTCAATAAAGACTCAAAAGGATTAATGTCATAATAAGTTCTATCTTTTTAAAGTTAGAGGTTATCAGAATTGATAAAAAAAGACATAATGATATGCCCTTTCAAAAATGATAATGATACAGGTGAGTTAAGAACAATTGATAAAACAATCTATAAAGACACAGCATGCTCACTCAGTCACGTCCAACTCTGTGACCCCGTGGACTGTAGCCCATCAGGCTCCTCTGTCCGTGGGGTTTTCCAGGCAAGAATACTGAAGTGGGTTGCTATTTCCTCCTCCAGGGAATTGTCCTGACCCAGAGATCAAACTCACATCTCCCGTGTCTCCTGGATTGGCAGAGAGATTCTTTTCCAGTGAGCCACCTGGGAAGCCCCCTCCGGCACCTACTTTCTAATCAAAAGAAGCCCGGGATGATCGTATTAATACCAGGCCACGTAGACCTTAGAGCAAAGGAAAGTATCAGGGACAAAAAGGGATGTTACATAATAATAAAAGGCCTGATCTACCGAGAAGATGTAACAGTCTTAAAAAATAGAGCTTCAAAATAAATGAAGCAAAAACTGACAAAAATAGAGCTGATAAAATAGAACTGAAAAAAATAGACAAATTGGTATTTACATTGTAAACTTCAACACACTCCCTTGTCAGGAATTGATGGAGCAAATAGAAAACCAGGAAGGACCTAAAAGACTGAGAACATCATCAACCAAATGGATCTAAACACTGTTTAAATAATACTTTAACCAACGTCAGAAGAATATATATTCTTTTCAAGAGCACAGGGACTATGTCACCAGATAGGCTTTAGTCTAATCATAAAACAAATCTCAATACATTTATAAGACTTGAAATCATGCAAAGTATGTTCTCTGAACAAAATGGAACGGAATTAGGAATTGACGGAAGACAGCTGGTAAATCTTCAGACGTTTGACAGTGGCGCAGTGTACTTGTAAAACATGAGTCAAAGAAGAGCGGGAAACTGAAAAATACTTCCAACCGAACAAAATGAAGGTGCAACACAAAAGCCACATGTTAAACTAGTGGGATGCGGCTAATAACACATTTGGAGGGAAATGCATGGCACTAAAAGTTTATAGGAGGAAGGAAGAAATGCGGAGAATTAAAAAATGCAAGTTTGTACCTTAAGACTACAGAAAAGAGAAGCAAACCCAAAATGATGAGAAGAAAGGGAATAATAATACTGCAGTGGAAAACAATAGCCTTGAAAACAGAAAAGAAGGAAACCAAAGTTTTAAAAAAGTCAATAAATGGATAAAATTGTAGCCAGATTGGGAAAGGAAGAAAGGAAGGGAGAGAGGGAGTCAGGAAGAAAGGAGGGAAGAAAAGAAAGTGAGACAGACAGAGGGAAGACACACGACCAGTTTGAATACAGAGGGGCTCTCAACTGCACACTCCACAGACATTTAAAGGTTAATAAGAAAACGCTACAAGCAACTCCACACACATACATTTGACAACTTTGATGAAATGGATCAATTCCGCCAAAGCCACAAAGTACCATAACTCACTCAAGAAGAAATAGATAACCTGAAGAGTCCCATATCCATCAAAGAAATTGAATTTATTGTTTAAAATCTCTCAAAGAAACAGAGAAAAACAAATACCCAAGCCTCAATGATTTCACTGGTGAATTCTGTCGAACATTTAAAGAAAAAGTAACACTATCTCTATGTAATTTTTTTTCCCCAGACAGTAAATAAGGAAGGTCCACTTCCTAATTCATCTTATGAGGCCAGACCTACTCTGATAAAAAAGCAGAGTATGAAAAAAGATCAATATCTTTCATGAACAGAGATTTAAAGTGCCAACAAAATAGTAAATTGAGTCCTCCAAATATAGAAAGACATGTTCAACATTCAAAACCTAATCACTTTAATCCAGAATGTTGCTTTCATTTAGTCACCTAGTCATGTCCAACTCTTTGAGACCCCAGGGACTGTAGCCCACCAGGTTCCTCCGTCCATGGGATTCTCCAGGGAAGAATCCTGGAGTGGGTTGCCATTTCCTTCTCCAGGGGGTCTTCCTGACCCAGGGGTGGAACCTGCATCTCCTGTGTCTTCTGCATTGGCAGCCGGGTTCCTGAGTGCTGAAGCACCTGGGAAGCCCCTAATGCAGAATACTGAAGACGAAAAGGAAAAACCACACGATCAAGTAAAATGCTGCAGAAAAACATTAGACAAAACTCAACTCCGCTCATGATAGAAGCTGTCAGCAGACTAGGAAAAGCAGGACACTCCCCTGACCTGGAAGAGTGTCCTCTAAACCTGCTGCTACATCACAGTTACGGTGCAAGAGTCAACGCTTTCCTCCTGAAGATCAGCACGGAGACAGGAATGCCCACGTGCACCCCTTCTAGTTAACACGGGACACGGAGACAGGAATGCCCACGTGCACCCCTTCTAGTTAACACGGGACACGGAGACGGGAATGCCCACGTGCACCACTTCTGGTTAACACGGGACACGGAGACAGGAATGCCCACGTGCACCCCTTCTAGTTAACACGGGACACGGAGACAGGAATGCCCACGTGCACCCCTTCTAGTTAACACGGGACTGAAGCTGCCAGGCGGTACCCGAAAGCAAGGAAAAGAAGTAAAGACATGCAGGCTGGAAGGAAAGAACAAGACGGTAGCTATTTGCATGTGATCTGATTGTGTACAAAGCAAATCCCGAGGAATCAACAGAAAAGTTAGCACGCGCGCACACAGAGGGAATGAGTTTTGTAAGACTGAGCACCGAAGAAGTGATGCTTTCAAATCGTGGTGCTGGGCCTGGACTGCAAGATCAAACCAGCCAATCCTAAAGGAAATCAATCCTGAGTAATTGGAAGGACTGTTGCTGAAGCTGAAACTCCAATACTCTGGCCACCGGATGCGAAGAATTGACTCATTGGAAAAGACCCTGATGCTGGGAAAGATTGAAGGCAGGAGGAGAAGGGGACGACAGAGGATGAGATGGTTGGATGGCATCACCGACTCAATGGTCACAGATGAGCAGGCTCTGGGAGACAGTGGAGGGCAGGGAAGCCTGGCGTGCTGCTGTCCATGGGGTCACAAAGAGTCGGACACAAGTGAGCGACTGAACAGTAACAACAGGGATACTAAGGTCAACAGACAAAAATTAAATATTTTGATGTGCTTTCAATGGATAATTTGAAACCAAAATTAATAGAAATGAAACCATTTAAAACATTTCCATAAAGTATGAGATACTGGGCTTTAAATCTAACAAAACATATACAGGATCAATATACTGAAAACCATGAACCGTGCATGTAAGAAATCAAAGATCTAGATAGGAGGAGAGAGGAACTGTTAGTGGACGGGAGGACTCAACGTAGCTAAGGTTTAAATTCTTTCCAAACAGACGTATAGATTTACTGTTATTTCAACAAATATCCCAGCAGGGTTCTTCTGTTGTGGACATAGAGAGACAGACTCAAAAATATACGTGGAAGGGAATTCCCTGGTGGTCCAGTGGGTGGGACTCTCATCGCTCACTGCCAGAGGCCCAGGTTCAATCCCTGGTGGGAGAACTAAGAGCCCACCAGCTGCAGGGTACAGCCAATTTTTTTTTTTTTAATCGTGTATGGAAAACCAAAGGAATTAGAATAACCAAAACACCTTTTAAAGAGAAGAATCAATTTCAAAGAAGTGCATTAGCTTATTCTAAGACTTATCACATGGGACCTCCCTGTCGGTCCAGTGGTTAAGAATCTCCCTTCCAAGGCAGGGGACACAGGTTCCAACCCTGGTCAGGGGACTGTGCCTTCACACGCAGCGCGGTGTGGTTTAACATAAATCCACAGCAGTCAAGACTGAGGTGGGACAAACCGGTGACCAGGAGGACAGCGTAGGAACCAGACGCACAGAAATATGTCCAAGTGCTGCTTGCCACGGTGCAAAGGAGGGAGGAGAATTTTTTAACAAACGGTGTTGGAACATTTCGGCATTCATATCCAAAAAAGATCAGGAATTAAACTTTATGCCCCATATAAAAACTCTTAAAGGGTCATAGATCTAAATATACAAGTAAACAATTTTTGGAAGGTAAAAACTGGAGTCAATATTTGCAGCCTGTTATGCAAGAAATTCCCAAAACATGATCTAAAGAGAAAAATACACAGGATTTCATCAAACTAAGACGCTTTTGCTCTGTAGAAGACCCCTGTTTAGAGGATGAAAAAGTAAGCTGCAAACTGGGAGAAAGTCTTTGCAAATCACGTATCAGATAAAAGGACTTGTTTCGGGAACATGCAAAGAGCTTGCAAAACTCAGCTGTTAGAAACAAGCCCGGTGGGGAAGAGAAACTCTTCCTCAGAGAGCATACACTGACGGGAAATGCACCCACGAAGAGATACTCAACCTGGTTCGCCATCAGGGAAATGCAAATGAAAACCCCAGTGAGACATTGCCAACACGCCTGTCACAAAGGTTAAAATTAAGCAGTCTGACAACAGCAATTGCCGGTGAGGATGTGAGCAACTGGAACTCACACACATTTTGCTGGTGGGAATGAGAAATAGTACACGCAGCCCTTCTGCAAAAAGCTTGACAGTTTCCTGCCAGAGTAAACGCACATTATGTATGACCCATCAATTCCATTCCTAGATAATTATTGCAGGGCCACAAAAGCTCCACATAGCAGGAAGGTTTACAGGGGATTATTCGTAATGGTCAGCGAGTGGAAACAGCCCCAGGGTCCTTTAGCTGCACTGCTATGCCCATACAACGAAACACGATTTGGCAATTAAGAAGTGAGTGAATATGGACCCACATACCACTTGTACACTTCTCCAGAGCATCCGGGAAAGCGGACCCAGAGTGACCAGGACAGGGCGGGGGATGCCAACAGGGTGCAGGGTGTGTCACTGGGAAGACAGGGCTCCAGGGGCGTCCTGGGTGAGGAGGGTGCTCTCTACTCTGGGCGAGGCGGCGGTCACAGGAATCTCCACGGGTGTGCAAGCTCATACAGCTGTCAGCCAATGGACAGCAATTTTGCTCCCTATTCACTTTTTAAAAACCAAAATTGAAAAAAAATGATATAATAAAGCAAAAACGCCTGATCCGTAGGTGTACATAATACAAGACTGGTGTCATTTCTCTTTTTATCAATTAAAAAAGTGTTCAAAAGCTTCTACTGGGATGTTATTGGACAAGTGAGGGCTTTTTTTTTTTAGGTACGAAGTGGATTTATTTATTTATTTTCTTTTTAAAAGAATTAACTTATTTCAGTTGAAGGATAAGTGCTTTGCAATATCGTGTTAGTTTCTGCCATACAGCAATGTGAATCAGCCACGTCCCCTCCCTCTTGAACCTCCCTCCCACCTCCCACCCACCCCACCCCTCTAGGTTGTCACAGAGCCCGGGTTTGAGTTCGCTGAGTCATACAGCAAATTCCCTCTGGCTGTCTATTTCACACACGGTGGTGGTGGTGTTTAGTCACTAAGTCGTGTCCGAC